>NW_012154507.1:690716-733519 GCF_000956105.1 Propithecus coquereli | reverse complement strand
TGGCGGGGAAAGGTTGGTTAAATCGAATATTCTGGTTAACTACAATATTAGAAAAATTAATTTGTAGAAAGGGACTTCCAGCAAGCTGAAAGCCTAGTTCTGGTCTAAGCACCCAGAGATGCCTGGAAATTGACCTCCATTTCACCTGGTGCTGAAGTTATCGCTCAGAAACGTACTAGAATAGTTCTGTATCAATTCCACGGTCCCCGTGGGGAGGCCAGCATACAGGAAATCCGGAACAGCAGGCAGAGGCTGGGAGCAGAGCCAGGACTGAGGAGCTCAAGGAGGAGCATGGTCTCAGGCACTGACCCTGCCTTTGCACACCCCTGAGCGTGAGTGCCTCCTTGCATTTTGCACTTTAGGCTCTTGCCTTCCCTTGCCCTAGTCCTGGCCCTCACCTGGAGAATGTGAACAGGCAAACAAAACCTGAGTCTGTACCCGGTGATGTCCTCACACTATGCTGATGCTTCTCTAACAGCTCAGATCTCATGGAAAGTTTGGGGATCTGGGAAGCCTTGACCTTTGTCTTGGAGCATGTTGTACTGTCTGATTTGTGTAGTTACCTGCCTGGAGGTAAATTTCTGTATCCTTTGCTTTATATCCTGTATCCTTTTACTGTGTCTCTTGGCACCTTTCCATCAATTACATCATTGTCCTGCACTATCACCTATGCAACACTTCACTCTAAAATAAGATTCAAAATCAAAGTACAGAAAGAAAATCAAGGTCAGCATTGTGAACAGCAGTGATTGTCCCGCAGGTGTAAGGAGTTAGCAGACAACTGCAGACCTATGGGAAGAAGGCTAGGTAAACTAGGTTATTCTCTGCGTTCACTTAGCATTCTGGTTATTATCCATTTGAAAGTTTCTTAAATAAGTTTTCCTCTCTCTTTTTTTTTCTTTGCCTCTTATATGCTAAAAAAAAAAAGAGAGAGAGAGAGAAAGAAATCAACATGTTACTAGGTCCAAATAAAAACGGGTAATGCAAATACCAACAAAGAAACAATATTGTTGTTCATATGCAAAGAGCAATGTAGTTCTTCTGCCTAAGGACAGCTGACTTGAATGTCTAAGAGGTCTTCTAGGGTTCTGGTTATCCATTGCTGATTAACCCACCCTACAATTCTGTGGCTTACAACAACACCCCTAGATGTCATACTACTTCGAGGTCAATTTTTTTCTCTAACACTTACGCAGTTGTCTCCTTCTATGTCAAATTTCTAAAGTCTGGAGTGCCTCAGTTGCTTTGTTCAGGGCCTAGTCTCTCCTGTATTACAAGTTCAACCTCTCAGTGTTCCCATGCATAAAAAAAAACATATAGTGATACATACAGTGATATACTCCGAGTTAGTATCTCTAGTCTGAACTTCTCTTGCACACTTTAGGCTCATGTTTCTTGCTGCCCATTCAATGGCCAGAGAGATCTTAAAACAGAAACAGATCATGACATTCCCCCTCCCCCTGTTTAATCAGAGATTATTCATTATCTTTTCTTTTCTTTTCTTTTTTTTTTTTTGTAGAGACAGAGTCTCGCTTTGTCACTCAGGCTCTCACCCAGGCTAGAATGCAGTGGCATCGTAATAGCTCACCATAACCTCAAACTCCTCGGCTCAAGCGATCCTCCTCCCTCAGCCTTCCAAGTAGCTGGGACTACACGTATGCACCACCATGCCTGGCTAATTTTTAAAATTTTTGTAGAGACAGGGTCTCACTATGTTGCCCAGGCTGGTATCGAACTCCTGGCCTCAAGTGATCCTCCCACCTTGGCTTCCCAAAGTGCTGGGATTATGGGCGTGAGCCACTGTGCCAGCCCCTCTCCCGCATTTAAAAACACCCACAGCCACCACTGCACTTAGAGCACAAGTGCACTTCTTACCACATACCAGCCCTGTGTGAGTTGGCCCCAGCTACATTCCCCAGTCATTTGCTTGGATTCTTCCCCTTACTCACTATGGTCCTGCCTTCCTGGCCCCTCCCTTTCCCCTCTGCCTGGAACACTCTTATTCAGCTACCTCAGCCTCACTCTCAGGCCCCAGCTTAAATGACATCTCATCACAGTCTTGTGACCACCTACCCTACCCTCATAGCTTCGCAACATCTCTCATTAGCTCATTTATTGTTTACTTATGATTGTCTGTATTTCCCTCTAGAAACCAAATTCCATGAATTCAGGGTTAGTTTTATTATACGGTATATTTGGATCTTGCTCCAGGGAAGTGGCATATATTTAAGCGGCACAAAGGCCCTGAGGGACCCTGCTGTCTTGTTTATTGTGACATCCCCAATGCCTGACACAGGGCCTGGCACCTAGTTAGTGCCCAATTAATATTTTCAGTGAAATAACAAATGAACTAATGACTCTGGACCTATGATTTTTAAAGTCTTGGGAGTCATGGGCAGCTTACAAGCTGACATTACATCTGTTCTGCTCTCAATAGATATGTGTTTATCACATAAAAACTCAAAGCATATTGTTCAAAGCATGATAGGTAATGTCTATTTTATTTTTAAAAATCAGTTTAGTTTTGTAATCATTTCAAATGTCACTTGATTAAATTATACACAAAATTTTAAATATATGCATGAAAAATATAAGAAAATAAATAACCCATAATCTCACTTTTCAGATGGATAATGTATTAAACACATCATTTACTATTTTGTTTTAATTTTTGAAATTTTTTTTCTACCCTGTAGACATTTCTCAGTATGGAATTTCAGCTAATATTATATAATTTTTCCCCAGAATCAGAAAATAAAGAACAATATTCTAACAACTGGCAATAATTTGGGAAAGCCTGGAGGACCATTTGGATGCTTTTAGATCTTTACTAGCCTACTGGAATAAATAGTGTCACTTAAAAGATATATAATTGGTTAATCAACAAAACATTACTCTTAGAATCCAGAATTCTGTTTGCACATATCACGGAAGTTTTATAAGTAGGTCAGAAGCTTGAATCACTAGAGTTAAAAGTTAACATATATCCTTCACTCATTCAATGAATTGAATTGAACAATCAACAAATACTTACAGAGCATCTGCAGTGTAGATGTTAGACTCTGGCAACACAGCAGTGACAAAAGTTGCTACCTTCCCAGAGCTTGGTCTAGTCAGAGGACAACAGATAGGCAGTAGATGGTAAGTAGGTAGGTAGGTAGATGATAGATAGATAGATAGATAATTGATAAGTGGATGATAGATAAATAGATGTTGTATGGTTGATGATGACAAATTCTTTGGAGAAAAACATGGCCTGCCATAATTTTGAAGGATGATGGACAGCTTGTAGTTTTAATTTTTCATTGGAGTTATCAAGGAAGGCCTCACTGAGACCTGAAAGAGGTGGAGGGAGCCAGACATAGGGATATCTGGGGGAAAAGTGTTCCAGGCAGAGGAAATTGCTACTGCAAAGGTTCTGAACTGGGAAGGAGTCTGGTTTGTTTTAGGAAAAGTACAAGGTCGCAGTGGCTGGAGCTGGGTGAGCAAGGGAGGAGGTAGTAGATTATGTGGTCATGGAGGTGTCAGGTTGTTCAGGGCCTTAGAGGCCACTGTAAGGATTATGGATTTTACACTGAGTGGAACAGAAATCTATGGGAGGAATGGGGGCTTGTGGCTCATCTCATCTTGCTTAATGTTAAAAGGAATCCCCTGGCTGCTATTCAAGAAGTAGACTGAGGGTTAAGGGCAGGAGGAGGAGGAAGAGTCACGAGGGTCCAGCTATATTCCAGGACAGAAAAAAAGACTTGGGCCAGGGGGACAAGAAGGTCAGATTCAGGATATATTTTGATGGTAGAACTTATACCGGTGGACGATTTGGAAGTGGGGTATGTATGGACCACACCAAAGTCTTAGGCCTGAGCCACTGGAAGGATGGAGTTGCCATTTACAGACAAAAAGAAGACCATGGAAGCAGGACCATCCAAGCCGGAAAAGTTTTTTTTAAACAACAAAATTGTTTAAGAAATGTCTGGGAAATAATCGTTTGGCTATATTAAAAGAGAGAGGGTAGGAAGCAAAGTGACTAATGAAGACAAGTGGGGGACTTAAATGCTAGTACAACTAATACACAGGGTAACTTGAGTCTGTTGAAATATTGGATGTATTTCTTTTAAAAGGGTCTCTAAGCAGCCATCAGAGGGATTTGACACTCCCTACCTACCTCTGTAGAATAGCTTCGTAGAACAGATCAATTCACTGAGCAATAAAATACAGTTCTACAAGCTTTAGACTATGTTCAGTAACGAGAAAGTAATTACTGATTTTTTCTCTTGAGAAAGTTATTTTCTATCCTCATCAACTATTTCCCCAGATGTCTATAAAAACAGAAGACAAGGGGACACAGAATTCTGCAGCAAGCACTAACCAGGTGTCCACTGACAGCCATGGAGAGAAAACTTCAGAGTTAGATGTAAAATCCCCTCAACAGGCCTCAGCAGAAGCCAACACTTGGTGATTTTTGTTAACTCCCTTGTTTAATATACAATTATGAGGCAGCCCTTCCCTATACACCTTACCTTTTTTAAAAAAAAACAGCAAATAAACAATTTGTTTAACAGGCACTTGGATATATTATTTTTCTAAATGCATGAATGATGTCCACATAGCATGAACCTCAGCTGAAGACATTACTAGGATTTCAACTAATAACCTGCATCTGTATTTATTTTGGTCACGAAGGAGCTCTAGGATGAACACAAAACCCCTCTAATTATCTCTTCTCCCAGGTTTCTTCTCATATAACTTCTGTAAGAGGGACACATAGAAGTAAGTACCGAGTCAGGCACAAATTAACATAGCCGCTCACCACCAAAGTAGAAGCTTTCCAACATGCTGCAGTTGAGATCACAGGGAACCCATGAGATCACTGGGCCTCAACTTTGGGTGCACATTTGAATCTTGTAAGGGCTTTTTTAAAAAAAAAATACCCATGTCCCAGACCTAATGCCAGAGGTTTTGATTTAATTAGTATGGGAAGAGGGTTGGCATTATTTTTAAAGCTCCCCACGTGATGATAATGTACACCCAGGACTGAAATCATTACATTAGAAAAAGCTATAAGCGCAGACTGTTTTGCAAGGAATTTCAACACTAACAGAAAGAGGGGATTCAAAATAATAATACTTGGTAATCCCACAGACACACTGGGCCAAATTCTCATGTGATAGAAAAATTCAGGGAGGGGGATTAGAAAATGCAAGCAACAGGCATGTTTAAATTTTAAAGAGATAAAACGATCGTCTTTTTATGGCAGTGTTATACCTATCCTTCCCACACATCCCTCCAGAATCCTTTCAAATTAATTTTCTCTTAAATCCCATATAAGCAGTCGATGCTCCCTGCCAAATTCTTAAATATGCACAAAAATCCATCGTGTCACAGACTGTTGCCCGGAACCGTTCCTTGTCTCAGCGGCCAGCTCCTTCCACACATGGCTGGTGACCCAGAGAACTGGGTATGAGCTGGGGGACTGTTCTACAGCAAACTCTGGCAACCCGAGATGTGTATGGGGCTGAGATTCGGCAATTCCATCTTATAAAGCAAAGGTGAGCAGAGCTCCACGAGAGTATCTTGAAAATGGAACAATATTATGCAACAACAATAACAACAATTTCTGCGTAGCCCAAGCTCACCCATAGGAGACTTTTTAGCTGTTATGCAACTGATGGCTTTTAAACAGCCAGCCTCGTGATGCCCCATATAGGGCAATACACAATCTTCGATAGGCGTTCAATGCCCTCAGAGTTAGATTTCTGGGCACTATTATGCACATACTTCCCAGCTTCTGCAATGGATACAAAATATAATACTCAGGCCTGGTTCTCAATTGTGACTTTGCTGAAGCAGGATGAACACACAAAGGCTTTGACATCCAGGCTCCAAATGAGCTACACAGACAAATGATGTTAGAGGCGTTCAGAACAGACCACCAGGGGCAGAAGTCATTAAATGAAAATTAGACCAGATCTTAAAGTGTAGTTAGGATTTGGTGGAAGGAGAAGATAACCAGGCAGCAGGGATTCCTGTGAGCAGAAGCGCTCTGGCAGGAGCAGAGAGTGCCTGTAGGTCGGGGGTGGTGGGGGGAGGGCAGCTATGTAGAGATGTGGTTCAAAGCTGAAGCTGCTCCCCTTAGAAGTGACTCTCCACATGTGTGCTGCTGTCACATTTTATTAATGGGAAAAACATAGCTTTGCTACCACCGAGGAAAGCTATTGTTCCCTTAGTGACAGAATACAAGCTGAGAGAGTCGCACAAAGCAGTACAAAGCGGGTCTAAAACTTGCTGTGACCAACAAGAAAAGATGACCAGCAAGAAAGATGGTGTCAGTCTGGAACCTGAAAGAAGGTTTTCTCTGAAGTACACAGGAGAGCATGGCCCTGGCGACAGGCTCAACCTGTAGCCCAGTGCCAAAGAAAGGCCAAGAGGATGAGGAGGCCAAGCTCCCTGTGGCCTCTTTGATGGGTGCAAGAGGGGTTGTGTGGTGGTGATCACTGGCTGTTTCTGTGTGATTCCGAGTCTTTTAATCCCCTCAGACATGCAGTAAAAATTTCTAGTATTTCAAAGAACGCTGTGAATATAAAAATGAAAAAAAATTTGAGACTCTCCAGAGAGGGAAGTTGGGTTGTATTTTGTAACAGTGACACTGGGAAGTGACTGATGGCTTTCTAACAGGAGAATGACTTTATGGAAAAAACATGGCAGGAAGACTTATCTTGCAGTGAAATGCAAATTAGAATGAAAGGAGAGCGTGTACAAGCAAGGATAAGTTTATTTCAATTCTCCTAGAGTTTTCATTTTGAAAAGTAGGAAAAAGGCATATAATTTTCTACTTTTCAAAGACATTTCAAATGCCCTGTCTTCTACTTACAAAAAGAGTAATGGAAGTAAAAGCTAGTAAATATTTCCCCCAAAGAAAGTGTTTATATAATATTATTTCACCTTTACTTATTTTTCCTTTGTTCCAACTTCATAACATTTCAGCTGCGTGGCATTGGTCAAATTGCTCAACCTCTATAAATCTTCCTTTCATGATCTATAAAAGGAAGAAAATATGTCTGTAACGCCACTTCATTGAGTCATTCTGAGGATTTAACGAAACAATGCATATGAACCCACCTCTTCCTGAAAAATATGTAAAGAAAGTTTTTTGCTTGGACCTTCCTAGCTTTGGGAAAAGTACTTCAGACAGCCCCAGAGTGACTTAAAATATGCCCCAAATATGAGGGTTACAATCCAATTTCATGTTTTGTCATGGAAATCCTAAGAGATATCTCTAGGAAAACCTACAGTCTATCATGAGAAAGATTGAAATTTAAGGAACGAAGTGACTGGAAACTCATTTAAGAAGCCAATAAAATAAAACCTCATTGTTGAATGAGCCAATATGGCTCTTGGTGGTCCTGCTCAGACCTTGGTCACCACCTGTCTTCAGTGGGAAAATGGCACCTGCCTGGTATCCTTTGTAAAATGCCAACATCATCCATGAGGAGAGGGGCTGACACAACAAAGGTGAGAGAAGCAGACAGTAGCTGGTGGAGCTGCAAGACAAAGAATCACACACTCTTTTTATACTTTCTATGTGACCCCGAAACCGAAAACCCAAGGCCAATTCATCGGATTCCCCTAGCTGAATACAATGCCCATTTCTGCACAGACTACGTGTAGAGTGGGTTCAATAGCTCTTGTATAGAGAGCACCAGCCACCTAGTCTAGACACTGGGGGTGTAAAAATGGAATAAAAAACATCCTGCTCTGTAACTGCCAGTGGGACACTGCTCACATGTTCTGTCAGACTTTATCATCTTCCCTCCCAACTCTGATTTCTTCACTGTGTTCTTCATGTTCCTGTTTCTATGCCATTACCTACGCCAATCGCTCTGGCCAGAGCTGGGAGGTGAGTTTTGATTCCTCCCGTTCCTCTCCTTACTTCTTACAGATGTCAAGTTCTGCCCCTCTCCTTCCACAGTATCTCTAGTATCTCTCTCTCCCTACCATGTGAGGATACAGCAAGAAGGCAGCCGTCTGCAAGCCAGGAAGAGGACCCTCACCACACACTGAATTGCTAGCGCCTTCATCTTGGACTTCTCAGCTCCAGAACTGTGAGGAATAAATGTCAGTGTTTAAGCCACGGAGTTATGGTATTTTGTTATAGCAGTCTGAGCTAAGATGCTGGGACATGCAGTTACATGGCACAGCCTCCCAGGACAGAGGAGGGAGGGGAAGGGCAGAGAGCGGAGGGGCAGACTGAAGCCACCAGGCACAGACAGCTCGTAAGAGACAAGCAGGGTATGAAGCACGGCAGCAGTCAGCTTCACAAACCACCATGGTAAATAATCCAACCTGTGTTACTGTCTTCTGTGGAATTCTCAGGCAGCAAGTGGGAATATTACCATGTAATCATTTCCCTTTATTTCAGTAATTTAAAGAGTGAGAAGCTTGGAGCTTTTTTCTACTCCAGAGACCAGAGTACATTTGTGGGCCCAATAACATCTTTGCAAAACAGAAGAAACATTAACTATATCTTTATATTACCCAGGCAGAAGAATGCATTCTAATAAGCAATTGAGTGAAAAACCCTACTGTGAGTGAATTTAGTTTTCCAGAGAAACGCAGGGAACAGTCATGAATGTTTTATTAAGATGCTTCCTAATCATAAATGTATATCTGTGTCTTCACAAATATATGTTTTTAACACCACAATTCTCCAAGCCAGCAAACAACCCTGTAAAATTGGCTTTAATCCCTCACAAATGACTCAAGAGTCCCACTGAGGCTTTAGTGCTCATTATTTAGTAAACTTGTGAATCTGCGAACCAGGAGATGTGGAAAACCACAGCAACCAGGGGCAAGACTGGTGAGGTGGCCGGGTTTGAAGGACAACACTAGGAGCGGTGTGCAGCCTCCCTGAGCTCTGAATCCCCCTCCCTCGCGCTCAGCCCACTACACTTGACCGTGTCCTAACCACACCTCTCTCTTCGCAGACTCGGACTCAGTATAGGAACTTGCAGCCGAATGGGCTTCAGGAGTTTGCCCGGTCTAGTTCCTTGCTTTCAGACAAATTATCAACATTTCATACATGAGGAAAATAAGACCCGGAAATATTAATTGGCTTGTCCAAAGTCAGAGAGCTAATAAACAGAAGAAGAATATGTAGGACGAACAAGTCTGGAGATCTAATGTACAACATGAGGGATATAGTTAATAAAATTGTATAGTAGTTGGGATTTCGGTTAAATAGGTAGACTTTACCTGCTCTTGTCACAAAAAAATAACTGTGTGAGATGATAGATATGTTAATTTGCTTCACTATAGTAACCATTTTGCAATCTATATGTATCCCATAACATCATGTCATAAACCTCAAATACACACAATAGAATGTATTAAAAACAAAAAAGAAATAACTAGAACTAAAGTCCTGATCCTCCTAAGCACAATGGTTTTACTGACTCAATTTTTGCATAGTCTGGTTCTACAAATGGGATGAAGGAAAAGGGATTCCCTATACTTCTCTGATAACAATATTTATGACCATTGAAAATAGCATACTGAAACTGAAATTAATCTATAAAATTACACTCACTGATAAAGAAATTTCACATTTAAGCAAATGTATCCTTCAGAAAACATGGCGAAATAGTTCAGGTATTGTTTTCTGTCAGCACAGCCAACAAAGACCCAGGGTCCTTTTATTCTTTCCACCTCCTCATAATCATTAGAGAATTTGTTCATTTATTCAATGAAAAATATTGTAAGAACATGAGAGCAGGTGTCCACTGAACAACATTTATTATGCAGACAAAAATCGCATACAAAGAAGAACAAGCACAAAAGTCCTCTACTTAGAACCAATAAAAGCACGACATATAGAGCTTACTGTCACTTTGTTGTCGTCATCATCATCATCATCAAAGTCAAGGCAATCCCACTAGACACAGACAGCATTCTCAAATTCTTTCATGGTCCCTAATGGGTTTACCTCAACCCTAACCCTAGCTCTACACATCCTTGGATATTAAATGATGCTTGTCAAGGACCATCCCTGCTAGATAATTCTGTTATTTTCATTCTCTTGTGAACATCCATACAGATTTCCCAGGCCTCACACCCTCAGAGGGTCTGAGTCAGTGATCTGGGATGGAGCCCAGGCCTCAGTATGTTGTAAAAGCTCCCCTGGTGAATCTAACGCATCAAAACTCAGATGCCTGGGCTCTGTCCCAGAATGACTGACTCAGAATCTCGGGGGTTCAAGGTCTGGGAGATCTTTATTTTGAAAAAGCTCCCCTAGGCCAGGCGCGGTGGCTCATGCCTGTAATCCTAGCTCTCTGGGAGGCCGAGGCGGGCGGATTGTTTGAGCTCAGGAGTTCGAAACCAGCCTGAGCAAGAGCGAGACCCCGTCTCTACTAAAATTAGAAAGAAATTAATTGGACAACTAAAAATATATAGAAAAAAATTAGCCGGGCATGGTGGCGCATGCCTGTAGTCCCAGCTACTCGGGAGGCTGAGGCAGAAGGATCGCTTGAGCCCAGGAGTTTAAGGTTGCTGTGAGCTAGGCTGACGCCACGGCACTCACTCTAGCCTAGGCAAAAGAGTGAGACTCTGTCTCAAAAAAAAAAAAAAAAAAGCTCCCCTGGGTGACTCAGATACAAACTAAAAAGTGAGAAATGCTCTCCTCAATTGACAGGCATAAATCTCTCCACACCCTCAGGAGACTACAGTGGAGCAACAATCTATGTTAAATGAATATTTGAATGCAGACTCCAGCCATGCCCACAGCTAGCCTCCAATTGGCTTTCCAATTTGGATAAATGCTAAATTTGCTCCTTAGGGTAGCTGTTGAGTGTATTTAAATATACCACAGAGATTGCATGCACAACTCTGATACATCTCTTCTCTTTTCATATAGTCACAAATCACTTTTATGAACACTAGCTTCACACCAAATAATAAAAATGCACATTAAACAAGAACACAAACCAAGCAACAGCCTCCTTTTGAAAAAGCGTTTAATTTTACCACAAGAACATTTTTTGTTCCCTTTCTTTTCATATGCTAAAATAAATCTGAATCTATTTACAAAATCTTGTGCTGAATTAAGTGAAACATAAAAGAAACAACACTCATTGTTAGAAGTCTATAAATTAAAATAATAACAGAGGCAGACTTCGAACTCCATTTAAGATGAGAGCAACCTGACATTTCAAGAGGAAACACTTTCCCAGAGAACAAGTCACCAAGCATGACATCTTAAAACTCCAGAGTACAAAATGTCAACACCAAAAGGACTGAGTTGGTAAAAATTGAGAACGAGTGGGGCCTGAGAAGTAAAACCTGTTTCAAACAAAACAAACTACTCAAGATTTTGCACTTCACTGAATAGCTGCAGCACATCAGTGTGCTCATTTTTAATTCCTTCACTACAAACTCATTTCCTCTACTTTGTACAAGTCCTAACAGTGAGCTACAAAAACGTCATACATTATGGAGTGCAAATAGTGTGAAATCCTACACTCACAGAGTGGTCCAAAGTGGCAATCATTCATTCCTCTGTTTTAAATACAAAGAAAAACATGCTTTTTGCCTACAAAGTAAAATGATGACAGTTGCAAAACATCCCAGTAGAGCTGGTCCCTCCTCTCTGCTGCCAATGAAGCGAGGGGAGACACTAGGATGGATATTAGAAAGGACACTGGTATAACCAAACTATCTCTTGATTAGCGGAAAGTCCCAATTCAGTGGAAGAGCAACATCATATTTACTCCAACTAAAATTAGATCAAATCCTCCTTGTCCAGCATGTCAGTACAGAAAGCTGCCTCTTGAAGAACCAAAATAGAATGGTTGAAGAGTGAACAGTCCAACATGGAAGTCGCTCTTTGCTGGGGAAACTTTTCTGAAAACAGAACCATTATTATACATTGTGCCCACAGGGCAACGCATGCTTGGGGAAAAGGGCCCACTCCATCTCCCTCAGATGCTGTAATCGTATTGTTCCTCCTTATTAAAGATCAACTTATTTAAAAGACCACAAAGTCCGGGTACGTCTTACAGGATGTCTCTAGTTAGGCCCTGTAGTTCACAAGCCACGGTAAAACCACATTAACCACAGTAACCTTCCAACAATGCGAAGTCAGATAAACTAATGGATGGGGAATATAGTTAGAATTCAGGCATAACAGAGAAGTTTACACACACCAATAGTTTCTAGCTCTCCCAACCCCCAAGACTTTCTCATCGCTCCTATAAAGCAGAAAATGACTGATTTGCATTTCACACCCTCTCCCTTCTTTTGTGCTTCCTCATTGTTGGCAGAATAATACTCAAAATATGACTGACAAGAAAGAGAAAGAGGAGCAAAAACATTCTGTAATATTTCTGTCATGTAATTATCTACTAGAGACTCAACCATCGGCTGGAGAGAAATGCTTTCTCTACTGCTGTTGACACCTTGGAGTCCTGGAGGACAAGCCAAATTCGACATTCCTAAAACCTCATTTACCACTGATCGCCCCAGAATACCTCCCCTTCCAGTGCCCTGGTCTGTCAGAGTTGCCATCATTCTGCCATTAAAACCTTAGAGTGACCCTTGGCTCCTTCTTATCCTGACATCAAGCCACATCTAGTCTCCAGGTGATTTTAACTCTTCTTCCTTCAGAGTCTCTCAGATTGGTCCTTTCTTTTCATTTCCATCGTTTAGGCTGACAGTTAAAGAATGAGCAGGAATTTTCCAAGCAAACATGTTTGGAAAACATTCCAAGAAACAGAGCAGTCTGCATCAAGACGCAGATTGTGAGGGTGTGGCAGCTAGGAAGTACTAGTGACCTGATACTGTTGCACTCCAAGGTGGCAAGCAAGGAGGTGAGAAGGGGGTCTAGCAGGAAGGGCCTTAGATCCCCCAGTGAGAAACCTGAACTTTTTCCAGCAGCCAGTGTTTTGAAGACTTCAGTAATTTGACTAACGCCTTATCCACATACCACCCATATTGCTCTGATTTGCTTAATAGTTTATCTGTGAATTGACTTATTTTTCCATATTAATCAATTTATTTAACATTGAAATTTTAACTCTTAAACATTTTATTATGAAAACTTTCAAATATCTACAATAGAGGCAATAGTATAATAAATCTACATGTACTCAGCAAGCAAATATCAACCCATGTCTAATCTTGTTTCCTCTACACGCCCCGAAGCACCGCCACCTCCAGCAACACACAGCACACTCCCACTAAATGACCTTCAGCAGATCATAGACCCTGTATCTTTTCATTTATACACACATGTGTACCTCTAAAGGAGAATTTTTTTCTTAATATAAATACAGTACCATCATGACACCTAAGAAGATTAACAATAATTCCTAAATATCATCTAACATGTAAGACATTAAAACTTTACATCACTTTTATATATAAAAAATGAAATAATTTGCCATAATTCTTTTGAAAAAATAATGTTATTAAAATTATGGCATGATATGCTTGTAATTGGAACACTTAGCTTAAGTCCTGTTCTCCTTATTAAAAATGGAGATTAGAAGGTGTCAGATATACTAATCTTACACATACACTTCCTCATTGTCAGAAGCAGAAGGATTGAAAGGGAATTTAAAAAGGAACAAATTTCTCACTGTGTAATTAAAGATTATTTAACGCCATGTCTGCGTACCACTCAAATCATCTTTCATTTAACTAGAAATATTTGTCTCACACGTCAGGAGACACTGTTACAAGGAACAGGGAATCATCCAAGAATTCTGAGCTTGATGGAATTCATGATTTGGGGAAATTGTTCTGGCAGCAGCAAGAACAGAAGGGAGCTATGGTGGAGGAACAGATTAGCCTCTTACTGTGTCCCACAGCTTATCGATTTGCCTCACTACTTCCTGAGAGCTTATTTGGCCCTAATGGGTTAATTTTATTAGTACTCTAATAGGGAAGCATACATACTCACATACCCGTGATCAAGAATAGACCTCCTCCATTGGAAAGGTTGTTTGCTTTGACTGATGTCGCAGCTCCTGGGGGAAGGGATGCACATGGGTGCAGGGAAGGAAGGGAACACAATATAGCCAACTAGCTGATTCAAGACTTACAGTCAACGAGGTGATTGATGCCATGGCCAGATGGCCTTCACATCCACACCATCATCTCTTGAGCCTTCACTGTCACCCCTCCCCCACTTCTCCAAAGCCAGTCTTCCCTGGAAGGGGCTTTATTGCCAGGCCCCAGAGCCTCCTTGCTCATAGGCACTCTCTTCTTTGCATAAATTACCAAGCCTTCAAGAAATGCCAAAATATAATATTTTTCAGAATATTTCTCACCTCCCCCCCAACCACAGTCAAATACCTTCGTGGCTCCCCTTTCATACAGAGAAAGCTTCACATTCTTTGACATGTTTTTCTGTTTTATAGTTACCGTCTTTTGCCATATCCTATATCTACAACTTGAATATGAGTCCCTGTGTTTTCATAGTGTTTCAGTAGTTACTCAGTTCTTTCTATGAGCAAAGTACTATGCTTAATGCCAGTGCTACCAAGACAGCTAAGACAAAATCTATGTCCTTGGCAATACACAGGCCAGTGGGAGAAATAAATGAATAAACAGAGGGATATAAAGCAATGTTCCATGATAGAGATTCCATGAGCTCAGATGGAGTAAGAACCCACTCTTCCTGGGCATGTTCTGGGACGGTAGGCAGGACAGAAGTGAGGCTTCAAGAGCAAGTGGGAATTCACCAGGTGAGCAGAGAAGAAAGGTATCCCCAAGAATAAACCCAAGAATTCCCCAAACTTAGCTTGTTCCCAAAATATTCTATGTGCTCAAACTGTCTTCTAACCAGGGGTGGCAATATGTATGTCTAAGAGTTTCAACAAAAACTTTGATCAAAACTTATAAAGGAAAAGAAAGGAGTCAAAAGAAAATAGAATCAAACTAACTTTTTTACATCTTTATGAGCTTTTGCTGTGTGGAATATAATTTAATACTGTCTCTGCCTTCAAGGTCCAATATTTGTTTAAATGCAGTCTAGCTGAGGAGCTATATAAATATAAAAGCAAGGAAAGTTAAAGATTTGACAGTTCAATCTCACAGCAGGAAAAAAGACATAAGTAGCACATGATCAGGTGCCAAAATAAAGGCAAACATGAGAATTTTTTTTTTTCAGAAAAAGGGAAGATCACTTTACATTGTGGATCAGGGGAATCTTTATGGAGATTATAGATGTATACAGAGAAGTACAGAATATGTGCTTAGTGAAAGGCAGAAAAATACAAGACTAGTTCAGGGATTAGTAAATCAATCTGTTTGGCTGGCATAGAGAATTTGGGTGGGAATAACACGAACAAAAGAACTAGAGAAATAGGTAGGGATGACTTTTGAGGATGCCATATGTACCCACACATAAAAGCAATAACTACTTGTTGAGCACCTATTACCATAAAGATACCCAAAAGTTATGTAAACTGATTCTCAGATAAGGACACAGGGGATTTAGAGAGGTCAAGTTGTTCATTTAAGGTCGTTCTGGAGATATCTAGATCAAAAGACAAATGTGGCTCCTGACCTCTGGGGCTTACAATCTAGCATCCTCAGAGCTAGTAAGTGAATGAGCTGAATTCAAACTCTGGGCTCCAAAGCCCAGGCTCATCATTCACCAACACTTCTCTGTTCCTGTTCAGCACCAAGATGGGTCAAATGGTAGAAAATCTCACTCCCTCTTCACTTCATATCCTTTAGTTGATCTTTATATAACAGTGATGGCAGTGATTCTTCTCCTAGCCTGCATCAGAATCACCTGCTGGGCTTTTTAAAAATGCACTCGCCCATGACCCAGCTCCAGACCTGAATTAAAGCCCAGGTATCTATATTTTTTCAATATTCCACAGGAGATCCTGATGCACAGCCAGAGTTAAGAACTTGATAGATACTCCATAGTCAAAAACATGCCCCAAACTTCTTACCTAAGATTTAAATGAAATCTACACATGCACATTTTAGTTTTCTACAGGCAACCCAGATGAGTGATCTAATAATGATGCTAATAATAATAATAACATTAATACCTTTTATTGAGTGCCTACTCTGCCCCCACGCACTGTGCTAAAAATGTTTTACATATGTTTTCTGATTTACTTCTCACAAAATCCAAAAAGGAAAGAATTTTTAATATTCATATTTCTAAAGTCACGAAGCTAGACAGAAGAGCTGGAATTCAAACCCAAGAGTACGTTGGTGCAAAATCAATGCTTTTCATAGCCACTTTACTATGCTGCCTCCCAAAACTGAGGATAATCATTAATTAACTGAATATTTGATTGGGCACCGTCTAACGCCAGGCATTGCTGTGCCCTCAGTCACATACAGCATAAATCAATACCCACGCACTGCAAAGTAACAGCATATTTACTTGAGTGCCAATAGATCAAATTTATCACAGAGACCACACCAAATAGGCTAAAAATAGAGTGAACAACAAGCTTTGTTACCCGGCAACTTAATAAAGTAAGGATTTCACTATCAGAAAATTGGGTTTTCTAGAGAGGGAAAAAAATACAAGCTCTAGTTATAGAAACACTTATATGAGGCTTTTAGAAAATGATCTTTGACTCTGATTTCCAAGAGTCTAAGCTCTCATCCTCATTCATTTCAGGGAGCTGAAGGTTAACCATCGGATCACTTAATCATTATTAATTTCAAAACAGAGACCCTATACTCATGATTGAAGACCACCTAAGTATCTTTTGGTATCAGTATTTCTCAATGCGTTGCTATATAATACTCAAATATCCCAAAAGAATGAATGTTTTAAAAAGAGCAAATCATATGTTCATTTCTTTCCTGTCCATTTTAAGCCTGTGGTTATTAATCTTTTTAGGGCCATGGGTACCACTGAGAATCAAGAGAACCTGATAAAACCTCTCAGAAAAGTGCACATCAATCCATGAATAATATATCTTTAGATTAAGAATCTCTCATCTAACGAACGACTTAATTTATTCCTTTTTCATTTAATTTTTAAAAATGAAAGCTTACTCTTTCAGACACTGGTGGCAGTAGGGTAAGCTCCATGTCCCCCTGGAGCTCATTTACAGTCTAGCAATCTTAGTTACTACCAGGCTTTGCAAAGGAAAATATATAAGAAGCCATATTATCGTTACCAGCAACATGTACACCATGAAAACCTAGCTGTACAAGGCATGGCTAATACCTGGACACCAGTCAGAACACAGGGCTGAGCAGTAAATCAAGGGACATTTGAGCCCCAGGTGATGGGAGATAATACCAGAAAGGAAGCAGGTTGTGGTCTGGAATCTGGCAATACATAGAGAAGACCAGGTGAAAGGCACTGTGGTTCACTGGCAGGTCTCTCATCCCTAAGAAGACCTGGGCTGGGGATTAAGACAAAGCACCAATCCCAGGTGTATGAGGCAGAAAACCAAAACAAAACAGGGATCGATGTAGTGGGTAACTGGTAACACAACTTTGTCTTAGAGAGCCCGACCCACTCACTGGCGTTGGAATATGGAAGGGGTTTGGTCACATGGAAACAAGGAAGACCCTGCATTTGAATGAGCACAAAATCAAAATCAGACCTTTGACAAGCTAATAGGATACTGAATCTGAGAGCCACTGGCCTACTTCCTCTCAGTTCCATCCAATCTCAGTGCTCTAAAGGTAGAGAACTGGTGCCGGGGACCACGGTAAGGTGTAGTCCTGCAGGTGAAGGTCAAATGCTTAATTTCAGCCATGGAGATTCTAAATCTATAGGGATTAGAAGCCAAGAAGATTTTTGCAAGTAGTAACCACATTGCACAAGATACTTTCCATTATACTGAAAGCCTGGTATATGAGTCTACACAAACAAAGGGGATGGAAAGCTAGGATAAAAGATCAGCTCAATACTTAAAATTCTTTGTCTGCTGAATTCCAGGCATTGTGATATTTAGAAATTAAACCAGGGAGATCTTTGAAACACTGTTATTGCTGTGTCCCATCAGACGTTGGCAGTAATAATGATCTATTTTCTGGTTAAAGCAAATTCTTCATAATAGGTAATTCTGTACACTGAATTATTTCTCTCATCCCTCTCTCTATAACATAAATTCTGGGCTATACATGGTTTATACTGAGAATGTGGGAAAGAGTAGAAAAATAATCAAGTTTTTAAAAGGTAATAAATACTCTAACAGTAGACAAACGACATGGCCGACGGCTCACCTAGGCCATTAGAAAAAAACCACAAAATATTTTTTGCCTTCGCATTTTCATGCATGCCCTTATATATCGGTTCATAGCAGTTAAATGAGGAAATTTTTCATTTCTCCCACTCTGCAATGATGCAGAAAGTCAAGCCAGCTAAACTGAAAAGGAGCAGGGTAAAAAAGGAGGTATCCTGGAGTGCCGGACATATTCCATTTGCCTCTTTAGACCCATTCTGCAACCTTCTCCACCCTGTTCTGCGCCCTCTAGGCTGAGCTACATGAGCTCCAGCAATGAGACCCCTTGCTTTTGGCTTCCGTGATGTTCACCCCCTGAAGGAGATGGAAGGGAGAGAGGAGAATGACATGGAGATATCCGTACCCCAAATACCCCCTGAAAGGTCATGGCAAACTGCAAACTTCCTGCACTCAACACAGGTGCTGTCGGGCAGCCCTCTCCACACAACCACCCCTCTTTCCCCATGGTTCGGGAGTTTCTCCCTCCCCTTGCACTCTCACAGCCCACTACTACCAGCCCAAAGACTTCTATTTCTTCTGGCTTCTCTACACCCTTCCCATCCCTCCTCTATTACCTAGTCTGAGTGTGTATCTGTTTCCTGCCAGGACCCTAACTGAATATTGTCATTTCAGAGCCACCTCTCCAGCAGGTGGGTGTTGGAGGGTAATGTGACTTCCACTGGCAATTCTATTTGGATTGATGTCAGAAAGTTTTAGTCCTAGGAGTACTTGGGAGAGGGTTTGTTATTTCCACTTAGCCAAGCACCCAAAAGGCAGGGCCAGATCTCCCTCTTCCCTAAATCAGCTCAACAAGCTGAGAGTGTCTGGGTATTGCAAGGAACAAAAAAATCATCTCATGTAAACTACCAGAAACTCCCCAAAACAGAGCAACCAAGAGAAAGATCTAAAAGGCTGGAGTAGAAAGATTTTGCAGCATGACTTATCCCCATTTGGGCTTTTTCCTAATGTATTCAAAATATTTCTCATAATTTTATAATGAAAAATTTTAAAACTGAATTTGCACTTTTTATTTGTCAGATTCCCAAAAGAGTGAGAATATGATATTCCTGCAGCACACTCAGAACCCAAAATAATTTGAAATGCTCTGCAGGATGTTGTAACCTCCTGGTATCTTCTTTTAAATTCTGTTTTTCCTTTTGGTCTTCATCAAGTAGTCAGAGACTTTCAACTTTTATTGAAGACAGGAATAGGCAGGAATAATTCATTTTAAAAGGTAAATGGTTACCCATTAAGCATAAATATTAATACAAGTGATTTAAAATTTTTTAAAACCCATGGATCTTATTAATGTCGCATCTGAGAAATTGGAAAAGGCCCAGCTAAAGACATTCATCCAGAAATGTCAGAAATGCATGTGGTTTACTTACAATGGGGGTGAAACTAAAGATGCTCAAACTCCAACTGGAATGAGGCATCATTACAGCCACCCTTGACTTCCCAAGTGATAGTGGTCTGAATCGAGGTGTGTGGAAGTCTCGGCAATGTGAGTGACAAAGGGAAAGACTATGAGACCAATAGGGTCAATATTAAAACAACATTGGACTTCTTTTTTTGAAGAGGACATCAACAACACCAGTAACAGCATTCCCATGATTTAAATCATAACTAGGGAAATTTCCTTAGGTATCATAGGAAGCACTGACAGCTAAGACTGATGTGTGACTATAATTCCACAAATACTATTCCGTTGTACTATGCCAGGCACAAACGACTCAAAAATATAGACAGCTATCCTTGGCCACAGGAATAGACAACTTCCTCTCTTCCCATCTACTTAATAGGCTATTTCCTTTTAACTTCTTGATGTAGGAAATAGAGAATAGAAGACTTCTCAACAGGTACCAGAAGGATAGCCTCTCAAGGTACCCAGGTACCTTGAAGGAGTCAGTAGAGGTTAACAAACCGGCAGTATTTTCACAGCCTCCTCCCTCTGCCCCTAGGAAAGTGAGATTCCAGACATCAACTAAACCTAGCTTAGTAGTGAAAGTCTCCCCTCCCCTCAGACACACACACACACACACACACACACACACACACACAATCTCAAGGCCTCTTGTTCAATCTCTCCTCTTCTTTCCAAAAAGAGTCTTCAGCCACAGAATCAGGTTGAGGTAAAATTCAGACTTGGGGGAGAGGAAGACGCTCCACGCACGTCCCAAAGGAAGCCTTTTACCAGAGCTGTGCATTGCAAGCTAAGGGCACCCTGCTAAAAACAAAGTGAAAGTTTATTATTTTCCTCCAGAACTTAAAGGAGGAGGAGGAAGAGCTCAGCCATGGGAGGATGTGAATTTTACAATTTTAATTGCTCGTTACTCTCCCTAGGGGAGAGTATGAGTTGGGGAGGGAAGCAGCGCTGGGTTCAAATTCTAGCCCTGACACGGGGTAGCTGTGCCCTTGGACCAGGTAACGTCTCTGAGCCTCAATTTTCTCATCTGTAACATGGTGATAATAACACTCACTCCACAGAGTGGCTGTTGAGTTTTAATGAAATCATATGTGCTTTTGCTTTGTGAAGTATAAAATGCATGCCACTCTCAGATAGAGGTTGTAACATTCTTCAGAATTCACGTCCTGAATCCTGTGTGCTATAAGTTAAGATGCCTGCGATTTCTTTCAATGTGTTTGTTTTAAGTCTCATAAACATTTAATCCTTATTCAGTCCTCAAGCATTACTCTGCAAACAGTTCAGCCTTGCCTTGGTTTCCACTATGACTGTACACAGTATGTATTTGGATATAACTTTCTATTAACAGCCACAGGAAAGTTAACTGTTTGCTAAGTTATAGCATAAGCTGAGATTCCTGTTCCCGATTTTCTTCCCTAATAATTTTTCATGTGCCAGATGTTATGTGTGCCAGGGTTTTACATGCACAAGCTTTACATAGAGTGTAAAACTTTAAAGAGGATAGAACTCTAAACAAGTGTGTTCTGCACTTAGCTTCTATTTTCCATCCTTTATCAAGTAAACAAATCAGGTTGGGAGAAGCACCTAAGTCCAAAGTCACAGGGCATATCCCCTTCTCTTCTTCCTGCTTTTTTTCCTAGGAGAACAGCCCAAAGTCATACCGGGAGAGCCACCATGAAATTATGTGCCTTCAGCAAATATAATCAGAATATAACAGAGGTCAAGATAAGTAATAAGGCCATTGAAGACAGCTTTATTAAAGACTGCACAAGGGACTGAGAGTGGAATTAACAACATCTGGAGTTAAAATCCAATTGCATCATCATCAAAATAAGCCCCCGAAGAGAAGTGGGTGACATGTCCAAATCAGAAGACTCATCTGAATCATTCTGAACTCCTCTCTAGGATGAAGGTCCCACCAATTCCAACCCTCTCTCCATTCCATGCTTCATAAAACTAATGAGATTCCTTTCACATGGGTACATTTTTATATTGCCTGAATATTGGGCCAAGTGTGTAGGGGTAGCAGATTATTCAGTCCTGCAAAAACAATAGACAGCCCCCCAATATGTCTCTGAGTGAAACTACAGTTGTCCTTCAGAGATTCCAGCCCAAGTCACAGGACAGTTTTCATTGTATTTTAGCGCATGGTGTAAAATTATTGAGATCAAAATGCATTTTTGTTCCTGAAAGTCTTCAGTGGATTTTTTCCTAAAATTCACTTGCACATACAGCTTACAGATTAGATCCACTACTAATATACATAAGGTCACATGCTAAGACTTTAGTGGTCAAGAATTTTTCTTGAATCAATACAGCTGATGGGAAACAATAGTTGGAAAAATCTCAAACGAATTCATGAGTTATTAATAATGATTTTACCCAATGCTTTCAGAGCTCAGAAATGTATCAGAGTGAGATGAAATGTGTCAGGGGGCTATGGACAGAGGAGGGGAGCACACATTCCAGGCCCCAGTCTAAACCCTCCTTGGTCTCCAAAATGACCCTGTGCAGAGATCGGGGAGGATATGGACACCCAGCTTGTGCTAAGAAAGGGAGAGATTATTCCCCAGCCAGTGCAACTCAAAGTGTGCTCTGCAGACTGGGCTTGGCCATGAGCTGTTACCAGTCTGTGACAAATATAGAAATTGAGAGTAAGCATTGAGAAGTTTTCATAGCAAGTTGACACTATTTTGATAGTTCAGTGCATAATCATTTTTTCTAATATTTTATTTTTATTGATTTTGCCAGAGTTTTGACCTATGACAAGTTGGGAATTTAAAAATACAAACTAAGCGAGGCTGACACGTGCCCATAGTCCCAGCTAGATGTGAGGATCACTTTGACCAGGAGGTCAAGTCCAGCCTGGACAACATAACAAGACCTGATCTCTAAAAAAATTTAGGTAAATAAAAACACAAACTAGTTCGGTAAAGAACCAGATAGTTAGAGAAGAGCCACCCTACACCCTTGTTCATAGTTTTGGCTGCTCATCAGAACCTCCTTACGTAGCTTTAAAAAGTACTGATGCCAAGGTGTCAAACCCAGAGAATCTGTTTTGCTACGAGATGCAGCCTGGACATTGGGTTTTGTTTGTTTTTTTAATTCCCAGGTGTTTCTAATATGCAGTGAAGTATTTGAGAACCACTTTCCCCATACCCACAGGGGATTATGGGATGCACTTCAGGGCTAGTGAACTGGGAACACACACAAAAGTTATTCTTTATCTTCTATTACTTTGAAAATTGGAAAAATATTTTATTATTTCAAATTACGTTATAATGGAGTGTTTCATTATAACTAGGGTAAAATGGACCAGGATGCTACAATATATAGTCCTGTGCACTACAATTTTTAATGTAAACTTTTTATTGCAATATAACATGCATACAGAAAAGTGACAAGCCTTAAGTGTACAGCTTCATGCCATTTTTCATAAAGTAAACACATCTGTGTAACCAACATTCAGAGCAAAAATCAGATAATGCACAATATTATTTGCCCCCATGTTGTGACATCTAAAATAGCTTCCCACTGAGAGGAAATAAAGATAATGTGCTCTGCCACTAAGAATATGCCATTTATCTAGGTTTATAGTAAATCTAACTCAAGTTGGAAGATTTCAAAAAATAGAAATAGAAACTACAATAACTCTTTCTGGTAAAGATGGCAGATTGAACACACACATCTGTATTTGCTTATTCAGGAAATTCCACTAAAATAACAATAAATGAGCTTTTTTAAAGGCATAAATCCACAAGAATGGGAGAATCAGGAGAGAAGATAATTATAAAATTTTACAAGCTAAGAAGTAGTAAATGACTTGTCAGGCCTGAGAAAATTGAAACCTAAGCTGAGGGTAGAGAAAATGGAAATTAGCTCAATTTACAATGCAGAGTTTTCCAAACCCTGGAATTACGGAAGCAGTTACTACTACAGGAGGGGCAGTGGTGAGGCTCAAATCAGCAGTCTCGTTTACATCTATTGATTCCCACCTTCATTCAGCATTTGACTATGCCTCCCTTCACTCCAGCAAAGGCTAGAGGTTTAGTCTCTGGAGAGGCTCAAACAGAAGTCTACAGAGACATCAGGCATGGTTGAAGACTGGGGTACCACATAAAATTGTGAAAGAATTAAGTGAACCTATATATACTGCCAGTGAGACACCCAGGCTTCTTTACTACTTGACGCTGAAAATGCCAGTGGTCAGCCAAAATATTATAAAAGCCTTCTATGACCTAAGGGAACAGATCTAAAGAAAATGATACTGAAGTATCCCAAGGAAAAAGCCCAGCTATTTGACAATAAAATCATAACAGACAAGCCCCTGTTGGGAGACAATTCTCTATGGGTCTCTCTTCTATTTCTACACACCATGTGCAGGCACTGACAGCTTTTTGTTCCAGACTACTTTTTCCAGAGCATGTACAGTGAACAGGTTTGAAAGGTAGAGATAAAGTCTCCTTCAGGAACAGAAGGCAGGTTTATTTGCTGACAGTTCCCTCTGGCGCAAAAGTTGGGTAGGTTTGTTTGTAGGCCATTATAAACGATTGGGATTTTCTAAGCTCAGGATTCCTCAGCTGTGATACAAAACTACTACATACTGAAGATCCATCTTGGTTGCTCCATGTTGTCCCTGTAGAACTTGGGAAGCAAAAGGAACCAATGTGTACATGAAGTTCATGCTGCTCACTAGACTATGAGTAATAAAGTCCTTTGCACCTGACCCAGGAGTCTCGTGTTTTCTGCTAGCATCTATGAAACTGTAGCATGCTAACTTATTAGCTTGAAAGTAGGGTAAAATCCCAGACTCTTCATGATTCTTGACTACCCCAGCTACTTTCAGAGATTCCAGTTTTTGAGCCCTACCATCTAGAATATAAGCAGATGGACAAAAATCATAAAACATCCAAGAATATTAGCTAGTAATGAATTTTTTAAAAGTAACATGGAGGAAACAGACCATTCAGGGGAAGGAAACTTAAAAAATATATAGTATTAACATCCTCAGAGAGATAAGAGAAGCTATTACATCCCTAAAACAAGAACAAAATGCCATATTTTAAAAAGAAATATTCAGAAAGCAAAAGATAGTTATTAAGACTTTAATAAAACTTTAAGTGAAAAACTTAATAGAAAAGTTTGAAAATAAAGTCAAGAAAATCTTCTACAAAGTACAACACATAGGCCAAGACATGGAAAACAGGAAAAAAAGGTTAGAACCAGGGTACTTCTTTGGGGCATAACCCATTACATCAGAAAAGTCACCTTTCAATTTCCTGTTACATAAGAGAATAAATTTCCTTATTGCTTGAGCCAATATAAGTTGAATTGTCTTCACTTGCAGTCAAAAGCATTCCAGCTGATTGCTAAGCAAAGAATACACTCACACCTGGGAGCCAATGTGCCTTGGTAAAGGATAAACTGGTTCGTGGTCTGGAGCAGAAGATAAAAATGGAAGCAGTGCCTTTATGAAATAAAATCCTCTCCCCAAACTTGCTCATTTGCCATAATTTTGATACAAATATTGAAGATACCAGAAGCTATGCTATTTTCCTTCCACAAACAACTGGGTATTTCACAGTGCTTCCAACTCCTAATTTTCTGTGTGTGTGTATGAATGACATTGAAGGAGAAAGCCTATCCTGTGAACCATTTAGGAAACATGAAAAGTTGCAATGCCAAGCAAAACCGTACTTGGGGAGAGAAGTAGGTTGTACTGCTTTGGTGACACACAGTGTCACACATCAGTGTAACTCACTACCTTGAACATCAGCATGTAGTGGCACCAGAAATATTGTCAATAATCCTTCAAGAAACATATTCTACTGTCTTGAAAGTCAACTTCATCAGAGACAGGGTCCAAATTATCACCTTCTCAAGAATTTTTTTGTCAAGAAAAGTGAACAGAATGTAGAGTTCTCCTTGACTACCTGGTAGCTTCTGCGCTTCTAGAAATCATGACTTGAAATCTTTGAATGGCATTTGGGAAGATAATGTGTATCATCTTTGAGAAGAAAATAGCAACCCACTCACAGACCAATTCAGTGAAGAGAAGCTTATTCACAGCTTTGCTTACTCTATAGATATTGAGCATGATAAACTTTTTTTTTTCATTTAAAGCTTTACCGTCACCATTATAATGCAGCCGAAAACCACAAGTTTTTCTGGAAATGCAGCTCCTCTGGAAAATAAGGATCCAGAGTGGCAATGTATCATAAAATGTCTCCATAAACAAACAATCTCAAGGTACCTAGATATATTGCAGGATGTGTTTGAAGGCCAATATTTCTTGGATGACCTTAAAATTGAAACATCCATTCATCATCTTTTCCCTGCTGACAAAGACAGCATGAATGGTGCAGACCTTGCCTCAAAGATGATCTCATTGACTTGAGTACGAATGAAATTATGTGACATTAATTCAACTTGAAGAGTCTTCAGGAAATCTAGTGTTTCCTGATACAAGTTCACCCTCTTCCTGTAAAATAATCTATGAGATCACTAATTTCATTCGCTACCTCATATCCTTATGAGTCAAAGTTTTTAGAAATTATTAAGATTTCCATCACATTGAAGTCAACTGGATGTCAAAGATGAGCTACACATTGCCATGCATAAGATCACTCCAAATTTTTAACTCCTTATTCAATCCAAACCACAAGAGCTTTCTCACTAAAATTTACTTTTGAATAAAACTAAAGTTCATTATTTTAGTTAACAAATTTAAATTATTCCCATTTTTCCATATATCACCATTAAATTTTGCACATGTCATTATGAAATAAAAACACAGATAGAATTCAGTGGGATTATCACTTTTATACCTGTACCTGTGAAGTCAATTTCCAGTGTAATAAACTGCATGAAAATATTTGGTGTATATGTGCATTTGGGAGGAAAGTAGGTAATTCATAGCTTTATTTAGATTTTCAAAGATTTCTGTGTCCCTTAAAATGTTAAAAAGTAGAAATGCTAAAATCCACTGTTCTACACTATAAAACGATCTCTAAGATGGGTGTGCAATTACAATGTCAAGTCGTAGGTCAATTCTAACGTGAATTGAATCCTTTTTCACCTTGAAAAACTAGTGTTCAAATTTCCAAATGTGATCTGATCCAAGCCCTACAATATCTTCCAGGAAGTTCCTATAAAATTGAAATTATCCTTTCAAGCTCAATGCATTAAAAGCCTCCCTGAGAGACATGACAAGTGAACACAATATGGTTTCATGGATTGGGTCCTGGAACAGAAAGAGAGCCTTAATGGAAAAACTGGTGAAATCCAAGTAAAGTATGGAATTTAATTAATAATAATATATCAATATTGGTTTCTTAGTTTTAACTAATTTACCATGGTAATGTAAAGTGTTAACAACTGGGTAAACCGAATGAGGGGTATACAGGACCTCTCTGTATTATCATTGCAACTTTTCTATAAATCTAAAAATATTCCAAATAAAAAGTTTATTTTTTGTCCTAGAATTCAGATTGCAACATAAATAAATAAATAATAAAAAATAAAAAGTTTATTCTTTGAAGAAAAATCTACTTGAAATTTTTAACAAGTCATAATCATTCGTTCAAAAATTATTCACGGAGTGCACAGGCACTGTGGTTTGTGCTGGGCATGCAGTGCTGAGCAAAATAATCCATCCCAACCCTTAGAAGTCTAGCGGGCAAGAAGGCATTAAACAATTACAAAAATGAACATAAATGCAATTGCAGCTTGTAGTAAGTGGTATAAAGGAAAAGTACATGAGATGATAGAGATGCAGAGCAGGAAATGCCTTTCTGAGGCGGAGACACTTAATATGAGACCTGAGGGATGACGAGGAGCCAGACAGGTAAGAGGGAAGAGCTTGCTCATCAACCCAGAGGAATGAAAGGGTCTGGAGCAGGAGCCAGTAAGACCAAAGCATAATGAGGGCATGGAAGTGTGGTGCCTGCTGAAGAGCCAGACCAGGTAGGATCTTGTAGGCTGGGTTTTACAGTTTTCCAAAGACATACAGTAGACCACTGAAGACTTTAACTGGAAGAACGGCATGATCCAGTGAGAGCTTTTCAAAGACCAGCATGGCTGCTACGTGGATGTGGCCCAGAAAGGGACAAGACAAGCAGCTTCTGTACATAATGGTAGTAAAATTCAATGGAAATCAAGCAGGTGGGGGGGAGGAGGGAATGGGTTAATTCACACCTAACAGGTACAATGCACAGTATCTGGGTGATGGACAGACGCACTTATAGCTTTGACTCAAACTGTACAAAAGTAATTCATGTAACCAAAACGTTTGTACCCCTGTAATATTCCGAAATAAAAAAAAAAATAAAAGACAAGCAGCTCCATCCACAGGTGCTCACAATTTTTAAAATTCTCAACTTCTAAGCATCTAAATAATACTGTCATTTTAGATGTGTATACTACTCCTTTAGACCCTGTAACCGTAACTCCAGCAGGGAAGATGGTGCTCCAAATTGCTCCCAACTCACTCAGTCTGGATCTTTAATCTAGAATGCCTACGTTTAAACATGGGTGTCAACAAAAACACAAGCTAGATGCCAAAGGCACATGACTTGGAGTTTAGTAAGGCATCAGCAGCAAAAACCTGCAGACTCTAACACCCTTAGGAATCTCAGCTTTCCAAGGCATAAATAATTCTTAGCATGTCTGGTTTTCAGGACCATAAAACCATTATCGACACCTCACTAGTGCTATCTTGGCATCAGCCCAGGTCTGAATATAGCAAATCCCACCCAGACCGCATAATAGTGTAATTTCCAATCCCTGTTTAAAATATACAATGTTAAGCGTCATCCTCAATCACTGTACATTGAGTCTGAAGGACCTGGTGTGTTGCCCTATGTGACCTAGAAAAAGAAGTATGTCTTTCAAACTTGATATAACCAGTGGCACTTCAATAAAGCTTATTAAGCAGTCTGCAGTGCTGGCCGGGCACTCTTAAACAGAACTCGCAGGGACTTATACTCTAAACAGACACCTGGATTTTCTCAGTTTGTAGGATTATACAGTAGCTGTAACCTCACTAAATATTATCTAGATCCACTGTAAGGGCTATCAGGACCAGAAGAAAGAACAGATTGGCTCTTGATTGAGGCCTATGATTTGATATAAAAAAATTTTATGCAAAGCTCTGTGAACCAAATCACTATTAAGTTGATGTCCAACCAATTGCTCTTTTTCTCTGGAAACTACCTCTTCCCCCACAGTCCATAGAGTAACAGGAGAGAGCCTCTGGCAACCATGATTGGATAACTTAACTCTACCCCCAACAACTACAACCAATAGGATTAAGAGTGTGCATATGACATAAATTGGGCCAAAGCCTCCCTTTCCCTAGGAATCTGGATTTAGAAGTAAGAGATTCTTCCTCAATCTGTCTGCTCTCTTGAATAGAGGACACTTAAACACTGGAACTGCTGGCAGTGGCTATTTTTGACCATTTGGACAAGGAAATAGAGAAAGCCAGCCTGCAGCAAGAGACAAGAATGGAGAACATGTGCCAGAAAAAAAGAGATGAAAGACAAAGAAAGAAGGCTTTCTGCTTTTCCTGCAACCCTCCAGGACCTGCTTCCAGCTTACACCAGTTTATCCCTGCCTTTAAAACCCATGAGAGATTCCTCGGTATCCTTTCAATATATTCCATTTTGCTTAAGCCAGTTCAAGTGGAATCCTATCACTAGAAACCAAACAAAATACCACTAACACTCCAGGTCTCTTCATTTTATTTAGTCTCAAATAACATAGAACCAGTTTGCCCAAATTACTTAAGCCAAGATCTCTGAAAGGAGAATCCAATCCTAGCCTCTCAAAGCAGATAAACAAAAGATGCTTATCCTAAAATGTTAGGTGGAAAAAAAGCAGGGCACAAAAATCATATGTATATCAGAATTATGACTACACTATCGTTTATATCTGTCAATAAATCAAGAAGTGGTATCTCATTGTGGTTTTGATTTGCATTTTGCTGATGACTAGAGATGTTGAAGTGAAGTCGTATATGCATTAGGAAAATTGGAAAGAAATTAACTAAAATAAAAGTAGTTGTATTAGGGTGACAAATTATTTTCCTTTTCCTTTTCCTTTATATTCTTCTGTGTCTGGAAGTAGTTAAATGCTTTATAACTTTAAAAAACTATAACTCTGAAGACTATGTAGAAATATGCAAATGTGTTTATATCATAATTACATATTTTTAAAAATAGAACATGAAATAGCCTGTCTGTTATGTTTGCTGCTACGTAAACAGCCAAAAACAGAAGTGTCCCTTTAATGCTCCACATGTGAAAGGAACAATGCTACTTCCAATTGACTATTCCCAAATTAACACTAAGCCTTCACTTCCTCCCTACCTTTTTGCTGTCCCTATCCCATCTTCACCCCATCCCACCCCAAGCTACCCATCTTCAGCTGGGATTCTACCCTTCCCTTCCCCTACTCTCCTCTCAACCCTCACTGCATTTTGGGGCCTGGGTATCTGCATCTCCAGACATGTAGACCTATCTTGTCACTCACTCATGTTCTAGATCTGTCTCTTCTTTTTTAGATTAGCCCATTTGGAATAAACTCATCACAAATGGCCTCCAGCTCATTTTAAATGAACTATCCCTACAGGCAATTCAGGTAGGACTACCCCTTTTGGTAACAGCATCAGGCAAGTCAGAAATGGTTAAAAAGTATTAATAGAAGGCAACATCCAAAAATAAAAACCATTGTGAACTCGGACAATTTGTAAATTGTCTTTAACATTGCTGTGACATAATTTTTAATAACAAAAATTCAAAATGCAATATTGAATATAAAGGAAAAAATATGTGGTAAACCATTTTACTTACAAGGAAAATGTGACCAAGTCTCTCTGAAATCATAAAACTGATTCTATTGCTTTCCTCATAGCCATATAATCATAACAGCTTCCATACATTGAATAGGGCATTGGGCCAGACACTCAATATGTTATCTTACATAATTCTCCCAACTACCTGTGAAGCAACTATTATCATTTCTTTACAGGAACAAAATTATTAATCTGAGAGGTTAAGTTACTTATGCAAGTTTAAAAGGTTGGCAAGTTAGCATAGCAGTTGTATAGACCTATGTCTTCCTGTTGCCAAAGCTTGTGGTCTTTACATTAGACCTCATGGCTTCAAATCAGATCTTAGATAGGCTTTCCAAAGAAAGTGTATCTGAAACTTGATGTTATGCCCAAGTGTTAGCTAGTAGTAGCAGTATTTTATAATATAAATATCCAGTTTATATGAAAACTTATATTTTAAATGTCAAATATACATCGGAATAAATATCATAAAAACTACCAACATCAATAACATATGCAATGATATTTGGCATCAGCTGAATATGTTGATATGTTCTTATATATTCTAATTCAAAACTATATTGCAAAATATTTCTCAATACTACATATTAATGGTACTTATTTGTAACTGTTTACAAAACACTACCTATCATACATAAAGAAGTATAAATCTTACTTTCAGGATATAAACAGAATATGAACAGGGATAAATATTTATTGCATTTATTTTACTAGTAAGAGACAATTTCATACCTTACTTCCCAGTTAGAGCGCTTAAGAGTTATACAGTATTAATACTGAACCATGAAGACTAATATGGTTTGGATGTTTGGCCCCTTCAAATCCCATGTTGAAATTTGATCCCCAGTGTTGGAAGTGAGGCCTGGTGGGAGGTGTTTGGGTCATGGGGGAGGTCCCTCATGAATGGCTTTGTGCCCTCCCTGCAACAATGAGTGAGTTTTAGCTTTATTAGTTCAGTAGGGAGCTGGTTGTTTAAAAGTGTCTGGCACCACCTCCTCCCTTTCCCTTCTCCTTCTCCTGCCATGTGACACACTTGCTACCCCTTTACCTTCTGCCTTGATTGGAAGCTCCCTGAAGCCCTCACCAGAAGCAGATGCTGGCGTGATGTTTCTTGCACAGCCTGCAGAATTGTGAGCCAAATAAACCACTTTTCCTTATAAATTACCCAGCGTCAAGTACTCCCTTTATAGCAGCAAAAACCAATAATAACCATTTCAAAAGAGAAAGAGGAGAAGTCACATTTTCTTTCTTATGATTATAATAACTTTATACTACTCTATACTTTTTAAAATTCATTTTCCCCCATTCAAGCACAGAAAACCTTAAGAAGGAAGTGAGGAAATGCAAATGCACAAGTTACAACCAGGGAGGTAAAATGATCATAAAATACCATTTAGTGTATTTTCATCCTATAATTAGGTATTTATTCATTGCTGGTATTTTTTTCTTTTTATCCAATCACTACCATCATGTACTCTTTCTGTGTGAAAATAATTAACTCTCCAATTTCTTCAAAGGGAACTAAAACCATTCATTCATTAGTACAATAAACTTTATTGAGCACCACAAGGTACCAGTTTGTCTAAGATGAAATACAATAAATACAGATAAGTCCCTTGCCCTCCCCAAGCTCGGCGGGTGAAACAGTTTTGTGCAAAGCAAACAGCCCAAAATAGTGTTTTAAATGCTGGAGCAGAGGTGAATACATAGTATTACAGGAGTGCAGGGGGAGGATTAACCAGCCTGGGACAATTGGGAAGCTTTACAGAGGACAGCGCACTGAAACTGTGCCTCTAAAGATAAATAGGAGCTTTCCACAGAGTGATGAAGGAGACAATGAGAGGGAGCATTTGGGCCACAGCGTAATAAGGCACCAAGATGCAAAAGAGCACGGGCACAACAATGTCATTGAAACAACAAACTGCTTGAGGAGACTATGACCAGGCTGTGTGGAGACCATCTGGGATATGAGATTAAAAAACGTTGGATTAAGAATCCAACAACTGGCACTTTCGTATATGGAAGACTATACATACATTAAAATTAAGTCATTAAAATTATATAGACCAATGAGAGAAATGTTTAGTACAAAATAAAAACCAGTTGCATGTGTCTCTGGGCATAAAAAAGACAGAAAGGATATATACCAAACTGTTAACACTAATCACCTCTGGGTTGTGGAATTATGAGTAATTTTGTTTTAATCTCTGTTTGCTTTTCTGCCTTCCAGATTTTCTGGATTGAGCATGCATTACTTTGACAATTGGGGCATTGGTCGGGGGGGGGGTTGTGTGTTGAAATAGAGCAATATAAACTAGCTCAGATTGTGGCATGCTAAGGAGTTTGGATTTTATTCCACAGAAAATAAAAAATCATTCCAGGTATTTGATCAGGGATGTGAGATGCACAGATTTGCACTTTGAGGAGATAAATGTTGTCAAGGTGTGCATGCTGGATTAGGACTTCAGGCTGGGAGAAGGATGTGATAGGTAGAAGGTAGGGATGGAAAGCAACTACTTGGGGTAAAATAGATAAGACTTGTTATCTGATTATAGGACAAGGGGAAAGGGCAGAGGTTGGGGGTAACTCCAGGTTTCCAGCTTGGGCGATTGGTTGGATATAGATATTGGAAGCTGTAAAGCATAATAAGAAGGAAAAGGCACATTTTAAGGACAGAGCGATGAATTTGGTTTTATATGTGACATGCCTGGAGGACATGTAGGTAGGAATGCTGGTAGGGAGTTTGAAATACAGGTCTAGGTTCAGAAAAAGTAGAAATACAGACACAAAGAAGATGGTAAAGCCATGGGATTAAATGAGCTGGCTCAGAGAAAGCAGAAAGTGAGAGGACATAGCTGAGGCTGGAACCTTGGGAAATGCTAAGTCATGGCAGCGATCTAGCACTCTGTGAACCCAAACAGCCAGAAACGGGTAGAGTTTGTTTTGGAGTGTGGATGGTCAGAGCTGGTATTAGAGCAAGGGGGAAAAGTTTTACTACAAACATGCAGCCACCAATAGAACACAATCATAGAACCTGGTCACTAATGGAGTATAGAAGAAACAAAAAGCCAACAGGTGCAAAGGTACAGAACAAGGAGAGGCAACTGGTCACTATCTGAGATCAAAGGTGGGGGAGGAGAGGCACAGTAAATGTGCTGGTTTATTGAGTGAGATCCGTCCGTGGAGGTGGGACTTTTTTGAATGCTGTTAAAACGGACTTACTACATGGCTATTCTGAGACAGTGATTTTAACCCCTATTTTAAAACCAAGGAAGCTGACATCCACAGAGAGGTGTCCCAGGTCTCAGAGGAAGTTGCTGGCAGGTTTAAGACTACATCAATTTCCAAACCATTAGAGTTTAATTTGCTATACATCAACACACTGCCTTCTTATACAAACACAAAAAATAAGGCTCACCCCTAAAATATCAATCCTGGACTACAATAAAACATAAATTAATTTGTCCTTTCACTTGACTTACAGAAATGCATAAGTTCTTATAGCATACAATCCTTGTTCTGATTACCACCTCCTATCTTTCCAGTAAACTTCTACTAGTCTTGGATCCTACTGAGATCTCCAATCCATTGAACCTGCCACCTTTTCACTGTTCCTAATTATCTTGATGTCCTCTCTTTTCTACTTACCAAGTTTAAATTCCATCGTCAATCATTAAAATAATGCCTTCCTTGTATACAACTCCCTTGCCCCTATTAATTTTTTGTACCTGTTGGATAATCTTCAACGCTGGTTAAATCCTTCTCTTCACTTGCTCCATGCCTTCACTGCGTCGATAAATAAAACAACCTACTGACTGGCCTTATTTTGAATCTGTGACCAGAAACTTTAAATGGATCCTTAAGGCTGCTGAACAACCTTAGTGTACTTCCCCAGTCCATTCAATCTCCCTATTTGTTTTAACTATTCACACCTTCTGCTTCTCCAGCCCCTACTATCTCCTCTCCCACTCTCAGCTGATGACTTCGCTTCCTATTTGGAGAAAATGAAAGTGGCCAGAAGAGAACTTCAACAGACTTCCACCATCTCAGTTATGCACCTTCCAGAACCTGCCCCACACACTTTGGCCTGTATCCATGTTCCTATCTAAAGCAATGTCTCTTCTCTTCTGCCCTGGATTCCATACCCTATCTCTTCAACTTCATTAATTTTTCTTTCTCTATTGGATCATTCTCATTTGTAGACAAATACGTTATTTCTCCCATCTTCAAAGAAAAAACTTTCTTGACCCTATTGCCTCCATTTCCTCTGCTCCTGTTTGCACAAAAATCCTTATAGTCATCTATACTCACAATTTCCAGTTCCTCCCTCTAATTCTCTCTTACACATTCTAATACATCTTATCCTCCCTTACCTGCTCTTGTCAATATTCTTGTCAAGATTACCAATGGTCCTCAGTTGTCAAACTCAGTGGTCAGTTATCAGTCTTCATTTTACTTGAACTTTCAATAGCATTGCACTCAGCTAATCCTTTCCCCTGAGACTCTTTCTTCCCTGGATTCCAGAGTATCACATGTTCCTGGTTTTTCTCCTACCTCCCTGGGAGCTCCTGCTTGTTCTCTTCCAATGGTTTCTCCTCTTATCCCAACCTCTTAATGTCAGAGAGTCTCAGGGTTGAGTCCTTGTTCTTCTCTTCTCTATGTACATTCACTCCTTGGAGATCCAGTCTTAGGCTTTAAATACCATCCAAATGCTGGAAAATCCCTAATTTATATCTCCAATCAGAACTCCAAGCTTACTCTACATCTCCAAGTACTTTTAACATTTCCAAAATGTTATCCTTATCCCCTGACTCTCCCCAGCTCCAAACTTCTCTACCTTGAATCCTTCCATACTTTGGCTGATGGCAACTCAAACTTGGTCAAACTAGAAAAGAGGGAGTCATTTTTTGCTCCTCTCTTTCTTAAAGATACCATATCCAATCCAATCAGGAAATCCTATTGGCTCTAATTTAAAATATATCCAAAATATGACCATCTTTCACAACATGTACTGCTATCACTCTGGTTCAAGCCATCATTGCAATAACATACTAACTAGGTGAATCCACCCCTGCCCCAATAGAGCAGTCAGATTGATCTTTTTGAAAGGTAAGTCAAGTCACATCACTATTCTTTAAAAAACCCCCCAGTTGTGTCCCACTTCATTCAGAACACAAGCTGAAGGACCTACAGTGACCTATAAGATCCTACTTCATGTGAGCTCCTGGATCCTCAGTGATGTCATCTCCAACCATTCTCCCAGTTGTCACTCTGCTTCCACTAGGCAGGCCCCTTTGCTATTTCTGTAGCATACCAGGTGTACTCAACCCCAGAACTTTGCACTGGCTGTTTCCATTGCCTGGAATGTCTTCCTCCCAGTGTCCACATGGCCAACTCCCTCACATTCCCCCAAGTCTTTACTCAATTGTTACTTACTCAATGAGGCCCTACCTGACCACTCTATTTAAAATTGTGACAATCACTGCCCTCCAGAATATTCTATCCTTTTTTTTTTTTTTGGTCTTGTAATTTTTCAAAAAGCACTTATTATCTGGAAATATACCAAATTTATTTATTTGTTCATTATTTATTGTCTTGTTTCCTCTTACTAGAACTTAAGCTCTAAAAAGGAAAATACTTTTGTCTGTCTTATTCACTGATACATTCCTGGCACAAAGAAGGTGCTCAATTAACACTTGTTGAGTGAATTAATCTATTTCCCCTACCTAAGTAATGGAGGCTAGTCACTATGCTCTAATAGTGTACCCTGATTTGTTATATATATTTGTGCTCAATAACTGTTCATTAAATTGAATAGGATAAATAAACCAAATGGCCCAGTAGCCCATACAAATACGTTCATTTCCCTGAATCCTATTACATTTCTATTTTACATAAGCCTGACTACTAGAATTTTCTGGATAAGGTACAAGCATGACAGCAGGATGCATTAACACAAGGCTGATCTTTGATGCATTTTCCCAGAGGTGAGTCTCCATCTACTTCTAAAAAGGTAAATGGCACAAATATCAAGAGATCACCCCATCCTTAAGGCTGTATATGTAACCAGTCAGAAAATGAAAAAGTCACATTGCCTTCACATATATAGTCATCATTGTAGCTTTTTCTTAAATATATTTCTCCAGACTTCCTTCAAGCTTTTGCCCATCCTCAGTAACAGCTAAATCAATTGACCATATTGTACTGGTTTGCTTCGATGTGTTTGTTTACTAGTTGAAGGCTGCATTAGGACAGGATTTATTTCATGGTGCTTGGTTCTTTGGCCCTCCTCCAGCTTTCCCCTCTCCCAATCTCTCACTATGCAAAATGGCAATCTCTTTCTACCTCTGAAAGCATGAACATCCTGAGAGTTATGTGACTATCATCTAATTCTCTGTTCTTGTGAGATTCTCTGCCTTCATTGTCCAAACTTTTCGGCCTGAAGTTAGGTAAATGCACATCACAAATAACCATGCCAAATGCTTTTTTATCCCTTTAAGCCTCCAGTTACAGCCTTGGCCAATGCTCTTCCCTTTTTTTTTTTTTTTTGTCCTGTTATTGTATTGCAAATGAAGCATGTGCAGCTATTTGAGCAAGTAAAAAATACAATATGAACATGTCCTTATCTAAAAATGTCACTTTTTAAGTATTCTTTTTGGTCTGCTCTTTATTAACCAAAGTTCCATTGTCATAAAAATTATAACAATAAACTACCTTGAGTCTTGTAATTTCACAGACAGCTTCAACATTCTCTAAGCGACCAGAATCCCATGGTTCCTAATTAAAATATTCAAAGGTAAAATGCAAGTAATTTCCACAAGGTATATTAGTGCCTTCACTTAAGTTTCTAGGGTTAAAAGAGAAATCTTTTGCCAATAGGAAAAAAAAAGAATTTTTGAGTCTTTAATACAAAGACTTCAAAGACCATTTCAACAGTGTGTTATTTTCTTTCCAGAAAATTCTAACACTATATAATTACTTTTGTATGGAAAATGAATAATGTAAGCCTCTAATGTTAAAAACAGCTAGACCAAAACCATCCAAATCAGATAGGCCTTTCCTGAAATCAAATGAAATATTAAACTAGAAAATATCTGTATGAGAACAGCCCATGGAACAAAGCTCTTGAATTATTATTCAATAGAGAGTGAACATGGTAGAGGGGAAAGTTACATGAAAAATAAAGTGTCTTCTTATCTATGTGCCAGAATTTGTGTGAGTCCCCTGCTTCACAGAAACATTGATTGCACCCTGAAATGTCACAGAAAAATACCAATCAGAAATGCTTCTAGGAGCTTCCAAGGCTTCTGGTAAAAATAACAGCAAAAACATCAATTAAGCTCCATCTATGGCGACAGAAATGCATTGATAAAGAAAAAGCAAAATCCCACCTGCATGGAAATTAAACCGCAGCTAGCTATTTCCAACTCCCTGCCCCCGCCCCCCATTCAGAGAAAAAATGAGCTTCACTTCAGTCGCTGGCAGAACTAATCCCAGCAAATACAGCCAGTGGGTTTGTGTGTTGGGGGAGGGTGCCTACGGGCAGCGCACACCTCATCGCCCTCCGCACCAAAACTGGTCCAGAAACATGAAAGCATCCGCACCGCATGACCTCGCTTAGCCAGAAGAAAGCCGGTATGGAACGGAACAGCCTCCTCGGGCTCCGAGGTGGCCGCGACGAGTGGCGGGGGCGGGTGGCCCTGTCGCGCCTCCCCCTCCCGCCCACCCCTCGTCCTTTGCACGGGTCTCTGGCTCCAATTGCTGGGACTCGGAGACGTGAGCAGGTTCTTTTCCCTGCCCAGGGTGGAGAACCTCCCAACGTTTTAACAGGAGTAATTCCCGCGCTGGCAACGTCTCAACAGCCTCGAGTGAACACGCTGACCCAGCCAGCGCTGGGACCCACCACTGGGTCGGCGGCCCCCGCCAGCCCCAGCCCCGAGGCTCCCCAGCCTGCGTCCCCAGCGCCCCAAACGCAGCCTGGCACTCAGTAGGGGCTTTGGGGGCGTGTAGCCCCTAGGGCTGACTTTCCGCTAAGTGAACAGCCATGTTAGCCTTCTCCAGGCGTAAATCAGCCAGGGGTGAGCTGGCCGTCAGGAGCGCTCTCCCTGTCCCCTCCGCACCTCCGCCCCCAAGGCTGCGACTGTTTCCAAACTCCTGGGCGCAACCGGCAGGGGCCCTCTCGCTCTTTCACGGTTCAGCACCGAGGACAGCGGGCACACTTTTTGCCCCAGTGGTCCCCCAGGCCGGGAGGGTGGCGTTCACAGCGCAGGCAGGGCTGCAGGTGTCCGGACCGCCCGACCGCATCCCCGCGGCACCCCTGCGCGCCCACCTCCCTTCCGCGCCCCGCGCAGGGCAGCCCCGCGGCGTCTTACTTTTCTGGCTGGAGTAACCCGGGTAATAGCCATAGTAGCCGGTGATCCTCAGGATCCGGTCCTCGATAGTGGCCACCCCGTTGGGAGCCGCCTTGACATCCATAGAGAGTGCGGGGCGGCGGCCCCGGGCGCGGCGGGGCGGAGAGCGCAGCGCGGGGCCCGGGAGCTGGTGCTGGTGCCGCCGCCGCCGCCGCCGCCGCCGCCGCCGGTGCTGATGTTGCAGCTCGTGCTCCCGCGCCCGGGCTCTGACTCCACCGCCCGGCGCAGCACGGGCTCCGCATCACAGCGGCGGCGGCGGCGGCGGCGGCGGCGGAGCGGCCCCCACTCGGGCCGGCCTCTCCCTCAGCCTGGCAGCTCTCCCGCCCGCCGCCCGGCGCGCTGCTGCCCGAACAGCGCCCCCTCGCCTCCGAAGCCCACCGTGGCCGGGGGCGGGTGCGGGCGCCCCACCTGGCCGCCGACTCTCACCATTAACCCTTGCGCGCTCCTTCCCGAAGAGCAGACACCCCTCGACCCCACCTGATGGAAGGGGTATTTGGCCCTGGGGGGTGGGAGGAGAAGAGAAGGTGAGGGTGGCCAGGGGCTCAGAGAGGAGGGATGCGGTGGGAGAAACCCATGTGGAACTAAGGGCTGTTTGTTAATTCGAAAGGTGCACACCGTCGCTCAGGGAGACGACACTTCTGGGGCGCCTCCGGGCTTGCTCCACCGCGCTTGGCGTCCACACCGCCTTGAGTCTGCTGATCTGCACGCGTTCTTGGGCGTTAATCAGTTCTTGCAACTTGCCTAGACGACCGGGAATCTTTTTCTTTCTTTCTTTCTTTCTTCTTTCTTGTTTAAGAAATGAAAAGAAATGAGTCCACAGTGATATGTGGAACGATTACCCAGGTTTTATGGACACAAAGACTTTAAGAGTTCAATCCCTGAAGTCTGGCCGTCCGTCCGTACCCTCCGTCCTCCCAGTGAAAACGTGAAAAACTTGAGAGACTCGGATGTGCACAGCACGTTTATTTTGCTAATTCCAAGTGCTCTCAGGGGAAATGATTGTCTCCTTTGTTGCCAAAAATATCAGGAAGGAAGCCTTTCAAACTGTAAACATCTGGGTGCGTGAAAGTTTTAGCTGCAATCTAGAAACTTTCTATTTGAACAGAACGTCCTTGAAGCTGTGTGCTCAGAGTGACCACCCTCCCCTCAGGTGTGTCTCTTCTGCTTTGGCCAGAGATCCACTGAGTTAGGGTCAGGGAGTAGTGGAGATGATTCTCTTATTCGTAGTTTGCAGTCACAGCCTCCTGAAGAAAAAAAAATCTTCGAAGTTTCATCTCAGAAAGGAAGGTGGGGGTGGTTAGTGGTGAGGGGGTAGGCTTGCCAGCTTAGAGGTCACTGAGTCCACCTTCCACGCAGAGCAGGTTTCTCTGCCAGATTTCACATTTCTAAAGCTTAGGGGGAAAAAAAGAGAGAAACATAAGTCAACTTCAATGCCCCCAAGAAAGCTCCAAAGCACCTGTCTCTCCATTCTTCCTCCAGGGATTTTCCACATTGTGTGTATGTGTGGGCCTTAAGAGGGAAGAAATATGCAAACTTTTTTTAAAAAGGTAAATTAGATTTAAGCATATGAAAATGCAGTATTAAATTTCTCAATGTGTTGAGGTTTTTCATCCAGACACAAAGCTCAGCACAGGATCTTGAGAATGGAGTGAATCTGAGATGATTGTGGCTGGAAGGAGAGTTCACAAAGAAACCAATTTCCTCCCACACCTGCTTACCGGGCTGGGAAAGACAGAAGGGTGGAAGGATCTAAAAGGTCAAAAAGAACTAAAAGGAAAAAGCAACACTATAGTGGAGAGCTAACCATTTTAAAGCACGAATGAAAGGATTATGCCTTTACACCCCCCACCAAAGTAATTTTCAGCACACTTTTGTTACTTTTATTATTTCTGTGGCAAACCTTATATAAAATGCATGCATTGCACACAATAAAATGTGTTGGTGGCATTAAAGTGTCCCTTTTGTTCAAAGTTTCTATAAAACATAAATTTTCCCATATTACAGCTATTATGTATTTAATAAAATTCATTATAATCCATAGCACATTAACATATGCATTCAATGAGAGAAATTAGAAAACAATTCATTAAAAACCTTCCGATGTAATAGGAATATGTATATGCAAAGACTTCAAAGACAAGCAGTTTTGTCCCATTAATGTTTATAACTTATCTTACCATAATTAATGTATTTAATTCTAATTTTTACTTACTGCTTAAGTTGTTGCCTTCTTCCTAGTTTTGCTTTGTTTTTAGAAATTTCCAGAGAAGTAGATGGATCTGGATCCACTCATTTATACAAACAGTACATTCAGCATAAATTTAAATACTGTATGTAAACATATCCACAAGTCTGTTTTCTAAAATAAAATAAAAAATAAAAATTCTCAAACTGACCTGAAAATAGCAGAGTATTTACGAATATCTCTATAATCATCTGTAATAGGATGCCTGAAACAGCAAATGCAGCAGATGCTATAATCTAGGACACACTTTTTTTTTTTAATGGAGGGAACTAAAATCCTACAACTATAAATTGATAAACAGTTAAAGGTAAATTTCTGCTAGTAATAGTATTCTTTGGCATAAATGGTAAAACTTTTTTAACCTTTCAAATTTCATTTTAGACATTGTTAAAACTTTACAGAAATTAAAGTGAAAATTTTTAAAACATTTTTATTAATGTGTTTGCATGCTCAGTCTACCAGTTTTTACAAACCCAAATACAAAAATTCAAATTGATAAAATATGCTTTGTAGGATGCCTCAAACCTATTCTGAAAGAATGAGAAGATATAATTTAAAAAATGAAGATTGATTCACAAAATGGTTCGTCTGATTCACAAAATGATCAGGGTAGCTCTTCACGTAGCTAGTTTCCCTAGTATTTATAAATCATAACTCCATTTTTAAAAACTTGGTTTTTGTGAAACTTTTCAGGAATATTTTTAGTGCATTAAGCACATGACATCTGTCTGTGATTCCAAGTGAGTTTTAATATCTGAACCATATTTATTTTGACCAACTGATAGAGTCAGATTTATACTCATTGGGTATATAAAAACTAGCTATTTATATTGTAAAAAAAAAGCCAAATCATTTGTAAAATAGTTCATGTGATGATCACTTACAGTCCTTGTGTTTGATGCTTAAATAATTATACTAAGTAATAACATTAACAACTAAATATGATCACTAGTTATAAATTCTATTCAAAAATGTACAGTCTGTCATAAAATCATTTCAAAATACCACATCAGCCTTTACACTTTGGGAGGGTTAGTAAAAGAAGATCCATGGAATCTAGTCTTCCTTACTCTGATTAGCAGCTAAGCATCAGAAAAGCTGGGCTTTAGTCCTCTTTCTATGGTATGAACAAGTCACTTAATCTTTCAGTCCACCTGTTAAAAGTTACCACTGAAACATGCTGAAAGAAGGGAAATGATCTTTTTTTGTTTTCCTCTGGGAAATTAATACAGTGTACCTACCTCCTTGGACTAAGAGTAACTTGGCTGCTTGGAAAGCCAAGAATGTTTAAGCTTTTATACCCAAGAGGCAACATGACTTTGTACAAACATCAGTGCTGTTTTCAAAGAGTTGACTCCAAGTAGTTTACAAAGTCTTAGTGTTTAAAACCATCTGGCTTCCAGCCAACCAGGTGATAAGAAATGGCACCTGGGAGGGAAAAATCATGGTCTTAATATTCCATTTTCAGGAAAGCTGTTTTGAGTATTTAACTACCAAGTCATCAGCTGCCCCATTTGGAATGCTGACACAGCCTTTCTGTTCCAATCATAGGCAATGGCAGGCATTGTTAATTTACCTTTCAGCTGGAAGGGGTTAGGGACCCAGCACTCTGACATCTGGGAAGTCAGGGCAGGATCCACTCTTCATTGAC
>NW_012154507.1:669983-690316 GCF_000956105.1 Propithecus coquereli | reverse complement strand
GATTACAGGCGCGAGCCACTGCGCCCGGCCAAAATTTTATCTCTCTTCCTCTGTCTCTGTCCCTCTGTTTCTGTGTGTGTGTGTGTGTGTTTGTGTATGTGCGTGTGTGTGTGTGTGTCTGTCTGTCTGTCTGTTTCGCTCATCTCTGTCTCTCCCTCTCCTGCTCCTTCTCTCTCTCCCTCGACAGTATAGCACAGTGGTTTAGAGCACTGCCACGGGTCATATCTGACCTCACCATTTTCTAGCTGTGTGACCTTGGGTAAGTCTTTTGAACTCTCTATGACTCAATTTTCTCACCTTTAAAAAAGAAATATTATACCTATTGTACCGACTTCATGAAACTGTTGGGAAGAATAAATGAGTTTATTTTCATAAAGAGCTTATAACATTGGCATATACTAAGCATCATAAGTATAAACTATCATTGTTACTTTGTTCTATGCATACAGGGAACCCTCTGAGCTTCAGTTTCTTCCTCTGTAAAATGCGCTCATATTCTCTACTTCATAGCATTGCTATGATGGTTAAACGAGATAACCTATAAAAATGCCTTACCAGGTCCTGGCACATAGTGGTCACCCAATAAATATTAATTTCCTTCTCCCAATCCCACCCCTGTTCTGTCCATTATTTATTAACCTTCATTCGCACTATTAGGAATTTCACTGTGGCAGTTGCTTTCATAGATCTCCTTTAGTTCTTTCAACCATGACAACAATCACGCAAAGCAGGTTTCATGTGCCAATGCAACAGGTGAGCTTCAGAAGTTAAATGCTTTGCAGAAAGAGAAGCTGCTTGTCCTTTGAGGAGGTGTGAGGACAGGAAGAGTTTGCTTCAGACTGGGAAAGGGACAAAGGCTGGCAGTCTCCAGGTGTGAAAGGGACTCAGGTCCTGCTTGGTGACAATGTCCTAGGGAAGTGGAGGCCTCTGAGGGATCACAATGTGATGCCCTGATGGAGGTTGGGCCATTAACCCCTGGGCTTCCCAGCCTCATCAAAGACTCTGGTGCCTCCTGGTTTGTCCCGAAGCAGCAGAGCCACCAGCCCCAGAAGGATCCCATGTGGGCTCGACGAATGTACACCTCAGCAGTGCCCAGTGGACTGAAGACCAGAGCACCGCCTTAATGCTAGAGCTTAGCCAAAGATCTCCCCTGACTACATAACCCTGAAGCAGGGGGCCCCAACAAGACTGAGATTGCATCTCCCACTATTTTCATGGGGGATGGGGACTCAGAGTAAGATTTACAGTTATTTAAAACAAATAAAGTTTTAAAAACCTTTTTGAACAGCCGTGTTGGTGGTTACATTACACATTCAAACCTGCTACATATTCATTTTATAAATAAGCCTTTCTGTAATTTAAATGTCTAAAAATGTCATACATGCCGCAACCTCAAACCAGCTGCATGTTATTTGTCGCACAAGACTTTCTTCAACATTAACTGCTAAAAATGCCAACCGTGCTGTGGTAGTCACTGGGACTGTTTGCCAAATACTTGTGGTTCTTCCCCATTTTAGGCAAACCACTGGATTGCACTTCCTGCCCCCTTGTGGCTGTAAGGAGGTTATGTGACTGGTTCTGGTTGTGAACAACAAAGGACAATTAATATCCTGGCCAGAGCTAATACGAGACACTCAGAGTTCTTTCTTTCCCTCTGTCATTGTGACAGTCAACATTCAAGATGCCTTTGATACATAAAAAGTGAAGTCACTGAAAAAAACTAACATCAAAAGGAGTTTGAATTCCTTCCACAAACACTACATTTACTTTTCAAATCTTATTCTCTTTAGCCTTTGTTTTCCAAAGATGTATTATGTGTAAGTATCACTAGTTCCTGAAACAATTTATCAATAAAGTATATGAAGACAAATAAATTGTTGGAAAAAAACATGAGTGGCACAGAAAATCAGAGAGAATAGAAAATTTAAAACTCATTAGAATGCATCACTAAGACAGTCTAGAATATATGTTCAATACATTTACATCTTAAATGATAACTATTGCCAAAAGCAATTTCAGGAATGACTTTGCCTTTGATTTGCAGGAAATCTATTCACAAGCTTTTATTTCATTGTTATTTTCAGTATCCATAATTCCCATTAATAGAACTTGCTCTTCAAATACCCTGAAATAATTAAGTAGACCTTGTCTTTTTTTTTTTTTGACTACCCATATGATGCTAGAGAAGACGAAGACTCATAACTTATCAGAAAAAGCATACCTCTCAAGAGAGATGCTAAAAAGGTTGTACCAAATACCTTTTATGCTCTAAGTCATTTTCTTATGCCCCACCTTTGCCGTGACCAAATCTGTGTGGATTCCCATTAACTTTACACACAACAGCCAGACAGCACCTCACCTCATGCTGATGCTGGGCACCTCGAGCCTCCTGCCCCAGGGTTTCCCTGTTGATGTCAAGACATGAACATGCATCTGCTTGGCTCAAGCGTGTGCAGCCTGAAAGTTCAGGGGACAGATGTAGCACTCGGCAAACCTGTGATAATGGGAGGTACGAGCTGGGGTATAAATTATTCTCCATTCTCTTCTGAATGGACTACCCTGAGAAGCTGTCATTTATACAGCCTCTTGCCCACAAGATCGATTAATCCATCAGACTGGTCAGTCTTAATGCCAAATTATGGCATTAAGTAACATGCTCTCAGATATATTGATACACACACACACACACACACACACACACACACACAGACACACACACATGCATATACTAGTACATAAACCGCTGCCTGTCTGAGGCTCTATTTCATAGAGAACCCAGGTTAAGGCATTAATTTTCCCAGTCTCCCAGTCTGGTCACTGGCACATATCCCAGCTCCACCAATCACATCACCCACATCAGATTTTAAATTGGAAGCTAAGTGGAGAAACCACGGGCCATGCTGGCAATGAACAGGAGCAGCTTTCCAATGTCCACGTCAGTGGTATGGGCTGTGCAAACATCAAGCTGAGTATTTCCACTGTGGAAATTACAGATTCAGTTCTCCCTTATTACCCACAAATCTATCACAGAACTTGGTATGTCCCCAGGACTATCAAACAGCATCATCCTGGGGAGAGCCAATTGCATTGTAAGTTTTCATCACAGCATTACTGATAATAATTAAATAATGGGATCAACCCAAATGTCCAAGAAATAGGAAAAACATTTAGTAAATCACATTGTATCCCTTGGACAGAATATTCTGTAGGTATTAAAATTATGGTTATGGTTATGAAGACTATGGAGCAATGAGAAAAATTCTATGTTATAATATTAAGTGTTGAAAAAAATCAGAATTCCAAATTGTATATGAACATCCACTGCAATTGCATATATTTTGGTGCAGGGAATAAAAGGTTGTTAAGATATTCAAAATTCAAAAAGTGGTCATGAGAGTAGTGGGAGTATGAGTAATCTTCCATTTTCCAAATATTCTGAAATGTATTAATAACTTACTGATATTACAATGAGTGTGTACACACACACACACACACACACACACACACACACACACCCTAAAACCCATTCCCAGCTCTTTATTCTCCCGTGGGACCTGTTTTATGTGCAATGTGCTTGAGTGTGCCGCCTGACTGCACATTAATCTTTTCAGTAATTGCAATTATCTCCCTTCCACAGAATGTGATGAAGTCTGATTAAAGGTCTCTAATTCTTCTGTCTCTCCATGTTCTCATAAATAATAAAACAGGCTCCATGACAACGAGTACATAAAAAGTTTTGTAAAATCTCAAAGTAGTCCTAAAATCTTTAGATTCTTAAGCTAATAAAGTGCTCTAGGTACACAGTTGTCTGAACATAAGTATTACTTGCTTGTCTGCAGTAGAACCAAGTGATAAGAACATTGACGCTTGGATAGTTCTTACAGATCCTTCTCATCTGACTAGTGCTACTGGTCTTTCAGCTATTTCTAAAGGAATCTGTCCTCTGGGAAGACTTCTCTGATCTTCCCATCCCCCTTCCTGGAGGGGCCAGGTATTTGCTCCAGCAGAGCTCTTTCCCTGCTGTGTGGACTGCATAATTAAGTTCCTCAAAGGTAGGGGCTGCATTTTTGTTCACCATTGTATGACCAATGCTTCTCAGAGTGCCTGGCACATACCAGACAATCAAAACATGTCAAGAGCTGAAGAAATCATTGTAATAAACAAACGCTTTCATTAGCAGCTTTGGACCACTTTCTCAAAGTAGGGGTAAAGCACAGACATTCAAGATTGGTTGATTTGTCTCAGGATCAGAAATGTAACAACTTGCCTAGTGCAAAGTTTATAAATGGGGAAACTGAGGCTAGAGAGCCTGAGTCAGTGGTTCTGGGGCCCCTCAATGAGTCTGTGGCAGCCCTTCCCACTCTCAGTGGATCATCCTTTCCCTGACACTGCGCAATGTCACTTCCTCCTATGTGGCTTTCTGACTGCTCATGTGCAATCAGATCAAATCTGCCCATGTCCCCATCCTTTCCCTCCTCCCTTGCCGATCAGATCACGTGTTTCTCTTCTTTCCCACACAGAAAGAAGGGGAAGAAGGGAAGTATGTGATTTGATTTGGAAGGGCTTGGCAGACAGAAAAAGTGCCCATCAAAGCCTCTGATAAATTAAATTGAAACCCAACTTCTTGGGTTTCTTGTCTATTTTCCAAAGTTATATTTCTGGTATAACCAGTACCTGGTTACTTATCCAATTTGACATCCAGTAGAGTTGAACTGTTACTCCTTATCTTTTGGGGGAGGGGGTGGGAATGGGAATAAATAAATACATAGTTTGTGTTTTATTTAGATGTGAGTAAATAGATGGAATTAAACGTTTTCTTATTATAGGGGTTGATATTTTCAACATTCACTGCCATAAAAAACATGGGCTCAATTTGACAAATCTTTTGGGGATCATAGTTAATTAGGAGGTTTTAATCTCCTCCTTTATGTATAATCTTCCACTGTAATGTTCAGGAGACTTGTTTCTTCACTAATTTAGGTAAAGACATCATCAGCTGGGCATACAGAAGGTGATGAGCACACATTACTCTTCTTTTTTTCTCTAACTCCCTTCCTTCCTCCATCCTGCTCTGCTCTGAAGTCCACTAGGACTTGCTTCTACTGCAGTAATGTCAAAATTGCACTGTTACTGTCTAGCTTTTACTGCATACCGAACAACTCCAAACCTCAGTGGCTTAAAAGAGCAACCATTCATTACTTCTCATGACCTACTGGTCAGCTAGGTGGTGCTACTGAGCTGGCCAGGCTTGGCTAATCTTGGCTGGGCTGACTCGTGCATGTGTGGTCACCAGGTGGATCAGGTGGGGACTGAATAATCTCACACGTTTGCAGGATAGGAAGGCAAGGATAACTGCGCCACATATCTCATGATCCAGTAGGCTAGTCCAGGCTTGTTCGTGACAGCAGCAAAGTTCCAAGAGTGAGAGTCAAGCATGCAAGACCTTCTGAGGCCTAAACTCAGAACTCACTTCTGCCATATTCTATCAGCCAAAGTAAGTTACAAGGCTAGCCCAGACTGATGAGGTGGAGAAATAGATTCTGCCTCTCGATGGGATGGCTGCAAAGAATTATGGCCATTTTTGGATTCTGCCACATCCAACCAATGTAAATTGATGCCAGTGTTGTTAAGCAGATTGATCAGAGACTTGATGAGAACGTCCTTTCTGTAGAATGTGTCCTTTAATAGAATTCCTGATTGTAGATCAGCAAAGCAATCTTCCAATTGGAGGTTAACAGAAGCAATGTGGAAGTAACTTCATTACGCAAAATCTACCGGTAAAATGTTACCTGCAACGATGAGATTTGGTCTGAATAGAAACTGTAGCCTTTTGTATGACATGTAGTTCCAAACCTTCTGACTTCGAAATCGGGAGTAAGAGGTGAGATGCCCACACATGCTGGGTCTGCATACTGATGGTGCAATCGGGCATAGAGCAAAGAAGTGCAGTGAGTTTAACTCAGCAGGGTGTTCACACAACCAAGACAAACAGTGGGAGCCTGGGAAGTTAGGACATTCACTGCACTTGCCCTTTCTGAGGGCATTTATCACACCATAGACAAAGATCTGATTGACTTCCATCCCCTACTGTATTCCCAGTTTCTTAGAAACATGAATAAATCTTTTAGATCTATATTTTTTATATATAATACAGAAACTGTTGAAGAAAAGGAGAGAATGAGGGAGTTATTTCTGTGACTCAGAAAAAGACTAACCCAATATAACCACATTTACATTTTTAAAATGTCTATTTGCAACCAAATACTCAAAGACTGCACCATATGAAAAATCATAGAATTAACTAGGTAAAAATAAGTTACTTCTTACAAAAACACAGAAAACTACTATTCAGCTAAAATCAGAAGGAAGAAGTTGGTGATGCTCAAGTTATAATCCAGAGAAAGGACTGAGAAATGCATGTTTTTGCTTAATAAGTGAAGAAAAACCCTTAGACTTTCAATAACTTTCACCTAAAATTTTAATTTGCAATTACACACAGAAGAGTATATATCCAAATGTTAGCTTCCTGACTATTCTCTAACACAAAGATTCAATAAGTTTTTTTGTATCATTAAATGCTATAATTATTTATACTCAATCTCATTCCAAAAAGCAATCGAAGTGGCTTATAAAGATGCTGCATTATAATATTTAAAATAATAATGATAAGCAACTAAGGAACTGGGAAGAAAGTAAAATTAAAAATAGAAGCCCGAAAATGAAGCCAGAATGAGGTTGGCAAATGCCATGAGGGCCAATATACTTCGTTAAAAGCAGCAATAGTTTGGCTTGAGGCTTCCCAGACAACAACCAAAGAGGAACTTGTGGTCTCTAAAACTACTTGTCATGGTCAGAGGCTCAAAGCAAAGTCAGGAGAAGCACAAGTTATTACTGGCATGAACTCTGAGAGTAAGTTTTCCCGGGAATGTTCCTAAAGAGGATTCCTTGTAACTCTCTAAGCTATAGCCTGAAGAACACACACAGGAAGGTACAAAAACCTGGAGCCTGATAAAACAATGTAAAAACACTATCAAGTAAAATCATATTGACAGTGCACTTCAAATACAGCACCCTCTCGTTCTTAATTCATTTAAAACCAAAGTTTGGAGAGTAGCAGGCTACTATTCTTTGGGAAAATCTTTGTAAATACTGATTCTCTCAAATGAGAAACTAGTAAATACCACCAAATCCTATAGATGGTTCCCAACAGGTCTTTTTCTTTCCATTTTCAACACCTCTCCCCACAGTCAAATAACCCTTGTTTTAGCCTGGATTACCACACAGCCTTCTAAGGGTGCCTTATTCTAATAGTTTTCCTAACCATAGCCAACCTGCTTCCTCTAAAACTAAGCTCTACTGAAAACACCTGAGTGGCTCAATAGGACCCTAGCATGAAGCCCACCTCCTTAATCACTGAATACAGACTTTGGCCTCAGGCTACGTCCCCGGTCTCAACTCTGTGACTGTTCCCCTCATTCCAGCATCCAGAATGAACTTCTTTGAGATCTGTGAAAGAGCCGTGCTCTCTCTCACCTCTGGATTTTTAAACATGCTATTCCTGCTATCTGGAACACTCTTCCCATTGTCTCTATTTCCCCTGCCTTTGTCTGGGACCTTCACATCTTCACCTAGAAGCTGCCTCTTCGAGAAAGCCCTCCTTATTTGCCTCCCTCTCCAGGCTGTAAATACCACAAGGACAGTTCCTGTGTCTGTTTCTGCTCACATTTGTACTCCCAATGCCTAGCAGCGAGCCAGGGACAGAGGTGGTATTGAACAGATATTTCCAGAATTAATTGCTCAATTCATATCAGCTATCGCAGACAAGTCCTTGGAGCCCAATATTTTGTGTTAGTCCTTAAAGGCAGATCCATTTACCTTCTTTAACAAGCAAACAAGTCTAAAGATATTTTTGATGTTGTCTTATGAATATTGACAAACTAGCGCTCTGGCCCAGACTGGAGAACATACCATTGCTGCCACCTCCATCCAGGCAGGGCCAAGATTTTCCTCAGAAAACAAGTCATGATCCACTTCTGAACAAGAACATATGGGCAATTGCAGCCCCAACATTTTATGCCCTTACGACATGATCATAATTTTAGTATGGGAAACACATTAAAGTAGGTGCTGCCAAATCTTATATGCCAAGTTTTGCAAGGTATTTAGCATTGTACCTTTCAAGAAAGTATTTTGAGTTTTAGGATCTTATCCCATCATGCAACAGTAGGAAGAGTCAGGAGACCTAGATTCTATCTGACTTTTTCACTAACTACCTGATCTTGGGGGTCATGATATGACTTATTCCTTTCCCTGGAGCTGCACAACTTCATCCTTCTGCCCTGGGCCTGCCTCTTCCCAGGGTCTAAACAATCAGGGTCTAAACAAGCCTGAGCCCTGGGAGCCCCTAAGAAGTGCCACAAATGCAACAGGGCTTCCTGCTCTCATCTCCATGCCAGCTTGAGGACGTCACTGTCATCTGTCCAGCCATACACTTCAGCCAAGCCGACCAGATGCTCCTGGTTGTTTCTCATCTCTAGACTTTGCAGCTCCTTTTGTCTGGAAGATTCACATTGCCCTGACTCCTCCCAATACCTCCATCTTTCCTTGCCAGAAGAATCTCTTTCAAGTCTCAATTCAAGTATGTCCTCCATTAAAACCTTTCATGAGTCTTCTGGTGGCATCAGAACCACTCTCCTTTGTGCCCTGTTGGGTCTGGTACCTACTTCTCTCACAGTACCTATGACACTCTATTGTGCTTAGTATTCACATGCTTATCTTCCCTACTGCACAGTAAGCTCTAGAAGACAAGGATTGTGTCTGTATTCCTCTTTCTATCCCCATTACCAAACACTATGTCTAGCACGGAGTAAACAGGGAAGGAAGGAAGGAAGGAAGGTGGCCAATAGATCCTTTGAAATATTTTCAGGGCTTCACAGTTCCCACAGTTTCTTCATCTATAAAATGGGAATAAAACCACAACTTACTTCCCACTATTGTTGTGAGGATAAAATGAGATGATGCACTTAAAGCAATTTTCATGGTATTTGCACGTAGTAAGAATTCAATAAATGTAAAATAGTATTATCATATGAAAGTGGGAGACAATGTATGGGTGGAACAAGGACTAAGGGCTTCTGCTTACTTTAAGGGGCATATTCCAGCAGTCCCAGCTGTGTAAAGGTGGAATGTGCTGCCTCAAGAAGCCATAAAATCCCTATCAGGGAGAATACCCAGCCTAGTCTGGAGAGTTACCTGCAGTTCACACTTTAAATGGATAAATAGATGGTTGGTCCCAGGTTGAAGTTAATATTTCCCTCTATTTGGAGATTCATTGTTGCCAAAGTACCCCATTATATTTTAAAATCTAGACTCAAAACAAATAAGTTCAGATGTGTGCAAATGGCACCTCAAATACAAATCATTTCTTGGGTCAGGATCTAAATACAAATCATTTCTTGGGTCAGAATCTAAAAGTATAGATATCTGACCCTAAAGCTAATTAATGGGCCAAGTGGGGTGGTTCACGCCTGTAATCCTAACACTGTGGGAGGTCAAGGCGGGAGGATCACTTTGAAGTTATGTCAGTTGGACAGTGACATTAATTGTTTTACATTAAGTAAAAGAGTAAAACATCATTTAAATTGTCGAAGTTTGTAGATGTGCTCAGAATGTGTCTAGGAGGACATTGATCAGGTTGTCCTGAGGTCTCACTGGGTGGCATTACCTTGGGGTTTCTCTGCGTTTCAGAGATTGATTCCCAACTTTGCAGGTCTCGAAACTTGAATTTGTTGCTACACCAAAAGCAGAACAGGCTCCTTGAAGAGGAACTCACATTTTAAAAATTCACAATACACTGATGAATAAGCTGGACTGCTACAGGATTCATTCATAATGGGAAACATGGCTGACCCAGAAAGCACAGGTTGGCATGACCAATACTTTCTTAGCCTACATACATTTCTACTCAGGAAATCAAAATAATAGCAGATTCAGAGCAAGGAAAAGTGTATGTTATAAAATTTAATGGAATTAGTCCCAGTTAGTATATCCCTGAATCTATGAGCAAATGCCCTCTCTACTCTGATCAGTCTAGAGCCCATGCTGACTGCCTCCACTTTAAACTCACACATTTTTTTCCCTTAAATGTTTTCATGTTATTAATTAGCTTTTTTAAAAAAAAAAAAAAAGAGTCTCCCTCTGTCACCCTGGCTAGAGTGCAGTGGCATCATCACAGCTCACTGCAACCTCAAACTCTTAGGCTCAAGCAGTTATCCTGCTTCAGCCTCCTGAGTAGGTGGGACTACAGGTGCATGCCACTACACCCAGTTAATTTTTTCTATTTTTTGTAGAGATGGGGGTCTCTTGCTCAAGCTGGTGTCAAACTCCTGGTCTCAAGCAATCCTCCCACCTCAGCCTCCCAGAGTGCTAGGATTACAGGCATAAGCTACCGCTCCTGGCCCATTAATTAGCCTTACTGTCAGATATCTACATTTTTATATTCCAGCCCTAGAAACAATTTGTATTTGAGTTGCCTTTCGCACACATCTGAACTTATTTGTTATGTGCTGATTTTCACCTGGACTTTCAGACCATGGGGGGTGTCCCCCACCTTCTCTGTGGATGCCTCCTTCCAGTACGTCCCTCTACCAGGATTTTGTTGTGAAAAAAAAGTTAGAAGCAACACACACATTTTTAAATAAATGAAGTGTTCCACATAGGTATGTAATAAGGGGCATGGTGTTGATATAGTTGGGATTCTGTTGTGCCTCTGTATGACTGAGATAATTAACTTCTTTAAGCTCCATTTCTTAAACTGGTCATCACGATAATATCTATCTGAAAGGGTTGTTGTGAGGATTAAACAAGAAAAACAAGCCTAGTGTATAGAATGACTGTTAAACAAATATTAATTCCCTTCCCTTTAATAAAATTATGACATTTATTGCAGTATGGGGTTGCAAATTTCACTTACACAGCAACTCAGACATGGAGAGGAAAATGTTGGTTCTTTGTTTTGTCTATGATTAATCTGGTCTCCTTTTTGAGCCCCTAACATATGGATTTGGGGTTTTAAAAAACATCTATTTGGTTCAATATGGTTTTTAAAGCTTAATAAAATAAATAATTCAAATAGTCCCTATAGGTCCTGTTTAATCTTTAGGAGTAATTACTCATCGCCCTTATTCCCATGCCCCTTCCCGAATTTCTCTCTAAGACAGCATCTGGGTGTACATAAGGAAAAGCATAGCTTGTGTCACCTCCTTGGGAAAGTGAAGATGCAAAGTTCTCTTGGCTCTTACTGGATCACCACATACCCTCAGCCTCTCACGTGTCCTCTGTCCAGATCTGAGCTGAGGAGTCCTTCTGTAGCCACTGCTGAGCCAGCTCTGATCTCAGCTTCCTCCTGGATCCATGCGTCTGCCCCCTGGAGAAACTATAGGAACTCCCGAGTCCTCTCCCTGTCACACAAGGAGAGCCTCCAAGGATACTCAACATGATGGCCATTGTCTGGCTAATTACACTGTGCCTCCACTTTGGTGTATCGGTGCCTGGGATTGGGGCAGGGCAACCACTCCAAGATCCTTTTCAGATCCTAAATGAGGATCAGGGAGAAATCTCTCCACCTCCCATCAGCTACCTGATACCTACCTCTCCAGACAGACAGACCAGAACACACCCATCCTGGCTTTGCTCTCCCACTGCTGTCTCTCCCTCATTCTCACTGTGCCCTGGGATGAAAAAAGTGGGTTTTTCTGTTACTTCACAGACATCATATCTAGTATTTATGAAACATCAGGTTTCATGGCCAAGCTGTTATAGACAGAGAGGCCATCTTCCCTCTACTCTGGAAAAAAGCTACAATCTAGATTCATCAGGCCTAGGCTTATTTTGTCAAAGAGAAGTCAGCAGAATTAAGTGAATCCTCTCTCTCCACAAATCATGGTTTTCCAGCCTATTTTCTTGCTAAAGAGGTCAAGTTTCTACCCTCTTTTGCCCTTGGGTGGTAAGTGTCTGGGTTTGAATCAAAGGTGGAAGATTGCAATAAAACATGACTTTAAGGATATGATAGATTGAATTATTGGCCCAAACTCTTCACGTCTCCCTGTAGCCATGCTTTCTGCCATGTAACACTGCAGTTCCACTCATCAAAGGCTGGGCGTTCTTCCCCCACCCTTCGACTTTGGGCCTGGCCATGTGACTTGATTTGGCTAACAATACCATATGAGCAGAGCTTGTGCTGTGGGGTGTAGCTTCTTGCTCCTCTGTCCTCAGGAAAGAAGGAGGAGGAGGAGATAGAAACAGCAGCAGTGAGCCCACTCATTCAAGAAGAATGAGAGACATGGAGTAGACCCAGACCTAAAGCTTGAAGCAGAGTCCAGCGTCAATGAGGCAACCCCCCATGTGATGACAGATGTGTGAGAAATAAATGCTTAGTGCACGTCTGTGAGATTTGCTCGTTACACATTACTGTGGCAAGAGCCACTTGATTCAAGATGGAAGCTGGACTGCATCAGTGTAACATCTGCGGAATATTCCTGGCACATTACCATAGTCTTCACGTGATGAGGACTCCCTGAGGTTGTCCCCCTTCAATAGGGTGATCATGCAAAAGTTATACTCCTTGAATGAAGTTAATCTTAAAATATCGCTGTCACTATAGCGTTTAACCTCTACAAATAAAGTACCATCATCATTTTAGGATTTCTAACCTCTAGAATTGGGAAGGACTTAATTTAGGTGAGGAAGGATGGATTGGCATTTAAAAATAAGAAATAGAAAGAAGTAAACTTTTAACTATATGATTGACTATATAATTTAAGGAGATAATTTAGATATAAGTTTTAATAAGCTCTCTCTATTTTGACTAAATCCCCACCGTATGGAATTTTGATTAAATTGTCCTAGGGTGGGACCTCATCACTGGTATTTTTTAAATCTTCTCTGATGATTCTAATGTACAGCCAGGGTTGAGATGGCAGAGATGAAAATCAAGTTTGTATTAACTGTATCATTTTCTTTCCTAGATCCCACTGAGGTACTATTAATAATACAGTTTCATTTCAGGTGTTTAGCTTTTAGTCTTCCTAGGCTCAACTATTTTCTAATGAATATCCCTGTCTAAATTTTTGCACAGTATTTGGTTGTCTGTGTTATTTACAAGCTACAACTAATTTTAAACTTTAAAATCACAAATGCAAGGAGAGAAGAAACTTCTCCAGCTGACAGATCAGGTGATAGAGTTAATAATAGTATTGGATAAAAATAAGTTCCAAATTATAGCCCCAGGTTCCCTTATTATTTAAGCTGCTTTTCTAAATTTTCTAAATTTAGCAACCACCATAGCACTTCCTTGGCTTTTTGATAATATTGACAGATCCTAAACACTTTTGTATCAAAGCACTGATTGCAACCCTTCTAAGCACTTCTTATTTTCAGCAATCCAGTTAAACAAAGCTGAAGGTAATCAGAGCATCTGTTCTTCCCCAACAGATTCTGGCTTTTAATTGTGTATGAGATCACCTTTAACCACAGCACAAAATCAACCAGTAGGGTATGTTTAGTCGTAGGATAAAAAATAAATAAATGTAATCCCACTCCCTCTGGTGGTGTAATCTCCAAATATCCACTGAGTGTGTAATTTGGTTAAAATATTCAAAGCAAATTGGGAATTCTTTGGTATTTAGTTTCCTTTTCACCCAGGAGATACTGCTACTGACCCATCTCTCCAAAGGGAACAGTTTATGAGTTTTGTAAAAATGCATGACAAAAGAAGCAGCTACTGCTTTTCATAGTTCCCAATGTTTTGCATACCTCGTGCCAATGTATACAAAGAGTATCTCTCTAAAACAAGTCTAAGTACCCATATTTACCTTTGCAAATCAGAAATTAAGTTTTATGATCTTATACAGAGATGTTATTATGAATATATTATTATGCTATTATTATAGATGTTACTATGACTTTGTTATTATGACTACATATTATGACTATGTTATTGTGATGTTATTATGACTAGCATAAAACAAAAAATAATAATAACTGTGCCGTATGCCATTGAATCCCCAGGTTCACGGGAACAATTATTAAATAATTGATCAAGTTATACCAAAACACAGAAAGTATGAACTTCAATGTTGGAAAACTCTCCTCCCTCTATGCCGTGGTAAAGATACCATAATCAGTAGGAATACCAAACAAAGATTTTTCAAAAGATACAATCACATCTAAGAATGCATAGTCTCAAAAAGAGCTCATTAGATACATACATTGCTTTTCATTGATTTGCAACATTTCTTTTCTATAAGAAGATATTTCATTTCTACAATATACACAGGCATAGTAGCCTATGTACAGAACTAGTATACCCTGCCCCCAAACACAACTTACAATTCTTTTCTGTTGGTATGAAAGCCAATATTGTGCAGTACTTAAAGTCCAGGCTGTGAAGCCGGCCTGGCCTGCTTGGCTAATCACTAGCTATATTACCAGGGGCAGGTTAGACCACCCCACCATGCCTTTGCAGTGCAGGTCATGAAAGCTCTCATTCATGGAGTTTTTGTGAGGGATAAATAATTTTGCATATGGAAGATGCTTAGAACAGTGTCTGGCACAGAATAAGTGTTGTGCAAGTATTGTTGCTGTTGGACTGAATAACGGAACTATAAATATGTACAGGCTCATCTTCAGTCATACTTGACTCTTCTCAGTTGTTTAAATAAAACCCATTTTCTCCAGCCTTAGGATCCTTTCACATGCTTTCCTTGTTCCCTATAGTGCCCAATACTGTAGCCACTATGCACATGTGAGGCTATTTAAATGTAGATGAATTAAAATTAAATGAAACTTAAAATCAATTAATCAGTTCTACTGGCCACATTTAAAGTGCTCAATCACCATATGTGACTGGTGGCTATAGGGTGGAACAGAACTGACATAGAACTTTTTCATCATTGCAGAATGTTCTATCAGACAGCTCTGGTCTAGACCGGTCCTCCTCCTACTGTTTATCCCTGTAATTCCTATGCAGTCTTCATATAGCTGTGTAAATATCACTTCTTCAATGAATCCTTCACTGACCCCAAGCCATTATTAGGACCCTCTATAAATCCTTCCATAGCACACAGGAGTTTTCTTCAGAACACTCCTTATAAATACGTTTAATAAATTATTTTCCCATTAGGCTGGAAGGACTTTGAAAAAAGAGATCATGTAGACACATAGTAAACACCCAATAAATACTGTTGACTGAATGACTATGAGAGGAAATTTACAAAATCACTTGCTATTTTAATAGCTGGTATCTGTCATGTGCTTGCTGTGTGCCAGGTACTACTCTGAACACTTTACATGTTTGAACTCATTTCAATCTAGTAACTCTATGTGGTAGGTGCTCGTATTAGTTATCTATTGCTGCATAACAAGTGACAAACATACTAGCTTAAAACAACACATTTATTTCTGGGGATCAGAGGTCTAGGCGTAGCTTAGCTGAGTTTTCTATTTAGGCCTCACAGGCTGCGATCAAGGTGTCAGAAGGGCTGAGTTCTCTCATTCAGAGGCTCAACTGGGGAAGAATCTACTTCCAAGCTCATTCAGGTTGCCGGCAGAATAGTTGACGTGGGTAACATCCTAAATAAGCTCTGCCTCCGTCCTAAACTTAAGTAGGAATTTTTAAAAAGTCAACATCATAATGTAACTCAGAGGTCGGAAGTAAAATTTTATTCCTGGGGGCTTCTTCTAAATAGCAGGAAGCGCACAGGAAGAAAAGAATTACTATAAATTTTTCCACATTCCCCTTTCCTTTACCAAAACTGGTAAAGGAGTTCACCTGAAGAATTTGACCCTTAATGTCTTGAGGAGAAAAAAAAAATGTGTTTTCAAAGTTCCTGCTGGTTCTTAGTATAGCTAAAGGTGGAGGCCTGAGTGTAAGGCCATGTATCTTAGCTGAGTTCCTCATTAAGCTTTTGGCTACACAGAAGCAGGTCAAGGAACTAGTTTGAAACGGGGAAAGGAGATGTTGAAAGCTAAATTAAAATTAACTAGGCCTAGTAAAGAAAGAGTAAATCGGGTATTGTAGATCCATTTAGGCAGTGAGGAGAGGGAAAGAGAGCACCCCTAATAAGGTGGAGAGACAGAAGAACATTCCACAGGATAAATGGTCAAGACACTTAAGAATGGCACTATTCCTAAGAAGTCCCCTGCTCTTCCATTTTCAATGTTACTCTGATCCATGCTGTGCTATCCTTTCCCTCTGTTACCCAAAACCATTGCTAAAAGTTGGTATACTCAGCAGCCTTCAGTTAGGGAACCTGTGAGAAATTTAAGGATGAAGCTGTAAGGGAAATGATAATTTCCCTGAGAGAGCCACACTGCAGAGCAGGTTTACATGGAGGGAGGCCCACGGTCCTGTCATTTCAAGCAGAAACCCAGGGAGGGCTAAGGGAAATGGTTAAAGGCCTAGTAGCAACCAAGTAGAACTGCCATCCCTTTCTAGTACAGTAGTGGAAGGTGACCCCTTAGGGAGGGAGGCAGACCCTCAGGCTCCATTCACGCTCCCTGAGCCCAGGATGCCTTCCTCTGCTTTATACTGCAGTGTCATTACCAAGTCAGCTGTTCACAGGTGGTACAGACTGTTCTCTGCAACTGAACCTGATGAATGGGGTGCTATTCCAACACTTTGGGACATGTGCTGTCTGCTAAGATTAAAAACAGAAAAACAGAGCCCCTCATTGCCCTCTGACAGAGCAGACTCTCCGTGAGTGATGAACGTGACTTTGAAGGGTGTCACTTTGAAGGATGAGCATCCCTTCATCTCAATGGGAAGTTACATAGGGATCAGAGAACCGCAAGCTTGGGTCCCTTTTCTCTCCTGCTGTCAAGGAAACCACTGCTTACAAAGCCCCAGCAATGGGATCTGTCCAGGAAAGTGTCAGAGGCAAGGTAAGGATTAACAAAGCTACTATCAGCCTGTGCACAGCCCTTCTGGGCATTGTTCTCAAGAGTGAGCCTCAACACGTCACCCTCCCTGGATCGATGCAGTGTTATGGCTAACGCTGCAAAGTTTGCAGTTTTCTGATTCTTGGGTGTCAGCTGGAAGCAACACACACACACACACACACACACACACACACACACACACACACACACACAGAGACACCAATCTAATCAAGATAATTTTCCTGCAGTAAACCATAGCAGGCATCTTCTTCATTGCCCCACAGAGATGCCGATGGTGCAGATTCCCTGGACCGAAGAGATACAGTAGCCTCTGGCATCTCCATTAAACTCTCTAAAATGTCTCCCATGGAATTCTTCATTGTGGAAGACTTCCTCTGCTTCATTAACTCCACTGTAAACATTATTACATTTCTTTTTATACTTACTCAAGACAGAGTCTAAGCCAAGAGGGACCTCGGAGGAAAGGAGATTTGGGTTCTTCCTGGAGTTCAGACCAAACTATTAAGAAACATGGTATAAGTCACAGATCTTAAATATTTCCCCTTAATACAGGAAAGATGGGTATTCAGAGGTATTTCATAAAGGCCACACTCCCCTTTCAGCGAACACTTGATATCTACTTGTCTTTGATGGGCAAAGAGGACTTCTGTCCTGCAGTCCCTTCCATGTTGGGAGCATAGTACTGAAAGACACAGACCCTGGGATCAGAAAGACCAGTTTCATTGTCTACTATCTGAGAGTCGGGGCTTCCTTTGCAAAAGGGTAATAACAATATGCTCCACTTCATACATTTGTTTTAAGAATTAAATGAAATAATGAATGTAAAACACTTAGCACAATATCTGGTGCATAATAAATGCTCAATAAATGCTAGATGTCACCATTACATTATTGTTGTCCTCATCACTATCATCATTTTAAGTGGTATGATCTATTTAAAAAGGGACTTTGGGAAACCAGGAAGCATAATAGGGAAATTGGACTATTTGTACTTTGTTTGAAATTGGGGGAAAAAAACAAGAAGGTCATTTTATTCTTATTTTGAACTTATTTTATTTTATCAAATACTATATAGTGCTCCTTAGGTGACAGTTACTGCTCTGAACATAGAACTTATTGCATCAAAAATAACCTAATTTTAAAGTATCACTAATTTGATAACATCTATATTATAGCATATTGAAAAATTTAATTTAAAGCCAAATATAAACAATTTGGATAATGCATATGCCTTTCCTTTATACATTTGAAGAATAATAACTGAATATATGCCATGAGCCAGCCTTGATGCTAGTCCCTGGGATGACAGTGTTGAACAAGACAGACAAGTTACCTGCCCCAATTTACATTTTGTTGAGATGTTTGACATAATCACCCTGCTTTTTTTCTTCATTGAATTTCACTCTAGACCAAACTGAAGATAGTTCAACCATTTATTGAGCAGCCAGTTTTAGATCTGCCCTAGATAAACTATTTCATGTCCTGGGACAATTCAATGACTCCCAGAAACGAAAGTTAACTTGGGTAACCAGGAAAGAGCATTGACGCTGCCATGTGACATAGCAGCAGGTCGGGCTCAGCTTCCTAAGCCAGTGCCAGGCTCAGCCAGAGGAGAGCAATAGGGACATGTGAGCTGTTGTGGCTGACTCTAACTGAGGTGGACAGCAGAGACACTTGAAGTGCTCCCGGTAGCACAGCTTCAAGCCATATGACCCAGCTGCTCAGGGCCACAGCACAGGGGAAGTTAGGCAGCAGCCATCACCACTGAGTGATTCATGTTCAGCAAAAGTACTGGTCAGGCAAGGAGGCTCAGGGGCAGAACAGCTCATTGCAAGGCAGGCTCTGCCACCACTGCACGTCACAGGACACCCTCAGGTTTATCCAGTGTGGAAGGACCTTTTGGCCATAGTAATACCACTTTGACTGTGCTGATGAGGACATATCAGTAGAACAAATAGGAAAGACATGTGACTATAGACACATGAATATGTTCATGCATATATTACATGCAGTTACCTTAATATAAATTGTGTTATAAATTTTTAACTATCTTTTATTGAAATGAACACCTTTGTTATAAAGAATATATCTTACTCTAGTCATTAATACTATTCTTAATCTGCTATTGTAAGGTCTGTATTATTGCCTTCCTCATTCATTGATTGATTCATTCATTCATTTGACAAGTGTTCATTGAGCCACTACAGGTACCAGACTCCAGGCATGCAGTGGTGAGAAAAACAGACAAAAGTCCTACCCTTGTAAAGTTTATAGTCTAGTGGGCTGGGTGATAATTTATACTACTATTCAGCAAATATTCACTCCCTGCCTCCTCTCACTGTGAGTGTAGTATCCTTCTCTGCCCCCAATGATACGGACTTGGATGTGTGACTTGCTTTGACCAAAAGAATGTTAACAGATGTGAACAGAGGCCTTCCCCATGTTTGCTTCTTGCACTTCTGCCCTTAGTCATGAGAACAACATGTTTTGGGTAGCCGTTGTTCCAAGGAGGATGAGAGAACATGGAGAGTGGATATGGACCCCCCCACATCCTGGAGACAGACAAGCTCAGGTGACCAATAGCCTAAAGCAAAGCTGCCCCGTTGATGCCAGCCTAGATCCACCAAATCAGCCAAACTGCAGGTTGACCAGCAGACCCACGGGTGCTGAGAGTGTTTGTTACTGTAAGCTTCCGAGTTTGGGGATGGTTTGTTTTACACAACCATAGTTGTGGCAATAACTATCTATACAGAACAAAACAAAGCAAGAACATTTCAAAAGTTTACTTTTCCATGCAATAAAAACTGTATTTTAGTGGAGACATTTTGGAGAACGTCAAGTTTCTTACCCTTTCTCAATGGTTGTAACCCCTCTCCCCATGCCACATCTGCACAGGGGCTTCCTCTATTAATATCCCTTTTTCTGGATGTGAATAAAAAGGAAGCTAGTCCTCCCTGAAAAACACAACCTGTTTTTCTCAATGTACTCACCATTGTATGCCCAGTTTTGTGGATTCATATTTGAAGCAAGCTGTGAAGAAAATGGAGAAGATTTAGAAAAAGAAATGAAAAATGTTTTCAAAAGTTTTGTAAATAAGGCATGAAACTGTGGGAAAGCAGAGTGCTAGGCCTGTAACTGAGTGTCTGCAGATACTGTTGATTGATGTTAGAAGAGAAAATGGAGGATATGAATGTAAAATATACTGACAAACTCATTTTTCTTCTGCATTCAGGAGCAGATAAAAATAAGCAAGTTCTTTGTAGCAGGATAGTTTTAGGTTGGACATAGAGGAAAAGAATAGCAGCTGAAACAGACTTGTAGAAAAGACTGGGCATCTCCTCTCCTGAACTTGTTTAAGGTGAAGAAAAGCAAAA
>NW_012154507.1:667539-669663 GCF_000956105.1 Propithecus coquereli | reverse complement strand
TTGTATAAAAGTTCTACGAATTTATGATTTCTTATACATATTATAGGAAAGGCAAATAGTCCCCAGAGTTGTGTAAAGAATTCCAAGAGTTTTTAAAAAATAAGAATATGAGTATGGGACTCATCTTTCAAAAGTCCATGTGTTTATTTCTGACTCAATAACATTACAAGATTTTCAGATAAAGTAAGTTTTGGAGGTGTTTTTCATGTCCTTGGCCAAGTGCATTCTCCCTCATCCCTTCACTTCTAATCAATGAAGAAAGAGATCAGTAAAATATGGCCTGAACAGCTCATTGCAATTCCGTAACGCCATATTGCAGGGAGGATCTGAGATTAAGCGTGTATACTGGACTTCCCATTTTGTAAAGAACTCTGTCTAGACACATTATCCAGATGACATTTTTGGTCTCCCAAGAAAGAGTGTCTTCAATATCCTTTCCACACTGCTTCCCAAAGGACTCCAGGAGTGACAGTCTGGCTGCACAGCAGGAGTCAGCACGCAGAGGGTGCGGCTGCCTATTGACCAAGTCCACTAACGTATTACAGGCAGCTAAAAGGTATGCCAAAAATAATTCCACTTTTCATCCACAGCTCCCAGAACCACTTGGCAGGAGAGAAACCTGCCTGGCAGATGTTATAGGAACAATTCATTTAAAGTTTACAAGGTCTGTTATGGTTATGAATACCCAATCAATCCCTCAAGTGAAGGATTAGGCATGGATTATAATTATTAATTTTGCATCTGAGAAACAAAATGCCTTGGATTAGCACCATGATATTAGAGGTTGTATCCATGAATGACATTTTTCAGAAGAGTCATGAAACCAGTCATATTCACCCAGTGAATACCATGCATAGCCCAGGATCTCCAGGTCATCTTCCTTTCTCCACAAGTAACAAAAAGTTCTCCCTGTGCACACCTCTAAGGTTTCAGCAGCCTGCAAACCTAAGGGGACAAATATAGCTTTCTAAAACTTGACTTGTAAAAAAAAAAATCTGTGGGTATTTTTTTTTATAGGTTATATTTAGTTTATACTACCCTATTTCCTGCTTAAAAGAAAGCCAAACACTCAAAGGCTAGAACCGGGCATTTTTGAAGATAGCAAAAATAGTTATGGCTCTAAATTCTTTCTATCAGTTGGGAATCCCAGCTTAGATCTCTACCACCTACTTATGGAAAATTTCTAAAAGCTCTGTTGAAGGACAGCAGAGAGGAAACCATGGTTTGTTTCCTCTCCTGAAGCTACCTTGGCAGGATATATAAGCAGTGAACCCCCTCTAATCCCCTGTTGGCAAGCCCTCACTGTCTTCATGAAGCCATGGGTCTCTATAGTTATCCATGGAAAAATGATAGCAGCTAACAGACAGTGAGCGTGTTTTATCTATCAGGAGTTATATACATTATCTTATTTTAACTTGACAATTATTCTGTGAGGTAGATTTGATTCCCATTTCTCATATTGTTAAATTAAGGCTTAGAGAGACTAAGAATCTTTTCTAAGGTCACGTAACTAGTAACTGAAAAAGAAAGGATTCAAATCCAGTTCTACCCCTCTCCCAAGCCCATGCTCTCTACCATTACACCTGGTTGCCTCCTGGGAAGCCGTTGAACTTGTTTCAGAAGCTTGATTTCCTCTGCAAAACTAGAAGACAGCTGTGGGAAACTCAATTCAAGCCTTCTACATGCAAATTCCTGCCTCATAATTCATGCCCATCTTCTAGCATTCATTAGAGGCCTCAGCTCTTGGTAGTTTCTTCCTTCTAAAAAGGATGAGACTATGTTGTCCTTAGCCAATACGTCCATAGGTGCTCTTCCCTGGACAATAGGACATTAATAGCCATACCAGCAAGAGAGGGAGGCTTTAACGTTTCAGTTCCAGAAAACTTGCTTTATAAATGCCCTGTTAGTCTCTGCTCTTTAAAGAGATAGATGGTGACTCAAGGGGGAGGGAGGCGGCAAGGGCAATACATGTAACCTAAACATTTGTACCCCCATAATATGCTGAAATGAAAAAAAAAATAAAGAGATAGATGGAGTTTTTGACTTAATGAGACCTTCTTCTTTGTAACAACAAAACAAACCTACCCCTCAAAGTAGGTGTTGAGTGAATTTGAATTTAAGTAC
>NW_012154507.1:626531-665489 GCF_000956105.1 Propithecus coquereli | reverse complement strand
CTATTTATTGCATTGTGATTCTTTCTGTAAGCTCTTTATGTAAAAAAAAGTTTTCAAATAGTGTTGGTGGGCTGGCCTAGGGTAGTGGCAGTAGACATTAGCAGGAGTGAATAGATACTGAAGAAATATTTAAAAGGTAAAGTTGTTAAGAAATGAGCTAATGCCCATAAAGTGTTTAGCACATTGCCAGGAGTATAGTAAAACTCAGCAAAAGTTCATTATGATTATTGTTATTGCCTAAAAACGTTGGCGAGTAAGTGGACTAAACTAAATAATGTATGTAAAGCACTTAGATCCCTGTCTGGGATATACTAAGTTCTCAATGAATGGTAACTTTAATTTTTTAAGTGATTAGACTGAAAACTTTTTCCACATTCATTCTGCCTTGCCAGACCCTGCTCTTCTTGCAATTATCTAGAAGATCACCTGTACCCTACTAAGATAGTTACAGAAAATTCATTTCATCCCATTAGGGCTTTTATTAATTTAACTAAATGTGCCACCATAGCCACCTACATATTGACCCCCAAGGGATCCTAAGGAACCCCTTGTCATAAACCTCACCGGAAGCACTGAAGATAAAACTGTATGAAGCTGACATATGCACACTTTTACTCTCTTTCTGGTTGCTACTTTGTCACTTCAGGATTGTTAGCACCATTACTTGCAATAGTGTGTCAAGAGACTCCCTGATAGGGTTAAAGCTCCTTAGCATTGAGTGGGAAAGGACATCCTAGCACCATCTGCCAGGGCCTGCAATTCTATTAAACTGTCAGCATGATAAATGACAAAGAGAAGCCATTGGGGAGAAAATCTACAGTGAAGCACTTTGGTCATAAAACAAGAAGAACCAAAAAGGATTTAGGACAAGTACACAAACCATCCTTTATAATAAAATTTCCCTTGCAAGGAGAGAACAAAGAGGCTGAACTATAAACTCCGGGGTTTAGGGAGAAAGCAGTGATGCAATCAATCATCTCTCAGCCCTGATGTGTGGCTCACAGATCAGTGATGCAGGACCCAGCAGTGCCATCTCTGCTTCCAACCAGGCCTCTCGGGGCTCAGTGAAAATGCACCTTGTTCACTTTGTCAAAGGGATGGTATTTAGATAGCTGGCTACTCTGTGCATCCCTTTTGCTTTACAAATACGTAAATAAAAAGACATCTCTGAAGTGGAAAATAATTTGGCTACTGCTCTTCAACTACAAATTATCTCCAGAGAGCAGTCACCAAATGTATCACTGCCTTGCTTCTAAATTTAGCCCCTATAAATGACATCATCTATAAACATAGCATAGGCAATCGGTTTCTGAATATTTGGGTTTTGGAATGAGTTCCAATGAGTCTCATTTAGGAGTTCCAGGTAAAAATGTCATTATTAAAAATTATATTGATTCTGGATATAAACAGATGACTGCTGATGTACTAAGAAATTAAAACGGCTTTGAATATACTTTCTCCAGACAGCAATGGAACTGTCAGCAGCAGAATCATGAATAGCCTCTATGCATTTCCAGAAGCATCCCTGGAGACTGATTGTCCTAAACAGAAACTTCATAAACACTCAATAATAACAATTAGCATTTATATAGTCTTGGGTTTTCCTGACACTTTAACCAAGACTAGTAAAGCAAGGTTAGTGGTGACAGAGCAAAAATACAATGATCTTAATAGCAAAATTAGGCATATCAGCGTCATAATACTGTTGCATCTCTACATTTTCTGTTTGTATTCTGTGCACCACAAAGAAGTGCTTGAAGGTAGCAGGTTAAAACACATGCATTCATTGCACATGTTAGGTTTAGGACATGCAATGATTTAGGTATTGGCATGTTTTATTGCCTTGGAAATAGAAAGTTGATAACTATGTTAACCAGTTGGGTACGTGGATGCTTCAATCAGATCATTACTTGGGCAAAAACCAGAAGAAAACAGAGATTCAGGAAACAGACCTACAAAAACCCTATCTCTTCTAATATATAGGCATATGATGCAATTATTCATCCATTTCAAGCCAGGCAACAAGCACTTAAAATATTTGACAGTTGTTCCAGCTACTCAATTTGCATGTCAACATTTCTCTTATATTAAAGGAAAGAGAAATGAGGTCAGCAACTTTAGTAAGAGCCCTGTAGCTTTTTGCCAACTTATCAATATGGAAATAAATATTCAGTTATTTAATACATTTCCCTGCCTTTTGCCTTATTGCTTTGGTTAATCTTTGTTACGGGTTGGCTTAATAGATTTTCTAGGAATATCTTTCACTATTTCTGTAAATCAGAATTTATTGCTTAAAACCAGTTTGGAAAGGCATTGGAGGAGTCCAGGACAGCTCGTGCCTCCAGAGTGAACTTCGTTCCTATCTTGCTCCTGATTTCTGTCAAAACACTTCTCTTCTGCTCTGAAGCTCTCAAAATTCATAAACCAAGTGCTCACAGAAGTCTGTGGTGATTTGTGGGTACACAGCCCATGACAGGATGAGAGACAGTGCTGCACAGAATGAGAAACAATAGGCTCTAGCCTGGTTTTGGCCAAAGCACTCACATTTACTAGCTCTGGGATTTTGTGGAAATTACAATACTAGTTATCCTTTTCTGATTGTCCACCTGACATTGCCAAGTACTACACTGAGCATACCCATCATCTTATCTTATCCACTGCAAAAATCTCTATGGCCAGCGTTATGTCCCCAGTTCTTTAGACAAGAAGTCCAAGGTTCAGAGAAGATGGTAACTTGCCCCATGTCCCAAGAGAGAAAGTATTAGGTCTAATCTGAGTGTTAATCTGGCTCATACCCACCACACACTGCCCCAGGCGTCTGACCATTGACATTGCATAATAGCACCTGCCATAATAGCTTACCTCACAGAGATGCTGCCAGAAACCAATAAGCACAAGATATGTGAAACTCTTTGGGAACTAAAAAGTGCTAAACAAATGCACAAGTTTTGTATAATTCCAAAACCTTTTGGCTTCAAATTACCAGACATCCATCTGAAACTAGTTTAAGCAAAAAGCTTGTAATTGGCTCATGAAACAAGCAAATCCAAGTCTGAATGGATTATACCTGAACTTGAGGGCTCAGCTAAAGCTGTTAGGGTCGTCCATCCCCCACCTCTGGCCTCCACTTTCTTCTGCTTTAGCTATATTCTCACCTACTTTTCCTCCTTGGTGGCAGGACTTTTGACCTTTTCTCTCAGCAGAAAAAAGAGGACGTCCTTCTGGGTGCTCCAACGAATATCCGTATAGAGCACCTTTAGTAACTCCATCTTAGACAAAGATTCCATCTTACCCTTTAAAAGGCATCATGTCAGCAGGGACCAGATGTTCACCTAATTGACAGAGGCTACATCCAACCAGATAAGGGCGTAACCCTTTAATATCAGTCCTCACCAGAGGATTTAGGGGCCATAAAAGTAGCAGGACTTCACCAGCTGGACACAGCTGTCTCAATAGATTTCCTCTTGCTGCCCCTCGTGTTCAGCACATCTGCCACCAAAGGTTCTGCTCAAATCAAGGACTTTTCCCTGCCCGAATCAAGGACTCTGCCTTGCAAGACGTTGATGACCGTGCAATCAATCCAGGACACTCTCCCTGTCAACATCACTCTCCTTGGACTAGTTGATTAACCCCTTTTCCTATCCCCTTTTCTCTTGATGTTGAACGTTACTTTGCTCAATGTGGGAATTTTAATCTATAGCATTTATGCATTGATTAAGCATACCACGCGTATGGCTTGCAATACCGACTGACTTCTGGATTGGCTTGTCCCTGTGTGTCCGTGGCTCTGACTAGTCAGTGAATGAGTCATACTGCAGAGAACTGCCTCCTTGGGAACTCCATGTAGCCCATGGCTTTTATGATTGAATATATGCATCAATAAAAGTCTGACCTTGTTGAAAGACACAAACATGCCTGGACCTGGTTATGTCTGACCTTGACCCACTCGCAACAATATCCCAGGATTACTTCTGATTACCTCACAGGCCCACCTCTGACCCAATTACTGGGGCAGGGGGTGGAGCGATATACTGATTGGTTTAGTCTGGGTCCCCTGCTCGCCTCTGGAGCCCAGTGCTAAATCAGCTTCCCATGTAAAACCCAGACTCAGGGAAGGAGTGATTCCCCAAGGAAACTGGAGCTCTCTTACCAGAAGAGGAGAGAATGAATGTTGGAACGCCACACAGAAAAACATTCCCTAAAATATTTTAATAAAAACATTGTGCTTCATATTTGTATGTAAGACAATTACAGAGAATGCCTAGTAAATAATATTAGCTAACTAATATATGTAAAGTGCTCCAGAGATAGAAAATGCTTTCATATAAACTATATCATTTTATTTTCATTATATCCTTATAACTACAAAACACTTACCCAAAGCCATCCAGCTGATTAAAAGAAAAGTCAGAACTTGAATGTGGATCTTCTGATCCCAACTCAGTACTCAGTGCTGCCCTTCTCATGAAATCTCTGAGAGGCTAGTGTGGGTTTAATACTGTGGATTTTGATTAAACGTGCCCTGGGAGCAATTTCACCTTAAAGAAGGCATTAGTAAGAGTTCAGGTAGCAACACCTTTCTGCCCTTTACTTTGGGGGAATAGTAAACTGTCCTTTGAGTGTGGACAATTCAGAAACATATTGTCCCAAAATGTCTTTACTATACTCTACTTGGACATTACTGGTGGCAATGTAAATTGTTGGTCCACTTCTTTTTTATTTTTCTTATGATGTATTTATTTTCTTATCTTTTGATGGATATATCATAGTTGTACTTATTTGGGAGGGTACATGTGATATTTTGATACATGTATATACACTGTATAATGATCAATTCAGGGTAATTGAGATATACGTCACTGCAAATATTTATCTTTTCTTTGTGTAGGGAACATTACAATTCTGGTCCAGTCTTTTTTTAATTGATGCATAAGATTTGTACACATTTATGGAGAACATACAATATTTTGTTACGTGCATAGAATGTGTAATGATCAAGTCAGGGTATTTAGTATATCTGTCACCTTGAGCATTTATGATTTCTATGTTCTGGGAACATTTCAAGACTTCTCTTATAGTTATTATGAAATGTACAGTACACTGTTGTCGACTATAGTCACCCTGCTCTGCTAATATGTTCTAACTTATTCCTTATAACTGCATGTTTATACCCATTAGCCAATATCCCTTAATCCCCCCGCCGCCCCACACACACACACACCAGCCTCTGGTAACTATCAGTCTATTCTCTGCCTCCATGAAATTAACTTTCTTAGCTCCCACATGAGTGAGAAGATGCAATATTTATCTTTCTGTATCTGGCTTAGGCAGAGGCAAGGCAGACCAGCCTAGGAAAGTCTCTGATGAACAGATCAAAAATGCCTGCTGATTGGTCAAAGGGCCAAGATCTGAACATCTGAGCACAGGCCAGAGTTGATGTTCTTGGGAAGGGCATGAGAAAGGTAAGTCAAGGATTAGTCCAGACCTGCATAATCAACTCACAAGAAAGGGATGAGGGATCTAGGGTGTAGGGTGTCTATCAAATCAAGTATAGGACAGGCCTTCAATAAAGAGGATCAATCAACCTCAGAGAGGCACAGAAGAGTTATTTTCAGGGACCTTGTCATAGGAAAACTATGGTCTAGAAAAAAATTTCAAACATTGGGCCATTTGTGATGCTGGGGAAGAATTTTATTGTTGCAAAACTTAGATTGAAAGCAGAGATTCCAGTTACTGGGATACACTGAGGACTGATACACTGGCCCATCACTGGTCAAGGGCTGCCCTAGAGGGAAGTAAACCTCCAGGCACTTCTGGGGAAAGCAACTCCAGCAGCCTGAGTGTGTCCCTCCGAAAGAGGAGCAACAACAGGTGCTAGCTGTTGTAAGCTAAAGCATACTGAAGCCAGGTGGAGATGGAAAGCCCAAAAAACAAATTGTAAAAAGCTATCCAAGGGTATGATGGCTATGTAATGTGTCAATTTGACTAGACCGAGCAACAGTTACTAGAATTTCTGTCCATCTATATTTCCAGGTAGGGAGCACCAAAAAATCCACTTCATGCAAGATTTGGAGGGTGAAAGTAAGGCAATGGCCATTTTTATGTTTTGTGCTCAGAAGATTGAGACAGGCACATTTGTAGCTCACACATGTTGTTTACCTGCTGGTTCACCTTTCTGTGAGGCAGCAACCAGATCTATAACTTACCCTTGGGTAAGAAAACTCCACTACCCCAGATCCTCCTGCATCTTCTCCCACTGCTGGATCAGGTGTGTGTTTAGCAGCACAATGAATGACTCCAGCTTCTTCTCCAGGACATCCATGGTGTCAAGATGGGAGGCAGAGAGAATTGATGTGGGTTCCAGTTTATCTTCATGGGTTCCAGCTTATGTTCATTGGAATGCAGCTGGTTCTTGTTCTTCCCAACTTTATATTTTTAAAGAAAAAATATTCAATGATACTATTTAAAGAGCTGTAAGGTAGGCTTTATTCAGGGGGACTATCATGATAGGTATATAGGGGGGCTACTATAATGGGATTTGGTTGTAGGGAAGTGAGATGAGGCTCAACTCTGATACAATAAAAAAAGGTAAAGATTTATAGCCAAAAAGAAGGGGACAATGGGCATAAGATGGAAAATTATTAAGAGAAAACATCAGTGGTGAGGGAGGATTCTGCTTAAACTGACCTAACAGAATTCTTACTGAAGACAGGCCAGGGTGGTCAGACATCACTGAAGGATATGGGGAAAAGGAAACTGATCAGATTCTGCCTAAACCAACTTTGCAAGACTCTTGATAAAACTGGACAATGCAAAGACAAACACAAAAGCCCGACAGTCAGATGAGAAAAGTGTTCAGAGCAGCCTGATTACACTTTGATCAAGGAGAGAATCTTTGTTGATGTCCATCTTCCCTTCCCAACTGCCTGCCTGGCAGACTTCAAGATCCATCATCAGATACAAGGGCGACAGCCTTACAGAGACTCTGTAACCAGCTCCCACAATTGAGTATGGTGAGATCCCTATTTTAAGAAACTCATACATATAAATCTTGGAGATATATAAACACACAACGTGTGTGTGTATGTGTGTGTGTGTGTGTGTGTATCCTAGCACTGCTGTTTCCTTAATCGAACCCAGATACAGAGGGTATCTGGGTAGAGGACTGACATCTTCTGCCAAAGTCTACTATGGGTTAATTTTTTTCAAAAACATTAAAAGCTGTACTTCATGAAAATCTAATGTAATCTAATTAATGTTTAATTTAAGTGTTGGTCCACTGCCATAAGACAAGATTTATAAACAAAAGTCTAAAGTACAGTAGCAGGAAATCCCTGACAAGACAAAAAAAATATGAAAAAACGTATTTACTGTGAATAAAACGAATGCTTATCAGTAAGACTGGAGACCTTTCCTAATTGGGTAGTTTAAACTCATTCCCACATATCCTCTTAATAATCTAGCAATAGAGTTTCCTGAGCATGTCAATTTTAATAAATCTTTTGATTCTATCACTTGACATTAATTTTACAAATTTTATTTCTAAACAACTTAGTTTACTGGTTGGGAAATTGAAAGATATTCTTACAAAGAAAAAAAGTGCTGCCTTTACAGCACAAGTTATTAGTTTTGGAAAGTAGAATCACTCAGTAACTCAATAAAGAATAACTATAAATATTTAGTAGTTTTATGTTCTGACGCAACTCTGCATCAATCTGTCACACTGATAGATCCATTAACAATTTAAGCCTGGAAAGTGAGGTCTGTACAAGCTCTGAATTATTCATTTCATCATAAAACTGTGCCAACATCTCTAGAAGTTATATCTGTTGGTGGTAAAGTTCCACTAATGTGCATTTGTATTAGTAGAATAAAAATGACAAGAAAACTCACCATGTCTCTCTTATGCTCTGGATCAGAGCAAAATGCTCAGTCTGTAGAGAAAGTTCCCATCTTTATAATGAAAATCTGAACAGTGTTGCTATTCATAAAGGAAGCAGGCACCCTTCTCGGATTTCTCCTGATTTGATGTAATGGTGAAAGCAATCACCTGGACTCTTGTGTTCCGTTCTAACATTAGGATACTCACACAAAAGCAAGATAATGAATGAACAATAAGTTTAATAGCAAAGTCAAATTGGATTCAAATTGTTGTTAACTTTATATACATCTGACTAGAAAAAGAGTTAATGGGAGAAGCATTGAGGTGGGCTTTCTGCCTTTGCTGTTGAATCTCTTTGCCTTTTTGTAAACTGACATTTATAAGTATTTGCTCTGTGTCAGGACCTAGGATCATTTTTTTACACATATCATATTTAATCCACAATTCTGCTGGGTAGGTGCCAGTATTCTCTCCCATTTTAAAGATGAGGAAAGTGAGGCTTAGAGTTGAACAACTTATTCCAAGGTCAACTAGGAAGTGGTGGTGCTGGGATCTGCATTGACACTATCCCTCAAGCCTGTGTCCTTAGTTACTTCCCTATATGGCTTCAACTTTGCAAAGTAAGCACAGAAAGACTGCAAAGGAAATGGCTACTTCACATGATGGTTCTTGTTTTAGTCATCTACTGCTACAAAATGAATCAACCCAAACATAGTGGTATATGACAATAAGAATAATTTTTATCGCATAATGTGGGTCAAGAATTTGGAAGTGGCTTGGCTAGATGGTTTTGGCTCAGGTCTCTCGTGAAGTTGCAGTTAGGTGTCCACTGGGGCTTCAGACATCTATCTGCATCTTTACCTGGGGCTGGAGGATCTGCTTCCTCCAAGGTGAATATCTCAGCTGTCAGAGTGGTCCTGGCTGTTGGCAGGAGGCCTCAGTTTCCCTCACACTGTGATTTCCAGTGTCCTGTTGGTCGCACAGGCCTGTCCTGCTTCAGTAAAGGAGGAGACTACCCAAGGCTGAGAATACCATGGGGTCAGGATCTGGGGGGCATCTTGGAGGTTGGTTACCTCAGCCCTCCTGCTATTCCCCTGGCAGTTAGCAGATTACCTTCTGCCTGCGACAGTGTTTCAGTTGCCTCTTTGGCCATGCAGAGTTAGAAAGTCAGGAACTTAGTGCAAAGCTACTGAATCTAAGAGTATCTTTAACTGGTGGTAGGAATGCCAGCTAACTGAAAGCAGGTGAGCTCAGACTCAGCTACAGCAGGTAAAGGAGGGTTTTCTACCCTGTCTGGAGTGGGCAGCCAGACTAAACAACGGCCATTAGAGAAAGATGCTTTTAGAAAATGTAATCTTCAGAAACAAAAAGGTAAGCATTTAAAAAAGTGGAGAGCAGAGCATAGAGGATGAGCCAACTACAGGAGGGAGGAGGAACACAATGAAAACTGAAGAACAGGGGAAAGTGTATGGGCAGAAGGAAAGCAAGTTTAAGAGAGTTTGAAGCAAAGGCATCAAATCCCAAAAGGCTGAGGCACTAACAGTGAGTCAGTAAGAAGGAGGCCTTGTACCCAGCACACCCTGCACAGTATGAGGGCAGAAGATGAGAAAGAGGGCAGAGAGGCAGAACCAGGGCACATGCCCAGCACTGCAGGCATGAGAAGAAAGATCACCTCCCTGTTGAGGAGACTTGCAACCAAAACTAAGCCTAAACCTCAACAGGGCATACTTTCAAAAACAATTTTATTTCAAAAGTAATATATGTGTTAAAAATTCAAACAGTACAGAAGTAATAAGAATAGAAAGTAGAAATCCACCATCTCCTAAAGATGACTACCGATTACAATTTGATATATGTCTTTTCAGACCTTTTTTGAGACTGTAGCCACATAGAGAAATATATGAGATTTCTCTGTATATATTGTATAGCACTTGCTTTTTTCACACAATAGCATAGATTTGACATCTTTCTGTATCAGTCAGTACTTACAGAAATGCCTTATTCTTTTTAAGTTTCTTTGTATCCTGTCTTATGATTGTTGCATGACTTGTTTAACAAATCCCCTAACAAAAGACATTTGAATTATTTCTAATTATTCACTACTACAAACAAAGCTTGAGGAAACATCTTTGTACAAATATCCTTAGATATTTGTGGAAGTATTTCCATGGAAAAATTCCCAGAAGTCAGATTGCTGGATCAAAGAGTATGCACATTCAATTTTTTTAATAGATATTGCTTTCCTGAAATGTATCAATTTTCATGTATGTATTTTACATTAGATATCTATGGCTAATTTCCAAACAAAGTTAACTATAAGCTTATTCATAACATTGCCAAATAGTTCTCAGCCAAGCATATCATGATAAAAATATACCCTGCATTCAGAAAGTCATTACACTGTAAGGTAAAATATATCCAATGAGCAAGGCATTGTACTTCCTCAAGTAATTATGTATGTGTTTCCACAGATTTGAAACGTACACATTCAATGCTTTCCAGATGCAAAATAATTCTAGTCCAAAAGCAACAGTATCTCTTTGACTTACCCTGTACTTTCCAATGCCTAATATTCTTCAGGAATTCCTTCTATTAAGAAAAAGTATCTGACAATCCATGATCACTTTAGTGTGTATTGGCTTCATTTGTGACCCTTTAGGGGAATATTTGCATTTAAAATTGAGTGCAGAAAAATTAATTTATAACAGTATTATTTCTGATGGACGTGGTGAAGAGGATTTAAACAAATAGGGAGACGAAAGTCACAGTTGCCTAAGAAACTACTTCCAGGAAATGAGTGGAAGTTGCCACTATTCGTTCTCGGACGTGTCTGATAGCATAAGTTTGTGGTTCCAATCAATAGACTAATTAAATAGTTACTACCAGCCACCCTTCTTCCCTTCCCTGCCCTCCTTTGCCCCTCCATTCACTATGTGCTGCGATTCACCACAGGCAGACAAGCGCAGCTGGCAGAGGACCCAGCTCTCCCTGGATCCTTGGAAGAACTGCTCTCTAAGTGTAACCAACCTCCCCAGGGACTTTACATCAATTCACCTCCCAGATGCCTTCAAGACTTAAAGGAAATGAGAAGCATCTCTGCTTCACTAAGAACTGAGGACTACTGAATTGGTTAAAATTTTATTTAGCTCAATCTTCAGGATGATGGGAATCCTTTTCTTCTCACAAGTAGTTTTTGTACTTCTGTCTTATCTATTTCTCTGTCTGGTCATAAATGTTCTTAACTTAATTGTAGGCAGACATTAAGCACCCATTCAATATCCATTAATCTCTCCCTTAAGGATTACTGTGACTTCATATTTCTCTCCCCTCCTGTTCTCCCCAACAGCACCCAAGCTTACAACCACCATCAGTTCCTCCAGCTTAAGTGGTGAGAGAGGGAGAGAGAAATAGAAAGAACTGGGCTCTAGGGTGGGCAGCTCTGGGGCAGTGGCCTGCCTGGCTCAGGTGCTCAGTGACAAATCAACTAGGATTCTTACAGAGCGATTCACACTACCCCAGCCCAATATAGAAAACCAGCATACTCAGTTACAACCCTTAATGAATATACGCATGCCTCATTTTATTGTGCTTCCCTTTATTGCACTTCACAGATATTAAATTTTTTACAAATTGAAGGTTTGTGGCAACCCTTCAATTGTCCCTATTGGAACATTTTTCCAACAGTATGTGCTCACTTTGTGTTTCTGTGTCAGATTTTGGTAATACTCACAATATTTCAAACTTTTTCATTATTATTATATTTGTTACGATGATCTTTGATGTTACTGTTGTAATTGTTTTGGGGCACCATGAACCACACCCATATATGACTGTGAACTTAATCAATAGATGTTGTGTATGTTCTGACTGCTCCACTGACCCTCATTTCTCTTCCTCTCCTTAGGCCTCCCTATTCCCTGAGATACAACAATATTGAAATTAGGCCAATTTATAATCCTACAGAGGCCTCTAAGTGTTCCAGTGAAAGAAAGAGTCACACATCTCTCACTTTAAATCAAAAGTTACAAATGACTGAGCTTAGTGAGGAAGGCATATGGGAAGCTGAGACAGGCTGAATGCTAGGCCTCTTGCAACCAACAGCCAAGTTTTGATTGCAAAGGAAAAGTTCTTGTAGAAAATTTGAAGCACTACTCCAGCAAACACATGAATGATAAGAAAGCAAAACAGCCTTATTGCTGATAGAGAGAAAGTTTTAGTGGTCTGGTTAGAAGAGCAAACCAGTTACAATATTTCCTCAAGCCTAAGGCTAACGCAGAGCAAGGTCCTAAATCTCTTCAATTCCGTGAAGGCTGAGAGAGGTGAGGAAGCTTCAGAAGAAAAGTTAGAATCTATCAGAGGTCGGTTCATGAGGTTTAAGGAAAGAAACCATCTCTACAACATAAAAGTAAAGAGTGAAGCAGCAAGTGCTGATGTAGAAGCTGCAACAAGTTATCCAGAAAATCCAGCTAAGATAATTGATAAAGGTGTCCATACTAAATAACAGATTTTCAATGTAGATGAAATAGCCTCGTACTGGAAGAAGATATCATCTAGGACTTTCATATCTAGAAAGGAGACATCAGTGCCTGGCTTCAAAGCTTCAAAGGATAGTCTGATTCCCTTATTTGGGGTGAATGCAGCTGCTAACTTTAAGTTGAAGCCAATGTTCATTGACTATTCTGAAAATCGTAGGGCCCTTAAGAATTATGCTAAATCCACCCTGCCTATGCTCAATGAATGGAACAACAAAGCCCCAATGACAATACATCTGTTTACACTACGGTTTACTGAATATTTTAAGCCCACTGATGAGACCTACCGCTCAGAAAAAAAAGATTTCTTTCAAAATATTACTGCTCATTGACAATGCACCTGGTTACCCAAGCACTTCAGTGGAGATGTACAAGGAGATTAATGATGTTTCCATGCCTACTAGTACAACATTCATTCTGCAGCTCGTGGAACAAGGAGTAATTTTGACTTTCAAATCTTATTATTTAAGAAATACATTTCATAAGGCTATAGCTGCCATAGGTAGTAATTCCTCTGATGGATCTGGGCAAAGTAAATTGGAAACCTACTGGAAAGGATTCACCATTCCAGATGCTATTGAGAACATTCATAATTTATGGGAGGAGGTCAAAATATCAGCATTAACAGGAGTTTGGAAAAAGTTGATTTCAATTTTGAGGAGTTCAAGACTTCAGTGGAGGAAATAACTGCAGATGTGGTGAAAACAGCAAGAGAACTAGAATTAGAAGTGTAGCCCAAAGATGTGACTGAATTGCTGCAATCTTGTGATAAAACTTTAACAGATGAGGAGTTGCTTTTTATGGATGAACAAAGAAAGTGGTTTCTTGAGATGGAATCTACTCCTGGTGAAGATCCTGTGAACATTGTTGAAATGGTAACAAAGGATTTAGAATATTCCACAAATTAGTTAATAATGTAGTGGCAGGATTTGAGAGGATTAGCTGTAATTTTGAAAGAGGTTCTACTGTGGGTAAAATGCTATCAAATAGCATCTCATGCTACAGAGAAATCTTTTGTGAAAGGAAGAGTTAATCAATGCAGCAAACTTAACTGTTGTCTTATTTTAAGAAATTGCCACAGGCACTCCAACTTCCAGCAACTACCACCCTGATGATTCAACAACCAACAAGGCAAGACCCTCCACCATCAAAAATGCCATTGCATGCTAAATACTCAGATGATTTTTAGCATTTTTTGTAATAAAGTATTTTTTTAAAGTATGTACTTTTTTTTTTTTTTGAGACAGAGTCTCACTGTGTTGCCCGGGCTAGAGTGCCGTGGCGTCATCCCAGCTCACAGCAACCTCAAACTCCTGGGCTCAAGCGATCCTTCTGCCTCAGCCTCCTGAGTAGCTGGGACTACAGGCATGCACCACCATGCCCGGCTAATTTTTTCCTCTATATATTTTTAGTTGTCCGATTAATTTTTTTCTATTTTTAGTAGAGACGGGGTCTCGCTCTTGCTCAGAGCTGGCCTCAAACTCCTGACCTTGAGCAATCCACCTACCTCGGCCTCCCAGAGTGCTAGGATTACAGGCGCGAGCCACCGCACCCGGCCTAAGTATGTACTTTTTAAAAAACATAATGCTATTGCACACTTAATAGATGACAGTATAGTATAAACATAATTTTTATATACACTTAGAAATCAAAAAACTGTGTGTGCCTTGTTTTATTGCAACATTTGCTTTATTGCAGTTTTCTGGAACCACACCCACAACATCTCTGAGGTATACCTGTATCTACTTTAGGGTAGGGGAGAGGGGAAATATCTGCTTTGGTTGCCAGAAAAAAAAAATCCTCTTCTCAGTAAACACTGGGAAAAACACATCAAAAGCATTATTTTATGTGAAATAAATTCAAAGAACATGAGTTTATATTGGGTGGTCCCCATCTTATATTAGCACTGACAATCCCTCTTCTCCTTATTTGGGCGACATGGGTTAGTTGGTGAAAGAAAATGTTTGGGATCCTCATATACCACTTTCCTTGGACATTGTTAAGCCATTAATGTCTACTTGTTCATTCATTCAGCACATGTTTATGAGATCCTGTATGAACAAGGTACTGCGCTGGAACGACTGTGGGAACTGTCCTAGGTGCTGAAAGAGATACACGCAAAACCAGGACATAGTCATATTTTAAAAATTAATAAACTTTTTTTACAGCGGTTTTGAATACACAGCAAAATTGAGCGGAAAGTGCTGAGAATTTCTGCATACCTTCTGTTTCCACACATGCACAATCTCCCACACTATTGACATCCCACCCTACTGTGGTACATGTGTTATAATCAATGAACCTATGTTGATGCATCATTATTATCCAAAGTCTGTAGTTTACACTGGAGTTCACATTTGGTGTGGTACATTCTATGCATTGTTGGAACCAATTTTCTATTATTATTTTCTCTTAAAGTTCCTATCTCTCAACACTTATATTGGCAATAAAATTTCAACATGAGTTTTAGTGGGGACATTCAAACCATAACATTCTGCCACTTGTCCCCCAAAACTCATGCCCTTCTCTCATACAAAATGCATTTATTGCATCCCAGTAGTCTTAACTAATTCCAGCATCAACTCAAAAGTCCAAAGTCCAGAGTATCATCTGAATCAGATACGAGTGAGACTCAAAGCACAATTCATCCTGAGCTGAATTCTTTCTAGCTGTGAGCCTGTGAAATCAAAACAAGTTATCCACTTTCAAAACACAATGATGGGACAGGAATAGAATAGACATTCCTATTCCAAAAGGGAGAAATAGGCAAGTAGAAAGAGGTAGCTTATCCCCAGCAAGTCCAAAACCCAAATGGCAAAACAACATTAAGTCTTAAAAGTGGAAAATAACCTCCTTCAGCTCCATGTCTCACATCCTGGGTACACTGGTTGGGCCCCCAAGGCCTGAGAAGCCCTCTCCCTTGGCATTGCTAGGCTCAGCATCTCTCACAGATTGAAGTTGCACACTGGTGGCCCTACGGTTATGGGGTTCTGGTGGCTACCCCACTCCAGGCTCCACTAAACATTGCTGCAGTGGGAACTCTGTGAAGTGGCTCTTTCCCTGCAACAAATCACTGCCTGGGCCCCCAAGACATCTGTGGCATCCTTTGAAATCTAGATGGGGGAAGCCATGCCCCCACAGCTCCTGCATTCTGCAAGTCTATAGACTTAACATTACATGAGTGCTTCCAAGCCTTACTGCTTATACCTTCTAGAGTGGTGGGGTGAGCTACATCTGGGGCCACTTGAGCTATAACTGAGCAGCCAAGGGGCACTGCTCTGGAATGTGGAGAGCAGAGTTCTGAGGCAGCTCTGGACAGCAAGCCTGTGGAGCGCACCCCAGCCCAGCCTTTCACATTATTCTACCCTCCTAGAGCTCTGGGCCTGTGATGAGAGGGCATACTCAGAGATCTTTCAAGTGCCTTGAAGATCCCTCTCCCATGGTTTTGATGAATACCACCTGGCTTCTTTCTATCCATGTAAACCTTTTTAGCAAATGGTCACTTGGCCACAAGCTTAGTTTTCTTTCATGAGCATACTTTTTCACTGTTTACATGGCCAGGCTATGAATTTTCTGAATCATTTTGTTCTATTTTTCTTTTAATTATAAATTCTTTTTAAAAATCATCCCTTTCCTTTTGAATCTCACTGTATATGGTTAAAAGTAGACATGTGGCAGCCTGAATGTTTTGCTTCTTAGATATTTCTTCTACCAGATATCCTATTTTATTGCTCTTAAATTCCACCTACCATAAAGCCAGCAAGCATGGCACCGTTCAGCCAAGGTCTTTGCTACTTTATAACAACGATGGCCTTTATTTTAGTGTCCAACACCTTGTTCTTCATTTCTGAAGAACTTCATCATAGTAGCCCCTTATAGTCCATATTTCTACCAACATTTTTGTCATGACTACTTGATTGAGTAATCTCTAAGATGATTCAGACTTTCCCTAGTTCTGGGGTCTTCTGCTGAGCCCTTACTACAATCACCCCAAATACTCTGTTCACAGCAATACAGGTTTTTTACAGTCTGCTCCTCCAAATTCTTTTGGCCTCTACCCAGCTCCAAAGCTACTCTCATACTTTCGGATATTGGTTATAGCAACAACCCATTTCTTGGTACCAATTTTTTGTCTTAGTTAATTTTCTGTTGCTATAACAGAATACCAAAAGTGAGTAATTCATAAAGAAAAGAAATTTATTTCTCCCAGTTCTGGAAGCTGAGAAATCCAAGAGCATGACACTGGCATCTGGCAAGGGTCATTCTAGCAGAAGGGCAGAAGGCAGAAGCAAGCGTTTAAGGTGGAGTGGAAAAGGAAGATGAACCTGCTTTTATAACAAACTAAGTCTCACCACAACTAACCCACTTCCACAATAACAGTATTAATCCATTCATGAGAGCAGAGCATATCCTTTGCCAAACTTGTAATTTCTAGAGGAATATTACAGGATGAAGAAAGGATGGTAGAGCCGCAGGCAATAAATGCGGACCCTGACCCACAACTTGCTGCTGACCCTGCTACAATAGCCCATACCGTGCATTGTCAAAGCTTCCAAAGGCTTGGCTTAGGCGTTATGGTAGAAATACAGTATTGGGCTCCAGCCTATCTCAAGGAAAGCTTTGGAAACTCTGCTTGCTGGACTGGAGTGAGTCCATTGAGAAGGCGGTAAGCATATTAACACCATGGTTCTCACCCACTTAAGATAGCATAGTGTCACAGAGACTGCTATCTAATACCCCAAAATTTATGCTCCCCCTTCTGTAGTGTGAATTTGTTGCTGAGAGGTGACTGTCCAACCATAGACTTATTTCTCAATACTTCTTGCTACTTCCCAGGTGTGACCATGTGACTGGTTCTCACCAACAGGATATGAGTAGAAGTGATATGTTCCATTCCAGAATTTTCCAATAGCTAGAAGCAGAAGACAGAGGAGCCATGAGACAGGGGGAACCCAAGTGTCTGAATTATCGTAAGTTGGAAAGCTTCCTGCTGAGCAGGATTACACACATCAGACTGTTATACGGAGAAGAAATAAACTTTTACTGTGTTAAGCCACTAAATGTTTGCAGTTTGTTTATTACAGCAGCTAGTTTTACCCTAATTAATAGAGAGAGGAATAAACTCATGGAACAAGGGACAAGAACTTATACTCCTTATACTCTGCTGTTAAAGAAAAAAACATTTGGAAATTTTCCAACTCACAACACTTAGAAGGAAAAAGCAGTTGGGGAAACGGTTTTAACCAGCAATTAACACATGCCAGGGTGAGCATGAACAAGTCTAGGGTCTCAGAGTATACGATCTACTCTTTGTTTCCCTGGTTTCCCATCATATTTGACTTCTACGGGCAGGGAGTCATTAGACAACAGGAAAGAGAAAGCAGGCTAATCTGAGCACACGGGGCTTTACATTCCTGGGTTGGACCAGTAAATAAGGCTACAGGTCAAGTTTTTAATTATTTAATCTGGGAGTGGGGGAGGGCAGTCAGAGAGCATTGCCAATACACACAACACCAGGCAGAGTGAGATAACTGATGGTCTGTATGTACGGTGAAGGTCAATGGGTACCCGGGGGAAGACTTCACAGCCCTCTGGAGGTCATGGAAGGCTGAGAAAAGGAGGGAATTGGAGATTTTTTCTGAAGACAGGGCTTGACTTTGATAGGGGGTCAACTTTCACATGGAAAAAGGCCCAGTGAGGACATGGTGATTCTTTTTGGAATAGTCGTTCTTTTCCTCTACAAACCACTTCACATTTTAGGTCATTTTCACAAGCCTTACTTCCTCGCATGTTTGCTTACAACCCTGGGAGGTGAGCCCCCTGTTCAGCCTTCCACAAGATCTATGATATAGACATTAGGCTTGCACATTGTTTCCTTACCTTCAGTTAAAAACTCACATTCCTTACTTTATAAAATGTGTATCTTCAAAAAGCCACTTATATTTATTTAGCCATGCTAGTTCAGTTGAATTACAGTACTACCAGTAAGTTTATTCTACATTTGCCTTTGGTTATGAATTCTTCTGACTTTATATTTCCTGATTCAGACATAAAACATTTAGAATAATATATATAAAAATCAAACCAATTACTTCACATGGGGCTGGAAGCCTTTGGAGGACTCTTTCCAACTAATCTAATCACCATTTCCCATCTCCAAGGAGCAGTCTTGGGTTTTAGGTCAAGTAATAACAGCTGGAAACTTCACCAGTCACTAGAAGTAAATATAGTAATGTGTTATAATCAGGACTATAACCCCTCATGGAATACCTTCTAGCACTATAGGCTTGAGCATTTGGAGGGGCCCATCAGCAGCAAGAAGCTTGAGAAGAAAGAAAAGTAGCTGAAGCCTCTGGGAACATTTTTACATCAAATGTAAAGATAAAGCTGTTTTTGTATAACAAGTAAACAGCAATAGTTTGATATAACACACACATGCACATACACACAGACACACACATTCCATTGAAAGGAAGAACGATTAAAGGTGATTTCATTTTTATTTGTTCTCCTAATATTTTAGGCACTGACCATCTTTGAAGCAGACCTTGTACTTCTTTCATGTTTTCAGTTATTATTATATAGTGTTTATTTCAGGAGAGTGTTCACCTCGCTGAACCAGGACACCACGTCCACATAGAGAATGCTCAGGTAGAGGTGTTCACTAGCACCCACAGAAATCAGGAAAAACCCAGAGCTGGGCTGGCTATTGGCTACTAGAACTCAGGTCAGTACGGCATGCCGTGCAGAGGGACAGGGAGGCAGGAAGCGCAAGGCAAGTTTAGTATCAAGAAATTGGAAGCCAGCCGGGCGCGGTGGCTCACGCCTGTAATCCTAGCTCTCTGGGAGGCCGAGGCGGGCGGATTGTTTGAGCTCAGGAGTTCGAAACCAGCCTGAGCAAGAGGGAGACCCCGTCTCTACTAAAAATAGAAAGAAATTAATTGGACAACTAAAAATATATAGAAAAATTAGCCGGGCATGGTGGCGCATGCCTGTAGTCCCAGCTACTCGGGAGGCTGAGGCAGAGGGATCGCTTGAGCCCAGGAGTTTGAGGTTGCTGTGAGCTAGGATGACGCCACGGCACTCTAGCCCAGGCAAGAGAGTGAGACTCTGTCTCAAAAAAAAAAAAAGAAATTGGAAGCCATTCCCACAAGAGGCAATTAGTTCAGCCAACTCCAGGACCAGAGAAGGGCTGAAGGGCTAAATCTGAGCTTTATCCTCATCCTACAATGTGCTAGCTCTATGATCTTGGATCTTGGGCAGTTATTTAATCTCTCTATACTTTGGCCTTTTTATCTCTAAAGTTGGTGTAATAATAGTACCTAAGGTCAGTGGATTAGTTTGCTAGGGTTGCCATAACAAAGAAGCAAAAACTGGTTGGCTTAGAGAAGAAAAACTTATTGTCTCACAGTTCTTGAGGTTGGAAATCTGAAATCAAAGTGTAAGTGGGGTTGGTTTTTTCAGAGCTGTGGGGGAAGGATCTGTTCCAGCCTTTCTCCTTGGCTCCTTTGCACTGTCTTTCCTATCTCTGTATCCAAATTTCCCCTTTTATAAGGACTCTAGTCACATTAGATTAGGGGCCTACCCTACTCCACTATGACCTCATCTGAACTAATTACATCTGCTACCACCCTATTTCCCAATAAGGTCATGTTGTGAGGTGATGGGGGTTAGAGCTTCAACATATGAATTTGGGGAAGGGGGACACAATTCAACCCTTGACAATCAACTTGCAGTAAATGTTTGCTGCTGCTTTCTTATGATTACCCCGTTGTTTTTGAGCATGGTTTCAGGCCTCAAGGACAGCTCTAGCTAGACTGATGTCCAATGGTGGAGGGCTCTGGCCAAATTGGCATCTGCATCAGGCTCTGTTGCTATATGAAATCTTTGATTCTGAATCACACATGTTTGGCCAACTGATCCCACTACAGAGTAGAACCTTGAAGGCCAGGTCACATGGGACCTATGGGATGTTCAGAAAAATTTTTATTTTGTCTTCTGGGTCAGTGATTCTCAAACTTCAGTGGGCATACACCCAGGGAGGTTATTAAAAACACAGATGCCTGAGATACAGCCCTGGAGATTCTGATTCAGCAGAATCCACCAATATAAGTCTCAAGAATTCATGCTCCTATAATACTTTCCCTTCCATACCCAAGGCTGATATCATTAATCAATTGTAGAACTCTGTATTGTTCAACCTAGGAATGAGCACAGAATCCTTCTCAACACGGCATCCCAGGCAGCTACTAATAACTGGTGGTGAGACAAAATCAGCTTGTCATTCCTGCCTAAGCCTTAGAAGAGGTCTGGGTTGCCTGAGTGAAGGAGTCACACAGTGTACACAAGACCCGGGGTTATCAGTGCCCGAAAGAAGAGCTGTAACTTTTGCACAGATTCAGGGTTCTCTTCGTCCTCCTCCTTCCCTGCCCTGGGTTTTATTGGGTGGATGAAAGTGTAGTGAAATGTAAGGTCAGACCAATTATCCTGAGCAACTTAACCAAATCTCTGGAGTGAGCAACTTGGACCTGGGCAGCAGAGATCTTGACACTGGCCAGTTTTGTGACCTTGGGAAACATCTCTGGGCTTTGATTTCTACATGAGTAAAATGTGTCATTAGGCCAGATGAGTGATTGGGTCCCTTATTCCTCCAACAGAATTGATTCTGAGTGCTGGGATTAGTAAAAATCCAGGGAGATGAACTATGTTGTCCAGCATTCTAAGCAAATAAAAGCTAAAGAACTAAATAAAATGGGTTCGGTGAACAAATTAACATTCGAGTGCCTACTATGTGGCTAAAAGCTTTATATGCTTTGTAATCTCTCACTCCATCCCTGTGAGCTATGTAGATGCTGTTGTATCTATTTTTCAGTTGAGATAACCTGCCCAAGATAATACATCTAATAAGAAAGGGTTCTGAAATTTAAAGATCTTTTTGACTCCAATGTCCACTCGTTCCAGTATATTCAGTTTCAAAATCCTTCAAACACATTCTAGGAATGTGTTTAAGATTAGAAGCCTTATGAGATTGATTCATATGAAATTGCCAATATTCACCCATTTTTGTCCTATATAAATGGCAGTTTCAAAAGTTCAACCTAATAGTTCACTCACAGGTGACCTTTGCATATTGGCTATTCTCGGGTGGATTTCCTTTGCTGCCCCACCTTCCTCCAAGCATCTTCCTCGGGTGAGCTGATCCTGGCTGGTCTCTAAGTCCTGAAGTTTTCTAAGCTTGGCAGGGCATTCAGAGGTGACCCTGGCTCCTAGAAATACAGAACTTCTAACCACCAACAACCTAAAGTGGCACAAAATAGCGCAAATCCCTGTCTCGACTTTCTTGAAATCTGTGAAGGAGATCAAATGTGTAATTCCCAGCCAACCACATCACTTTCCTATTCCACATCAGCCACAAAGGCCTCCACTCAATGCTTTTCTCTTCCTCTCTCCTCTCCCCTACTTCCCATTCCTTTATTTTGTGTCCTGACTTAGATATTTAGAAAGGATCTTTCCTCTTTAGTTGGGGAGGAGGAGGGGAACTGGGCTAGGGATTAGAGGATTCTCAATAGAGAGCTGGAAGGAGAGGATGTTTTGAACATCCCCATGTGTCTTTGTCCATTTTGTGTTGCTATAAAGGAATAGCTGAGGCTGAGTAATGTATAAACAGGTTTATTTGGCTTGTGGCTCTGCAAAGCATGCTGCTGGCACCTATCTGCTCAGCTTCTGATGAGGGCTTCAAGCTGCTTCTACTCGTGGTGGAAGGCAAAGGGAAGCAAAGATCACATGGAGAGAGAGAGAGAGAGAGAGAGAGAGAGAGAGAGAGAGAGAAAGCAAGGGAAGGGGGTGGTGTCAGGCTCTTTTTAACGACAAGCTCTCGTAGGAACTAACATAGCGAGAACTCACTCGACTCCTACCCCAAGGAGGGCATAATCTAATCATGAGGGATCTGTCCCCATAACTGAAACACCTCTCACCAGGCCCCACCTCCAACACTGGGGATCAAATTTCAACATGAGATTTGGAGGGGACAAATATTCAAACTATAGCACCATGTTAATAATTTCTGTTCTATAACACAGACTTCAGGTTGGTTTGTTGTTTGTTTATTTTTCACATACATTCTTCTCAGCCTAGGTGGAGCCCCAAAGAATGAAGACTGTCTTTGAATAAGGACTGTGTTTTCTGCATTTTGGAGGACTAGTTGACTTCAAAGACCAAGATTTGGCAAGAACAGATTCTCCTCAGAAAAGGAAGGAAGGAAGACAGGCAGGCGTAAATGGAATAGAGAGACACTTAAGAGGGAAGTTCTGAGCCATGTTTGAAGGATTTTTTTTTTTCCTTTTCAATAAAAATGATAGGAAAGCATTTATTCATGTTTTTTCAACAGGATAATTGGTGTCACTTTGCAAAGTGTACAGACATACTTGACTTGGCTTGCTGTTACAGCATGTGCATCCAAATTTAAGCAACATAGAGAATACCCCTAGCTTAGACCTTACACAATGCTCACCATTTGTATTCCTGAAATGTTGGCTCTTGTCTCCCTCCTCTCTCCCTCTCTCTTTCCTCGGGTATCTCACTCTATCATCTGCCACATCCTGGTTGTTTAGCTAGCACTTGCCCATTTACTGATTATTTTTTCTTTCTTTTCTGTTTAGAGGCAGTAGGGCATTTGCAGATCCATTTTGTACCTGAATATCACTATTTACTGATTCTATAAACATGGGCAAGTTCTTTAATATCTTTAAGTATCAGTTCCCATATGTGTAAGACAGGAATGGTTCACACTACCTTGCAGAATGATTGAGAATATCAACTAAGCTAATGTTACTAAAGCCCTGCCTATCACACCTCAGACACTCACAACAGGCCAGCTACCATTTTGACTACTAAACTGTAAAACCCTGGAGGGAGGGCCTGTATCGCTAGCCTTTCTATACCCCTAGCACCTTTCCCAGTGTTTGGCACATGATCTACAAATGCTTGCTCTTGCAATGCTCTGGCTGTCAACTGTTAGGATATTTCAATTGTTTCTTCAGAATGGAGTTTTCTTGCTTACTTTCACTAAGGAAATTTACAAGCAGATGTCACATGGAACTTCTTTATCCCATTACTTACACAATCATGCAAACACATTCACACAGACTTTTCCACTTCCAACTGGTGCTATTTGAGACATATGTATATTTAATAAAAGGAGAAATAACTTTCCAAAGATTAAGGCAATGATGAAAAAACAACCTGTTTCTAGAAACCAAGTTAGGAAAAAAGATCTGCATGGAGAAATATCTATATGGATGTACATGTGCCACTGTTTTGCATGGCCTTGCAAACCAAAAGTAAAGTATAGAAAGAGTTCGTTCTGTTCAGAAAAATATTCTTACCATTTCTTTAAGAAAAAAGAGAAGTAATACAACAAAGGAGTAGAGTGGAGGGATAGATATATACAGCCAAAGGCACAGTGATACCTTGGAGAGGGGATGAGAAGTTGAGTGACTCCTGCACCCCTGGCCTAGTTTGAGATCATCAAATTTTCCCAAAAGATGTGCTCAACTGTCCTCCTCTCACCTGAAGTGGAGACTGGTAATGCCCTGCGATCTCACAGCTGCCCTCTGGCTTCCTCTTCTGTCCTGCCGAGTAGAGGAGCTGCAATGCTGAAAGGAGCCACAAGCTTAGAGAATGAAAAGAAGCACAACCAAGTGACCAGACTTGAGAATGAAGACAGCATCCCCAAAGCCATCACCCCAACATTACTTAAAGGTGCAGCAGATGTGAACTGCCTCAGAGATGGCTCCTCCAGGTGACACCCCACCAATGCTACAGGAAGGTCTAGCTGGGTGAGCCCTCCTTGTGGATTAAGGCTTTGCCAATCTGCAAGCTGTCCTGTTTCTGTCAGAAGGCACATACTCCCTGGAAGGGTGATAGCTATTAACACTTGATCATAATGATGCCTGCCTTAAGAGTAAGCCTGGAGTTTTAGAAAGGCTCTCGTATGCACATTTCCTTGCTCAAAGGATCTGGGCCATAACCAGAAGCTTCTCCTGGTGGTTTAGAGGGGCCCAAGCTTTAGAACCACTTGATCTCATAGTCTCACCTCCAGAATTTCTGACTAGTTACCTCTGGAAAACTTTCACCTTCTTTGTCTGATTGACTAGTGGTTTTGTTGTTGATTTTTTCTTAATTAAAGTTTTTATTTTAAAACAATTGTATATTCATATGCAATTATAAAAATAAAACAGACAGATCCCTTGTACCCTTTACATAGTTTTTCCCAAGGGTAACATCTTGCAAAACTGTAGTACAATATTGCAACCAGGATCTTGACTTTGACACACTCAAGATACAGAACATTTTCATCACCACAAAGATCCCTCACCATTGTCCTTTGATAACCACTCCTACTTCCTTCCTGCCCTGTCTCCTCATTAGCCCCTGGGAACCACTAGTCCATCTCTATAATTTTGTCATTTCAAGAATGTTATATAAGTGAAATCATACAGTATGTAAACTTTTGGGATTGGCTTTTTTCACTTAGCCTAATTCTCTGGAGATTCATCCAGATTGTTGTGTGTATAGATGATTGGTCCCTTTTTATTGCTGAGTAGCCTTCCAAGGTATGGGTATACCACAGTTTGTTTAATCATTCACCCACTGAAGAACTAGGTTATTTCCAGTTTGAGGCTATTGCAAATAAATCTACTATAAGCATTTGTGTACGGGTTTTTACATGATGACGAGTCTTCTTTTCTCTCAGATATACGCTCAGAAATGCAATTGCTGGGTTGTATGGTTGCTACAAAATTAGTTTTTTTGAGAAACCACCAAACTATTTTCCAGAATAGCTGTACCATTTGGCATACCTACCAGCAATTTATGAGTGATCCAGTTTCTTCACAGCCTCACCCGCATTTGGTGTTGTTGGTATTTTTTATTTTAGTGATTCTGGCAGGTAGGTAAGGACATCTTATTGAGATTCTAATTTGCATTGCTTTATGGCTAATAATGTTGAACATATTTTTTTTTATGAGCTTATCTACCATCTGTATATCCTCTTTGGTATAATGTCTCCTTGTGACTTTTGCCATTTTCTAACTGAATTGTTTAGGTTTTTTACTGTTGAATTTTGAGAGTTTTTTAAAAATGTATTCTAGATACAATTCTTTTGGTGGATATGTGATTTGCAAATATTTTCTCCCAGTCTGAAGCTTGTCTTTTTAGCCTCTCAGCAGACTCTTTCACAGAACAAGAGTTTTTAAATTTAATGAAGTTCAATTTATCAATTTTTTCCTATTCTAGATCATGATTTTGGTGTCAAGTTTAAGAACTCTTTGGCCCTAGATCCCCAAGACTTTCTCCTCCTTTTTTCTTAAATGATTTTATTAAGTTTTAGGTTTCACATTTAAATTTGTGATCAGACCAGGCATGGTGGCTCACGCCTGTAATCCCACACTGTAGGAAGCCAAGGTGGAAGGATTTCTTGAGGCCAGGAGTTCAAGACCAACCTGGGCAATATAGCAAGACCCTGTCTCTACAAAAAATAAATAAATAAATAAATTAGCGAGGCATGGTGGCACACACCTGTAGTCTTAGCTACTCAGAAGGCTGAGACAGGAGGATCACTTGAGCCCAGGAGTTGGAGTCTGCAGTGAACTATGATCATGCCACTGCAATCCAGCCTGGGTGACAAAACAAGACCCTGTCTCTAAAATAAATAAATAAATTTGTGATCAAAGACAGAAAACTTTTAGACAACAACTATTTTACTGTGGTGTAACAGCATAGAAAATAACTGTGGACACACCTTCACCCATAGGAACAAAAACCCTGTGGGGAGTCCAGACTTTGATCCTCACCAGCCTGTAATGAGGAACCCCAATCCCTGCACCAGGATGGTGTCAGAGATGGCTTAGTAGGGAGCCAGGACTTTTGTCCTTGCTGGCCAAGAAGGAACCTGCTCTCCCCTCAGTGAAGACAATGTGGGGAGCTTATACTTCTACCCCCACCAGGCAGTAAGGAGGCATTCCTCTTTCTCCCTACTGCGGTGCTGTCAGAAGAGGCCTGTGGAGAGGCAGTTCCTTCACCATCACTCAGTGGTAACAAGATCACCCGCACTGCAGTGTCTGTGAAGACCACGTGGGGAGCTGGAACTCACACCTCCATCCAACAGTAAAAAGGAATCTTTTCTCCTCAGGTGTTAACTGAGACTTAGTAGAAAACTTGGTCCACTACCTCCACCTGGCAGTAAAGAGGCAACGCCCTCCCTTCCCCTGCCTGCATGGTGTCAGATAAAGCCAGTTAAAACTGAGGGCTTGAATAAGATTCTGAGTCTCATAAAATAAGCTGAAAATGTCCAGGTTTCAATAGAAAATCACTTGTCACATAAGAACCATGAGGATCTCAAACTGAGTGAAAGAAGACAAAGTGTGCCAAGATGACAGAGATGTTAGAATTATCCAACAAAGATTTTTAAGCAGCTTTGATAATTATGCTTCAACAATCAATCATGCTTGAAACAAATGAAAAAATAAAAACCTCACTAAGAAGTAGAAGAACCAAACAGAAATTTTAGAATTGAAAAATATAATATCTGAAATAAAAGGTTCAGTGAATGGATTCAACAGCAGAATGGAGGAGGCAGGGGAAAGAATCAGTGAACTGTAAGGACAATAGAAATTAGCAAATCTGAGCATTAGAGAGGAAATAGATTGAAAAAAAAAAGAATCGATCCGAACTTGCAGGGGAAAAAGTACTGAAGCGCAAGTAGTTTTGAGATGTAAGAGATTGCGAACATCTGTAAGGGTGGTGGGTCTGAACTGAAGGAGATATGGTGATTAGAGGCCTAGAAGATGAGCTTCTATTTCCCATCTGCTATGTCCTCCTCAGTGGGCAAAATTACTGTCAAATGAATTGTCTATTACCTTGGCCTCTCTTTGTCCAGTGGACAACGTGAAATAATTAATGAAAGGAAAGTAGACAAAACAAAAGAGAATGAAAATATAATACTTTTCATATTAAATTTGGCATCTGAGTTGGACAGCACCAAGTTCACCACAAAGGAAAGAATCGTTGCCATTCGGACGATATTGACACTGAATCTGTGACTGTTGAGTAGCAGTCCTCACTTTCGCATCCAGCCGTTTCAGAATCCTCTCACGGTTACCACTTCTTTTGTAAACACACGGATTTGATGGACACCACCAAACTTCCTCAACCACTTCCATTGCCCTAATAGAGTTGCTTGTAAGGTCAAAAACTGAATTATTGAAGAGAGAAAAAGAGAGTATATAATCTACTTTCTCCAAAAGAAAGTCGCATATTGTACAATGTCAGAAAAGCATGAAACAAAGACACATGACAAATAAATGAAAATCCCCCTCGGCCCCCACAGCACAGTGCATGCCGGGAGCAGCATGCACCTCTGACCCCGAGCTGTCATGGAAGCTTCAGGATTGTGCAATCAACACCGACGGAGGGTCCAGGGGCTTTTTTTTTTCTCTTCACAGAAATAGGAGTTCTTTTAGAAAGAACTTACCTTTCTTAGACTTTTAAGAAACAGCATGTTTCATAAAGGGATGGTGGAAGATTTACCGTATTCTTTACCTCTGAAAAAACCTCCTCTCCAAAACGGTGGTGTTAGCAAAACTCCCTGTGCAGAACATTTGCTTCTCAGCTCTAATTATAGATCTGAAATTCAGGCAAAATTGAAAACAAAGATTCTGGAAGAGCCACGAGAAAGTGTCACAAGTTAATACAGTGTGATTTCCTTCCTTGCCTTCTTGTTCTCAAGTGATCGTTGAGCAGGGAGGAACTGCACTAGTTTCACACAGATTAACGCAGAGAGAACAAGGCTAAGGAAAATTATGAGGGGAAATTTGTTCTTGAAAATTCTTGGTATCTTCTGACTTCCTTGCTCCCCTCTGCTACCGACAGCATTTCCTATTACATAGCATTCCATCAACCCCTTATCCACCCCACCCCAGCTTCTCGTTTCTGACTCTGATGCCCACCAGATAGAAACACCAGACATAGTCCAGATTTTTGATGTATCGCTCACTTCTCTGTCATTGTCTCTGTCCTGCCCCAAGGTGCTATGGTCAGTTAGCCAGCTCATTGGGAGAATCCAGATGAATGTGCTGTAATGCAGCTGAAACAAGCTTAGTGTGCTCCCTCGCCCAGGGCATGTGTGTATTAATAGAGCTCAGGTGTCTTACCTGCAGGAAACAAACTCCTGAGGATGAAATTTCAGATTACAGAGGCAAGACGATGTGGGGAATATCTGGAGGTAGCTCTCAACTCTCACTTAACAGGCAACCACTCGATCCGCTCATGCCTCAAGCCTAACACTGTGTGCCAAGAATATGAAGAACGGAAGAGTAATGGACCCAAAATGGTGCATCCTTCAGGAAAACTCTGAAGTGGTGATTAGGAGAAACATTAGAAAAAAAATTGGATGAGAAGTCAGGCAAGTATTTGTGTGATTTTTCACCTTGTAAGAAAACAAAATATCAGAATCATAGAGAACACTAGAGCTGAAAGGAACCCTAGCAATCAACTGTTTTCACCTCCCTTATTTTACAAAAGAAAAAATGAAGCCCAGAGACTTGCTCAAGATTACGCAGTGATTCTGTGTCAGAACCAGAATCAGAATTCAGGTCTCCGTGACTCGCAGTGCAGTGCTCCTTCTTGTACACCTCATTAGTGTCATCCAGTTTTGTGGATGGTCACTTGGCACCAGTATCTGGTTAGATACTCAGAAGTGAGGAAAAAGAACTTTCCGATGCTTTTATCCACACAGCATACATCATCATACTTGAATTCTGAAGTTTTTACATTTCAATTCAACCCCTTCTGTAAAAGAGGATCTCTAATAGATGTTGACAAAATTACTGTCTGAAAAAGACCAGTCTAAAAAGAAGGACACAGGGCTAGGTATATTCTCTAAAAACGCATGTGCAGATGTGATGGCCAGCTGGCTTGGGGATGTCAATTTGGAAACTATCCAATTAGAAATGAGAAACTATAGTGCGAGTCACATAAAGATGAAATTAGTTCTTCCCACATAGCCGGGGGAAAAAACAATCCGCTGCATCAGACAGATTGGTAACTCCCCATCCTCCCCTTTCAACATCACATCATGTCATCCTGCCTGGGAGAGCTCCAATTGTGGAGATCTGTGGCTCCCCCAGTCGCTCGCTGGTCGCCAATTATCTCACAGCTGCTTCTTTATCAGAGAAAACACCCCCAACCCCGCTCTGTCTTTACATTAAATGAAGCACAAAGCACAGTCCAACAGAGGACCAAAAATGCCCTAAGGAAATAGTTTGGGCTTGGGGTAGCAGTCAGCATTAATCTTCCCAGCCCCGCCATGTGTGTCATCTGCAGTGTAGACATAAAGCAACGCAGGAATGGGGTCAGCAAAATCCCCAAATCTACTTATTTGCTCTTGACAATCACCTGCGTCCTTGAAGGAGATCTTGTTCACTCTCTGGTCCATCTCACTGCCTTGCTGACTTTGTTAGAAAATGCATATCTTCTCCTTATGACACCTTCCCCCAGTTTCCCATTCATAGCACTTGAAAATAAAAACTGTAATGTCAACTTGCTAGAGTTTCATGAGATTGGTTTGTTTGGAGTTGTTGCTGCAGTTTTTATGATGAAGACATCTCTAATTCTTATTCTCTGATGAATTCTCCCATTTCTTTATCCCTCTCAAAACGCTGTGATTTCCAGAAAAACAAACTGACAGGTTGGCTTCAAATCATGATCTATAGATAGTTTGACCAAATGTTCTGATTACACACTATTGGGCAACTCGTTTTTTTCATAATCATAGCTTTTATATCTTGCCGTGTCAATGTATACAAATATGTAGGTAGGATGACCATGTACTTTATCCACACGAAGACACTTGTTGTGTGCCAGGGGCATGCTATTAATAATTCAGTGGGACAGCACACATGAACTGGAAGTGTTCTGGGTGAATTAGAACATTTAGTCACACTAGCTATAGATCTTGATTTGAAGCTGACCTTTCTGTGTGCAGACAAGAGAGAAGCTTGGCACCTCTGATGCAATACATATTTCATCTCTTTTCTCTGAAGATCTGAAAACTCAACTACCATGGGAAAATAACATTCCCCCATTTTTCTGCTGAAATCAACCTCAGAAGGTTAATGAGGCAATGTTCTCTCTTATTTACTTTTGATATTTAGAACAGCAAGTTTGGTATCTCACCCAAAGACTCCAGAAATTGTTGGGTAGCACATGACTTACACTACAGACGTCCTAAGCACATATATCACTATGTGGTGACTAAAGCAAGGAGCCCAAGTGGTGACTTGATCTCCTTGTTTAATCAGTGAGGGCTTTTGCCTCTTGGATACTGATTCTTCTCTTATTGAAAACAAGAGAAAATAAGAGAACAAAGCTGATACCAGTCAGTTGAGTGGCTAAGTCAGCCAAGTAGGGGTTGGCAGAAGATTCCTTTCTGCTCTGGCACACTGCCATTTGTTTGTGAAAGGTTGTGGGTAGCATCTCCTCATTGAAATCAATGCAGATGGCTTAATACAAATATTGACAAAATGAAATAGAACTAAATGGGAAAAAAACTTGGGGGATTTTAGGCATAAATAATCAACACTCTGTTAAAGCCTTCCTTTTAAAATTGCATTAAGTGCAAAGAATAAAATGAATCAGGAAGAAATTGCACCAATTATCTCTCATTGAGTGCACTTAGAGCAAGAAATAAAGTCTTGGCATACAAATATAATTTAAATACCTTAACAATTTGACCAGGATAGCTTTGTTTAAAGAATGTGATATTTTGTCCTAAGTAAATAAGAATAAAATAATAATAATAAAAATAAAGACAGTCTTTATTTATATCACTTTTTTATTTCTACAAATTCAGATCAAAGTCCAATTGCATGAGTGATAAAACGTCAGTGATTCATTCTGGCAAAAAATTACCAAAGAAGATGAATTTTTTGGGTGGGGACCTTCATCACCAAGTCCTTGGTGAGCTGAGCTCCACTCAGTGAGGCTTCAGTGTATCCCTATTAACCCATTCCCAAGAAGGCTTAAAATGAGAGGATTCCCAAGACATAACAGTAATTATTACATCAACCTCTTATAAGCCACTGCAATGAGGCCTTTCTTTGGTTAAGGCACCAAGTATGCACAGAAACTGAGCCAGATTCTCCCAGGATTTTTGTTACTCCCTAATCATTGGATATATTTGATCATTGCAAACAACCCCTAAGCAACTAGCATGTTATTCAAGTACCGCAGCAGAAAAATGCAAGCTGGCCTCTATTTTCTTTTTAGGGTCAATAAAAAAAATAATCTTTCAGGTGGGCTTTTCCTATTTCAGGCCTTACTCCACAGATTGTGCTAAAGTATTGCGGGAGGCCAGATTGCTAAACTTCCCCCAGCTCCTGCCTCTGCCAAATAGAGATGAAAAAGATTCTATCAAGTGCAGTCCGGCAGCCTCCACCTCCAAAGGAGAATGGGCAAAGGTGCTTCTCCCTGGACCTCTCCCTCACTTACTGTGAAGTTGTGTCGGGATCCGTTCTACACCTCAAACACTTCAAGCTCATTCCTACCTGGTGCCCTTTGGAATGCTGTGCCCTAGATCTTCCCACGATGGGTTCTTCAGGTCATTGGATCTCTGCAAAGATCTAAATATTAAGTTTCAATTTTGTTCTTTACTGAATCTCTGAATTACAGACATCCTGAATGCAAACCTCAATTTAAGCCTTCTCATTTTTCTTTTTAAAATTCCATACCACAGATATTCTCCAAGGAATGCTCAGTATGTTCATTTTGCCTTCTCTTTTAGTAATTTCACATGCAAAAAGATGGACCATTTCTAAGCTTAAAAAACATAATATTGAAACTACAAGCTAGAAATACGCATAGATCAGATACATTTTTCTTTCTAAAGGCTATGATAGTTAGACAAAGGGGATGAGGCTACAGAGATAGACTTTGAAGCTCATAAGGAATATAGGCATATAATGATGTCCTCCAAGTCAATACTCTAAACAGGATGGGAAACATCCTGTGAAATAACTTCTGTGTTCCGGAAGATAACTCTTCTCTCGAACCATTTTGCAGATACTGACAGCCTCATTGATTCAGAAATTCTTCCATTACGTTAGACCATTGGCTGTCACCCACAGGATAGATTTTGAGTCCCTGCCTCCCCAGGGGACATTTGGCAATATCTGAGACATTTTTGGTTGTCACAGCTGGGGAGGGTATGTTATAGGCATCTAGTGGGTAGAGGCCAGTTATGGTGCTAAACATCCATAATTCACAGCACAATACCCTGCAATAAAGAAACATCTGTTCCAAAATGTCAATGGTTCCATGTTTTGGAAACTCCACACTAGACTCTTAATACTGAGTAGTCTTCTGGACCTGTGCTGTGGGATGACTAGGGGAGGATTCAGAGGAGAGATAAATAAGTCTTCGGTTGAGCCTTAACAAGATGGGTATGGTTTGGGTAAATGGAGGGACATTCCAGGAGAGGATTCCAATGGACAAAAATGGGCCCATAAACAGGTACATGCGTGGCATGTTGAGGGAACCACAATCAAGCCAGATTATCCTAAAAGCCTGTGTTATTGTACCATGAGATACAAGACAGTGAAGCAAGATTGGGGAGGACTTTAAATGTGTTACATTAAGGAATTGAGCTCTACCCTTATATTTAGCTGCACAAAACTGACAACTTTAGTGTAGGAAATGAATAAATATTTTACCCACTTTTGAAATGTAGCTGCCTTGAGCTGGTCACAGGAGTCTCATTGTGTGTAGTCCAGACTGGAGCTAGAGAGGCAGGAGACGGAGAGGCCACTCAATAGGCTATCATAGTAATCCAAATATCTGAGCCCCGATTGCAGTAGTGATGGTCAGAATTGAAAGGAAAGAACAAGAAAATAAGATAGCACAAAGAATGAAAGATCTGGCCATTCTTCAGGAAGTTTGGTGATAGTAAATGAAGGAATTTGGGGGTGAGAAGCTGGGACTCAGAGAACCAGGAATATAATAAAGCTGAAGATCTGGCAGGATGTGATTGAGCAACCAGACTGGTGATAAGGGATAAAGAAGTGCACTGGAATCAAAACTCAGCATAAAGCAGCATCAAGCCAGAGTCCAGCTAGGCAAAGAGCAGTAAATTATTGTCTCCTCAACATCACATGCACGTTTCTACTTCTGAACCTTTCCGCATTAGAATTGTCACCTCTCATGCTCTCCCGTCTCTCCGCTTCCCAACTGAGACCCGCCTTTGAGGCCCAGCTGAAAATGCATCTTCCTTACCAATACTCTCCTTGTCACTGCACGGCAAGATTGCCTAATATTCAGTCTAGAATGGTTCAAAAAGATGTGAACCTAAGGAGACGTTAATAGTTACAGATAAGAGACACAGCCTAGGATACGGGCAGACATGGGTCAGAAATCCAGAAGCCAGCAGCTCAACACCAAGAAAACCTAGACACCAAAGACAGGCAGCTGGGAAACTCAAGCAGACAGAAGAAGAAACAAAGGGGTAAGATGAGGTAGTGTTTAGTCACCAAGGGAGAGAAACACCTTAAGAGGTGTGTGGTCAACAATGCAGCACAACAGGCCGGGCACGGTGGCTCACACCTGTAATCCTAGCACTCTGGGAGGCCAAGGCAGGCGGATTGTTTGAGCTCAGGAGTTCAAGACCAGCCTGAGCAAGAGCGAGACCCCGTCTCTACTAAAAATAGAAAGAAATTAGCTGGACAACTAAAAATATATAGAAAAAATTAGCCGGGCATGGTGGAGCATGCCTGTAGTCCCAGCTACTTGGGAGGCTGAAGCAGTAGGATCACTTGAGCCCAGGAGTTTGAGGTTGCTGTGAGCTAGGCTAACACCACGGCACTCACTCTAGCCAGGGCAACAGAGTGAGACTTTGTCTCAAAAAAAAAAAAAAACAAAACAATGCAGCGCAACAGAGTGTCCTGGTTAAGAACATGAGCTTCTGGGAGTCAGAGAGACCAGGCTTACATCCTGGCCCATTGCTATAAGATTATCAGCACTTCACTTAACTTTTCTGAGTTGTTTGCTGAGCTGTAAAATGGAGAGAATTATATCTACTTCACAGGATTGCTGTGATTAAATGAGATAATATAAATGCAAAAGAAAAAGTTTTGAATTAATGTGTTTTTCTCTTTGATTAACATGGCCTTTGTCCTAGTCGCCTCCTTCTCAGACCTCAGTGTTCACACTTACCACCTGCAGATTTAGTTAAAACACAGATTCTGGTTCAGTAGGATGGGGTGAAGCCTGAGATTCTACACCCCTGACAAACTCTGGGGCTGCTGCTGCTGTGTGGAATGTGCTTTAGCGGCAAGACCCTAGTGTGCCCAAGGCATTCAACTGATTGGGATTTGTTACAGATTGGGGTTTGTAACAGAAGGGCTGCAAAAGAAAGACTGAGGTATTATTCAGCTTCTGACATTCAAAACTAGGATTGTGCAATGAGACAGTAGACAAGCAAGCAGGTTCAGCAGCTAGACCCTGGCACTGAACGTAAATGATGTCCCAGATTAGAAGAGGAAGGGGGACATCAATTCCTTTCCAGCCCCGAGGATTGTGGAATGAGGACGATAGATGGGCATCGCAGAGCACAGTGGGGAGGTGCATGCTTTGGGGCTGCTTCTTCTGGGCTCTCTCCCTGATGGGAAGAGGTGCAGCAGATAAATGAGGGTAATACTGTGGGAAAAACTTCACTTTTGCAAGCTTCCCTGGGTTTCCATGTTGGTTTGGTAGGTTTCCACAATAGCTGAGATCCTGGCTTGAAAGCTATTCAGAGAGGACCACCGTAACAGTGGTGAAGGGCTTCAGTGCAGACATCATGAATTGAGGCCAAATATGGGTTAGAGCTCAAAGTAGTCGCTAGATCAGCTGTAGGCAGGGGAGGCCAAGTCAGCCAAGGAGCATGAGCACAGCTTTCCCAAGGCAAAAGAGAGCAGCCACCAACATTAGCCATCTATGTCTCCAGAGCAAGCAGCAGCCAGGTGGACAAGGGGTGTTGGCCTTGAGACCAGAAGGCCCTAAGGCTCCTGGTTCTTCCATGTTGCCCTGGGACCGTGTAAAGCCACCTGCATATCCCTAAACAACATTTTAGAAATGAAACAGCAAAGTAAACAGGGGTTAGAAGGCTATCTGAGAAGCTGAGCATTTTTACCCAGAAGACTCAATACTATCCAACAGAGCCATTTAATTTATGAAATTGGACTGATATGGAATTGAATTGGACAGTTAAATACTTTTCCCCATTGGGTTGGAAGTTGGGCAGAAGGCCAGACTTCTTAGAGACAAAATAAAGATATTACATTTTTCTCTAAATATCCATGTTAGAGTAAGTAAACTTGCAACCACACTGCAAATATATAAAGTGCTTAGCAATGTGCCTGCTCTGTAGAAAATGATCAATAAATGGTAGGTAGGTTAAATAGGTTAAGTAAGGACTAAGAAAAGGCCACTGGATTCAGCAATTAGGAAGATATCATTTTTTTTTGGGAGAACAGTTTCAGTAGAATGATGGGGATGGAAACTAGCCACAGAATGTGTTCAGTCTAACTGTGAAAGCCATTATACTCCACCTCCTACAATGCTCAGCAGAGCTCTCATTTTCTGTAGAGGCAGGAAGCGGTGTAAATAGAATAGAAGATGAAGTCCGTCAACACTCCCGGGTCAAGGCTCAGTATTATCATCTATTGAGCTGAAGTATCCCTTAAGGGAGTTTAAATTCTATTTCTGGAAATTGACTTCAAAGCAATTCTCTTGATGAGAATGGATTTTTTGCTAAGTGTGAGATGGCAGATAAGTATGAAAAGAATTACACGTTCCAAAGCTATAGCCATGAATTTTTCATTTAAAAACAATCCTGAAAAAAATTAGTTCATTCTGTACACCCTAAAATTGTGGTTTGAAGTTGAGGCTTTCACCACCTCATGGTTTGGAAGGAACTCTCAATTTTCTCAAAGCACTTTCACCTCTCTTGTTGGAAAGTAAAGTCTGCTGTTCACTCATGCTCCCAGGCATAGAGGTTTCCTAATGACCAGGGCATAGTGATGCTGCTGCTCCCTGGGCAGTGCGCAGAGTAGTCACTCTTAGAGAAATTGTGAGGTAGGGAGGTTGGTCCTGAACACCCACACTTCTCTCTCTGGGATCACATGTCCTTATTTTACCTTTGTTCCAACCTCACCAATACACAAAAAACTCAGTCCACCCCTTTGCCCAGGGATCTCCCCTACAACTGCTCCTCTTCCTCAAATTCAAGCAGTGGCCCCTGACCTGCCCTCACCTCTTTCTTCCCCTCACTCCCCCTCCTCCTACTACTACAACTATCAGAATGTGCTAGTTCTATGTTCCATGATCTCAGACCCCTCCCAGGGACAAAGGTAGTAATACTTTTCAGATGACTGACATCATTACTCATAGATATCTTATTTGCCTAATAAAAATACTTAATGTCATATGAAAAGATGTCCAACATCATTAGTCATTAGGGAAATGCAAATCAAAACCACAGTGAAATACCACTTCATTCACACCCCCTAGGATAGTTATAATCAAAAATGTGAAAAATAACAATCATTGGTGAGGATTAGAGAACTTAAAACCCTTGTACGTTACTAGTGAGAATGTAAAATGGTACTGCCTCTGTGGAAAACAGTTTGGTGGTTCCAATGACACAAACAAATGGAAAAACACCCCATGCTCATGGATTAGAAGAGTCAATATTATCAAAATGTGCATACTGCCCAAAGTGATTTACAGATTCAATGAAATTCCCATCAAAATATCAATAGCATATTTCACAGAAATAGAAAAAAGAAATCCTAAATTTCATAGGGAATCAAAAAAGAGCCTGAATAGTCAAAGTAATACTAAGCAAAAAGAGCAAATCTGGAGGCATCACATTACCAGACCCCCAATTACACTACAAACCTACAGTAACCAAAACAGCATGGTACTGGTATAAAGGCAGACACATAGATCAATGGAACAGAATAGAGAACCTGGAAATACAACCACATAGCTACAAGCAACAGATTTTTGACAAAACAGACAGAAACATATACTGGGGAAAGAATGCCCTATTCAATAAATGGTGCTGGGAAAATTGGAAAGCCACATGCAGAAGAATGAAATTGGGTCCCTATCTCTCATCATATACAAAAATTAACTCAATATTGATCAAAGACTTAAATGTAAGACCTGAAACCATAAAAATTCTAGAAGAAAACATAGGAAAAACTCTTCTAGATGTTGGCCTAGGCAAAGAATTTATGACTAAAACCTCAAAGCAAATACAGCAACAATAAATATAAATAAATATGACAATTAAACTAAGAAGTTTCTTTGCAGTAAAGGAAATAATCAACAAAGTAAATAGACAACCTACAGAATGGGAGAAAATATTCACAAACTATACATCCAACAAAGGATGATCATCCAGAATCTATTAAAAAATACTCAAACCAATCTACAAGAAAAAACCAAATAACCCATTCAAAAAATGAGCAAAAGATATGGACAGATTTTTTTCAAAAGAAGATATACAAATGGACACAAAAACATACGAAAAAATGCTCAATATCACTAACCATCAGAGGAATGCAAATTAAAAACATAATGAGATACCACCTTACCCCTGTCAGAATGGCCGTTACTAATAAGTCAAAAAACAACAGATGCTGTCATGGACGCAGTGAAAATGGAATGCTTATATACTGTTGGTGGGGATGTAAACTAGTACAACCTCTATGGAAAACAGTATGCAGATTCCTCAAACAACTAAAAGTAAACCTACCAATCACACTATTAGGTATCTACCCAAAGGAAAGGAAGTCATTTTATAAAAAAGACACCTGCACCTAAATGTTTATCACAGCACAATTCATGATTTTGCAAAGATACACACGCACACACACACACACACACACACACACACACACACACACACACCATGGAGTACTACTCAGCCATGAAAAGGAATGAAGTAATGTCTTTTGCAGCAACTTGGATGGAACTGGAGACCTTTATCTTAAGTGAAGTACCTCAGGAATGGAAAAACAAATGCCACATTTCTCACTTACAAGTGGGAGCTAAATAAGGGATATATATGGTCATAAAGTGGCATAATGGACATTGCAGACTAAGAAGGGGGGAGGGAAGGAAGGAAGAGTGATGAAGAATTACCTATCGGGTACCATGCACACTATTCTGGTGACAGGGACACTAAAAACCCTGACTTCTGCATTGTACAATTCATCCATGTAACAAAAACACTTGTACTCTCTAAATCTATTGAAATTAAAAAAAAGTTTAGTTTTAGAAAAGAACTAAAGGGAAAAAGAGGAATTGAAAACAGGAACTCAAACAAATACTTGTGCAGAAATGCTCATAGTAACATTATTCACAACAGCCAAAAGGTGGAAACACCCAAATGTCCATCAATGGATGAATGGATAAACAAACTATGGTATACATATAATTAGA
>NW_012154507.1:615300-616062 GCF_000956105.1 Propithecus coquereli | reverse complement strand
ATATTTATGGGATACATAGTGATGTTTTGATACATATAATATATAGTGATCAGAGCAGGGTAATTAGCATATCCATTATCTTGAACATCTATCATTTCTTTGTGTTGGGAACATTCTCTTCCAATCCTGCAGAGATCAGCCTGCTGCAGTGATAATGGTGGCCCTTAGCACATTCACCAAAAATCCCTAGAGGAAACCTGTCTCTCTGGACAGTGAAATCAGGAACCCAGCTACCTGTTGTGCAGAGCATGGGTAGAATCTTCCTTATTTTCTCTTTCTTTTTTCTCTCCACGTCACCCCAAAGGCAGACTTAGCGATGCAGAACTACACAGCAGGACCAAAAGACTATAACTCTGAGAATCCCGCCCTTCTGGCCAAAGGGACGGGGAAAAGAGATGTCTAGAAGCCAGAGAGGAGAGAGCTGGAGAAAGGGATCCCCTAGTTCTATTTATGAACTGACATAACAGCCCAGGCTCATCCCCAGAGAGCACATGTACGGAACGCGTTTAAAGAAGCACAGTAAAGGCATTAAGGCTTTAAGAGCTAAACTATGATATAATCAACCCCACAAGTCCCTGAATGGCTCATACAAGAGGCAGACTCAAATGGAATAGTTAAGGCTTTGAAAACTGAACTGACATTACTCCAAATAAAAAGAGCAAGAAAAATGTAAACAATTCTCAAGGGAAAAGAGGATCAGCAGATGCCAATCCTGAGATGACACAGATGTTGGGATCATCAGGTGAAGACTTTACAGCAGCT
>NW_012154507.1:609211-614085 GCF_000956105.1 Propithecus coquereli | reverse complement strand
CATTGAAAAGTAACCAAGAGTGAGAATAATGACCTATGAACATTGGAAAGCAGGGGTTATATCTCATAAAATTGTGTATTCCTATAGAGGCTAGCAAAATGCCTGGTATATAAGTATTTAATAAATAGCTGTAGAATGAATGAATGAGTGAATGAATTTCCAGTACTACATAAAGTATTTTGTGATAGGCAGCTACCAGCCCTGCCCTCAAGGGCAGCTGCCAGCTCTGCATCTCACTTGGTGATGACTCCATCAAAGATGGCAAAGCTAGAAAAACTTTTCCCATGTCCCGATACTTTGAGATTTAGTAAGGAATCTGTGCCATTTTTTTTTTCTCAACTTAAAATTGCACATTTTGTTATCCTGGTTAGAGAGATGCCACCGACTGAAATATCCTGTCTCCAGAGCGGATGATGTCAGCATCTCATTATCAAAATTTTCCTTCCTGCAAAGCTTTCGTGTTCTTACAGAGAATGTTCCAGTTTAATGTCAAGCGCCTTAAAATGCAGGGTTGTGACTAACTGCAAGGGAAAAATAGCTCTGTTCTAGTATTAATACAAGGTGGTTAAACCATTCAAACCAAAAAACACAGTTGAGTGTCCTGAAATAAGTTGAAGCTTGTTCCCAGGCCCCAATTCTAGGCTGAATTCATTTTGTAACTCACTCGGTATCTCAAGTTCTAAAGTCTCCTGCCTGACACTCTTGCTTTCTTTATTGCCCAACCTGACTATAGGTGAGATAACCTCAAAAGACTTTTTGAGTTTTAAATATTTTATAATAGTTGTGAGCATGTTCTCCAAGCCAAATATGGCATGAAGACAGGATCCAGTGAAGTTTTTGTCATTTGTTTTAGTGATGTGGAATTTTCAGAATTTCAATACAAGTTTATCATGACCAAATTTATCATTCCCAAAGCCAGATATGCTATTGCAAGAAGAGTTTTAATGGGAAATATACTTAAGAACTAACTGTAACAGTGTTCTTAGAAGCCACTGCTTATACTGCCTAAAAGATCCTTAATTAATGCTACTTTGATAATATGATGTCCAGATCAACCCTGGTGATTGTTCTCATAATAAAAATATAGACGGGATTTTTGTGGTTTACCAAGCAATTTCATGTATCTTTTCTAATTTGATTTTTCCAACTACCAATGAGACGAGTGGGACAATTATTGTTATGTCTATTCAGAAACTGAAATTTAAAAGCGTTAGGGGTTGGTTCAAGGTCACATACTTAGTAAGAGTACAGACTAGCCTCGCATCCAGTTTTTTAAAATCTAGACTCTCACTTCTATACCAATGCTTCTCATCTCTTTGTTCCCCGTAATCCCATGTGATCCCCAACCCCTACAAACATCAGTAAACCATCAAAATAATCAGAGAGATTTGCTGAAGAGATCTGGCCTATCTTGCTTCTTTTTGCCTTGCAGAGAGAGTTACTATGCCCTCAGTTCCTGGTGCAGCCCTTAATGTTTTGTGCACATAAATGGGAATATAAAAGACACCATGGGTGGAAACTAAGTTTCTCTTTCAAGTTATCCACCTATTGTCTATAGAGCTGCTGTTTACTGAAGGCTCAGGAAAAAGCAGTGGGATTCTTTTCCTATTCCCATTGTGATTTTTAATTTCTTGCTATTCCCTGATCTCTTTTTATTAAGCACATTTCTCCCATGCACAAGTGTGTATCCTTTCCAAAAGGAGAGAGGCTTGGTGTTTGCTGTGCTATCTGTGATTTTTCTAGCTCATGGATTTCCTTTCTTTCTGTCCTACAGTTAATATTTTCACCACATGGTGCTTTAGAAAAGCACAATACATGTTTCAGCACGTTTTCTGCTCTGGGTTATTGCAGAGTGCCAGGATGTAACTGAACTCTTCCCCAACCTGCTGCTTTCCACTGCTTCAGCACAACCCAGATGGGCCCTCCCCAGCCCGCAGTGTCTGTAAGGGTCACAGACGGGCCCACCTGATCTTCTTCTCTAACACTAGATTCAGTTAACTGCCAGTGCTGGTTCTAATTCTAAATCTTGGGGAAGTGCCAACTTTAGTGAAGAAAATATCTGCTGTGGTCGCTCTTCTTAGGGAGTCACTCTGGATCAACTCCCTACTTTCCTCCTCTGGGACTTCCTTCATTGCTAGGAGGGAATTGACAGGGCAGGAGAGCAAACAGGCTCATAAACTATTTATTTCTGCTTTTTGGCTGAGGATGGTGGCTCATGCCTACAATCCTAGCACTTTGGGAGGCTGAGGTGGGAGGATTGCTTGAGGCCAGGAGTTCAAGACCATCCTGAGCAATATAATGAGACCCCGTCTCTATAAAAAATACAAAAATTAGCCAGGTGTGGTGACACGCACCTGTAGGCCCAGCTACTCAGGAGCCTGGGGCAGGAGGATCATTTGAGCCCAGGTGCCCAGGAGTTTGAGGTTACCGTGAGCTGTGATGACGCCACTTTTTTGAGACCCTGTCTCAAAAAAAAAAAAGAGAGAGAGAGAGAGAGAGAGAGAAGGGTTCTCATGCATACATGCCTGATAACAAAAAGCATCAAAAACCACAACCTCACACAAAAGCCATCACAACCCTACGCAAAAAATACTTCTGTGAGGACATCTGCTCAGCAACTACCTGTCCAGCCTTGGACTGGTGTCACCCTTGTTATTGACCCTTGTAGGCAAGGATAATTATCTCAAAACAATTATGTAACCCTCTTCATTTTCCCTTTAAAAATTTTTGTCTTCCTTTATCTCCCTGAAAATGCACACAGTTTAGTAGGGCCTACGTATTCACTTGCAATGCCCTATTCCCAAATAAGTACCATTTTCTTTTAGAGAGCCTCTCTCTGCTTGTTATTTAGGTTGACACATGACATACCCCCTGCTAAGGTGGCCATTTGTTGACATCTGCAAACAAGCCATGACTTCGTGAATTACCAGAGAGGCCAGAGCCCAGAACACTTAAAGCTACTATTTTTGACTTGAGCTAAGCAGAAAAGGAAGCTGCTGCCCAGGTAGAAATGAATCCCCACTGCAATACAAAAGGGTTATTAAGAGACAGCTGCTATCATCATTGCCCTTTACCAACTAAGAAAACTAGGGTTCAGATAAGTACACTGTCCAGATGTTCGCAGCTAGTAAGTGGCAGAGCTGGGCCCCAAACCCGAGGCTGCTGGCACAACCACCACACCAACCCACCATCACATCCAGCCAAATTGCTTTGCTCCAATTGTAGGCTCACTCACAAGCCTGTTGCTAGTAATTTGGCTTCCTTCGTGGCTTTCATGAAGACTTAGAATTTACAGACCAACCATAAAGAGTACATTTGGTCTCCACATTTATCCCTATAAATTAACAAATTGACATTTTCTAAATTAAAAAGATGTTGATTTATCCTAATCTTTAAAACTTTTCCAAAGTATTTCTGACCCATTGACATCCAAGACAAATGAGTTTACTTCAAAGTCTCATCCTTCTCCTGTGCTCCTCTTGCATGCACTCTAGTTATTCCTCATTGCATTATTGTATTTAGTAATCCCTCGTTGCACTCTGGTAGCAGGGTAATTAACACTGATTACCACAACCCTGAGTGACAAAGGTCTGTTTCTCTTACATGGCACAGTCTCACATAGGGTATTCGCCCACGTAGCTAAACCATTTGGCATTTGGGACCTTGAACGTCACATGAAGAAACACAAAAGCAGAAGGGCCACATGGATGTATTTAAGAAGCAGTTTCAATCATTTTCAATAATGTTCCATTGGTCAGAACCCAATCACATGACCCCAAGCACACAAGGGAGGCTGGAAAATGCAGAGAAGTGCATAGCTAGCTGGCAAGCCGTAATAGCCTCTGCCACAAGATTTCATTTGTGTTGAGCACAGAAAGTTGAAAAATATCAGTAAAGAATAGGAAATAAAAATCTTAAATCTTAAAGCCCATTCATTGACTATCAGTTAAATCTTCCAGATATGCTTATGAGGCTATATAGACACACGCCTATGTATAAAGCACATATATACGCTTTTTTAAATGGCATGATATTACACACACACTGCTTTATGGCCTATTTTATTAACAGAACATTTTCCATATCAATACCTACATGATTCCATCAAAATTCTTAGTTATTACATAACCATCTATTTTATAGTTATCCCATAATTTGTTTAAGCATTTCCCTATTATTTCACATTTAAATTGTTTGAAATTGTTTTACTATGATATTATGAGTTATACTATATAAGCATTCTTGTAAATACATCCTTATAAATAATACAGCTGGGTGAACTTGTGACATGAGGTTAAACTCCTAGAAATAGAATCGTTCAGCCAAAATATATGCAATTTTAGACGCTGTTTATACTATTGCCAAGTAACTCTACATAAATGTTATACAATTTATACTTCTTTATAACATTCAAATCATTTCAGTCTATTATGGTCTTACTTTCTATGAGTGTTTTTGTGATTTCGTGACAGTGGCTTCGATTTTGCTATTATTCAACACTAGTGATGTTAAATTCTTCTTTGGGTTGATTGCAACCTTTAATCAGACACTCACTGATGCTCAACATGGACTAAGCTCACTACAATTCATCTTTCTCACTGATTACAACTAAAAACTGAACAAAATCCAAAGACTACTACCTGAGGACTTGGAAAAGTAAACAGAAACAGGCATATTGGGGAAGGAAGTCAGAACCTGAAGAATGCCCCGTACGGTGCTGAATTTCCTAGTTTGTTTTCTCTCCTTTATCTCCTGGTTTTGACCTAAAGGCAGGCTAAATCAAGGAACTGTGGAATAGGTGCAGACAGCAAAAACTCTGAGAAAAAACCATTTTCCTGACCAGAAGACCAAGAAAGAGAACTTGTGATAGTGCA
>NW_012154507.1:584521-607621 GCF_000956105.1 Propithecus coquereli | reverse complement strand
ACTTGAATCCAAACTCTCAATGGTGCAGCCTCAGGCAAGTCACTTAACACTTCTGAATCTTGTTTTCTCTTTTATAAAATAAAGAAAATAGGATCTATCAGAAAGAGTTTTTTTTAGGATTATAATCTACATAAGATATATTATATATATATACACGCATGTATACATATATGTACATATTTCCCCTAGGAGCAACGAATGATTCAGTATTGATGAATTCAGTGTACTGCGACTTTATAAACCATAACTACTACAAATAATAAGAATCAACTGAATTTTATGGATCACTATATTATTCATCCATAAAAAGCAATCAAGTATATGTTACAACATGGCTGAATCTTGAAAACATTAAGTCCAGTGAAAGGAGCCAGTCACAGAAGGTATGTGTGGTTCCATTTATAAGAAATATCCAGAATAGGCAAATCCACAGAGAAAGAAAGTAGGTTACTGGTTGCCAGGGGGTAGTGGGGAATAGGGAGTAACTGCTAATGGGTATAAAGTTTTCTGGGGTGATGAAAATGTTCTGGAATTAGGTAGGGTGATAGTTGTATACTTTGTCTATATACCAAAAACCACTGAATTCTGTTCTTTAAAAGAATGAGTTTTATGATATGTGAATCATGTTTCAATTTAAAAAAGAGTGATATTCTACTATAGACCTACCAGAATGCCTAAATTTTTTAAGAACTGATAATACCAAGTGTTGATTAGGATGTACAGGGATTAGAACTGTCGCACACTGCTGGTGGGAACGTAAAATGGTACAATCACTTTTGAAAACACTTTGTCAGTTTCCAGTAAAATTAAATATACACTTAACATACAACCCAGCAATCCTACTCCTAGTTTTATCCAAGTGAAATGCTATGTTCACACAAAAACTTACATGTGAATGTTTATTACAGCTTTATTTATAGTCACCATAATCTGGAAACAACCCAAATGTCCCTCAACTGGGAAATGAATAAAAAATTTGTGGTATAGCCATACAATGGAATACTATTCAGCAACAAAACAAAATGGACTATGGATACATGCAATGATATGAATTTCAAAGGCATTTTGCTAAGTTAAATAAGGCAGATTCAAAAAAGCTATATATTGTATGAATCCATTTATATGAATTCTGGAAAAGTCAAAATTATAAGAATGGAAAACAAATCAGCAATTGCCAGGGATTAAGGGGAGGGGAAGATTTAACTGCAAAGGAAGGGCAGAAGGGAATTTTTAGGGGGTGGTAATCATACTGTTCCGTATCCTGATTGTAGTGGTGATTACGGGACTCCATGCATTTTTCAAATCTCATATAAACTGTACACCAAAGAGAGGACTTTTACTGCATGTAAATTAAAAATAAAAATTTTTTAAATTCACTGATGAAAAACCCAACTTTATAAATCAGAACATTACTCAATAGACAGTTTTTTTTCCTCTTTTGTTTTGGAGTATTAAACTGATTTTTGAAAAAGCAGTCAGTCACTTGGGCTGGTCCCTTGAGGATAGCTGGGTAGCTCAGTGCACAGTGTCCAAAAAAGCCAGGGTGGATCAACACAGCCAGGACAGCAGCAAGCAGCAGGCCCCAGGCCCCACTCAGTGGGGGACCAGCACATCACATTATCAAGGTGCACAGGACCATCCTGCCTGGAGGGCTGAACTCCCCACAGAGAGAGGCTTACAAAAGTTAAACACAGAATCCCTTCCAAATGGGTTGGAGGAGAGTGACAATGGTGCCAGTTCTAGAATGTTCAGAGGAGAAACAAAGGTGGAGATGCAATCACGCAGCCTGAGGCCACATGGCAGGGACAGGGACAAGAATAAGCGCTGAAAGAACTGTGAGGAGAGAGGGGAGGGGCAGGAGAAGAAAGGCTACCGTCTCCTGACCACTCACGGTGCGGCCCTGGCCAATGCAGTGCATAAACAGTATTTCAGCATATTCTGTGATGTACGCACTGCTGGTTGTAACGCTGGATCCTTTTAAAGGAATAAAAAAAGCAGAGGTTTCTACTTTAAGAATTATGAATTTTTTGTTACCTTCTATTTATGGCTTTTCATTTATGAAAATTAATATAAAGAACATTTAATATAAAGTTTTCTTTTAAAGATATTTATTTTTAAAGCTTTAAGTCAACTTGAGGAAAATCTTAAATGATAGCAAAAATCATAAAGGCAATGCATGAATGCCTGAAATTTGGAAAATCCAGCATTACCTGATACACCAAATAACACAGCCTAGGGAAGGTGGACTTAGCCCAAGATTACAGAAGAAGAAATTGAAGTTCTACACAAATACTAACAGGATCATAATTTAATCTCAGGTCTGTCTGACTCTAAAATGTATGGCTGTATTTCAGGAGATCCCACTGTCCAAGACTTCCCCAGCTGTGAGAGATGTGACCACCTTTGTGGCAGAAAGCCATGAGCAGCACTGGGTGTTGGAGATTCAACACCCATCAGTCCCATGACCTTGGACAAGTGACTTATCTTCCCTAAGTCTGGTTTTCCTTATCTGAAAATGGAGAATGGTGACAATACCTACCTTATATATTTGTAGTGAGAATTTGTCATTAAGAGCTTAGTAGAATGCCTGGCACAAAGTGCCCCATAAATGTTAGCTGTGATTGCTATTGTTACTAATATTAGTAACACTCATCCAGACATTTAGACTGGGGTATGGATAGTCTAAACGCCTGGATGATAGTATGGACAATCCTGGCCAGGCCAGGCTTGGAAAATGAACTGAGCTGAGACTCCACCTTGGAAGAGGGCGTCAGGGACTCCTGCTTGGAACTGCTGGGACAAGCGGGATCTGACCAGGAGTACTTCAGGCACTGCCCAGGGACAGGAGAATGTGGCCAGGGTTCTGGAGCCAGCCTCCTGGGACAAATGACTTAACTTCATTGTGCCTCAGTTTCTTCATCTGTGAAATGGGAATGATAACAATAGTTATCCCATAGGATGATATGGTAAGGGTTATGTGTCAGCTGTTTTTACTGGATTCTCTTTTCTCTGCAAGGAAGCTGGTGATTGTGGCAGTGGTGTCTTCCCAGAAGACCCTGACACTGGATCAAGATCTCAGTGCCCACAGATACCCTCAGTACTTCTTGTGGGCATAGCTGACCCTGGTCAGCCATAAAAACACTGCCCCAAGAAGGACCACTGGCCTTGGGGCTTGCTCAGAAGTCACATGGACGACAGGCTCTGCATCCAGCCACCACATCCATGGAGACATTTCTAATGTTCCCTTTGTTCCCTTCCCCTTTGCAAGGGACCCACCTTTCTGAACAACATTTAACCCCAAGCACTTCTTAATTTCTCCAAGTCTCTTTTTTATTTCCTATTATTCTGCTGATCTCTATCCAGCAATACTTAAGAACGCTCAGTTATGAGAAACAAGGAACATAAACAGAATCAATCGACCTGGAAGGGTCCTACCAGCAACCCTAAACAGGAAGTAAGATGGGATCGAAGACTCTGGCAGGGGAAGTAACTATATTTAGGGTGATGTTGATCCCTAGAGGTAACTAGGAGATTTATCCTCTTCCAAATTTCATGAGCAGGTCTCCTAGTCCATGGTAGAAAATCCATAGCAGAAGAAGTCAAGGAGCCACTAGGGTGAGGACAGACAGCGGTGGGAGGAATTAGGCGGACCACTAAGGAGGTGGCCCAGGTCCCCTGTTGCTCCTGGTGTGAGCTCAGTCTCTCCTCAGCACTTGTGGCCACCTCCCCTGGGATGAGCATATAGATGACCTGGGGTCTCTGGGGAAAACACTTCTGGCCTTTCTGCATGACCCTGATCAAGTGTGAAAAGTGGGGTTTTCCAGGCAGCTACCAGAGGAGCCAGGTTGGGTCCATGGTGCAGGCAGTGATTCCCACCACAGGCCTGGCCCATGAAAATGCACTGAGCAGGTGAGTCAGCTGCCTCAGCCTCCCATTCCAAAGCAGGGAGACATGATTTTCAGGCTGCTGTCACTGAAGCTGGGACCAGGGACTCATAGTTAGTGAGCTGTGGGCACCTGTCTGGCTTTCTTGTACCCCACAAAAATCTGCACCAAGACCAAATACCATCTCCTGGAAACAAATTATTTTTAAAAATTCATTGGCTTACTGGGAGCTGCAGAGTCCCAGTAGAACACCAATGACATCCAGAGGAGGAAGGAGAAAATTCTGGGCAGGCTGCATTGCAGAGCTGAAAACAGAGCAGCACCACAGAGGAAACAAGTCCCGAGGACAGAGGAAAGTCCTGAAATTAACTGCGGTTCTGTGAAACCACTGGGAATTCACTCTCCGTCGATCTTTTCCTCTCTGCAGCCATTTTTGTCCCCATCGTAGTCTAGCATCCTCATGTCAGCCCTAGCCAACTCTTAAACATTAAAACTAAATTTGAGGCACAGCATCTGTAGTCCCAGCTACTCGCAAGGCTGAGTCAGATTGCTTGAGCTCAGGAGTTGGAGTCTAGCCTGGGCAACACAGTGAGACCCCATCTCTAAAAAGTGGGAGAAAAAAACTGTACTCAATTGTGTCCCTTAATTGCTTAAAACCTTTCAGTGCTGTTGGGGTGAAGGGCAAGCTTCTCGCCATGTCTACCATTGCTGACGTGACAGCTCCCATCTCCCCACCCTCTTGCCCATAACTTCATGTCCAGCCACACTGAATGCCCTGCCCAGGACATCTGTGCCCATGCTGTTCCCACCATCTGGAATGCTTCCTCGTATTTGCTGGCTAATTCCCTTTCATTCTTCAAGTCTCAGCTCTCTCTGCCTCAACTGACTAACTTAATTCCTCCTATTAGGTGTTCATCACCCCCATAGGTTTTCTCGTGGCACTTATTCGCCCTGTACTTACTTATCAGTGTGTCTGTTTAACATCTGCCTTACTCCTGAGACTGAACTACCCAGTGGATATTTTTGAGGGAATAACTAAATGAAGGAATGAATGGACCAAAAAAAAATGATTACAGGACTCACATAAGGTTATACAGCTAGAATCCCAACTCAGGCCTGTGTAAGCTAAAGCTCATGCTCCAAATAATTTTATTTTTTCTTGCAGTTTAAAACTTCCTTGAACATATGGTTTTATCCTTGCATTTCAAGAGAGAAGAAAAATTGCTTCTATACAGTTAAGAGAAAAATGTTGAAGGGGCCAAGAGTCCAGGGTTACAAGAGGCTACAGGTCTGGGTCACTTGTTGGAAAGGAAGGGAAAGGATGAGAACCAAGTGGATGTCACTCCTGGAGGATGTGGCCTGACCCTGAGTAGCTGTTCCTGGGGAGGGAATCTAGGCTCAGGTTAGTCCCTGTGAGAGGGCCATGGCAGCTCCGGTCAGGGCAGGAGTGGCCGCAGCACAGATTCTCAGCCCTGCCTCAACCTAAATCAGGAAAAGGAGCCCCTTCCTCAAGACATCCCTGCCCCCTGCTGAAAGCCATCTAATCCTACACCACACCTCCATGCCTGTGATGTGTGGGGCGCCCCTGGAGCTGTGTAAAGCACAGCGTGTGCAATCGTAAGCAGCAGCCCTGATGGACAAGCTGTCCGTTAAATAAGGTCTTGATTAAAACCGTGAGGAAACTTGGGAATTGCTTAGCAGTGCTTCTTTGTAAAAAGAAAACTTCCGCATTGGTATGTCTCCCAGGAGAAATTTTATGAAGAGCTCCCCCCACTGCTTCTGGCCTTATTCCTCCCTGCTCTCCCTCCCTACTGCGGCAACTTGCAGCAGCACGCTGCGCAAAACCTCAGGCTGGGTTATTCTTTTGTTCCTTAAACATTTAATGCACACCAGTCCTGCAACAGGCTACATGCTAGAAGCTGAGGGAACGGAAATGAACAGGGCAGAGTCTTTTTCTCCACTAAGTAGAAAAAAAGAAAAGAAAATATACTGCTTTGCAGTGCTGCCTGCCTTGCTGGAAGCTACCAGGATAATCTGGGTTGCAAGTGTCCAAGGAGAGCAAGAGAGAGTCGCTCTAAGGCGACTTCTCCATCTGGACCCTCTCTCTTGGGTGACAGACGCTCCATACAAGCTTTGACCTCTTCCCAGGTTAAAATTCAGGATAAACTCCTGGCCTTATTTGATTTTGGCCACATGGATTCTTCCAGCACCCCCAAGGGCATGGTGGCTGATGGACGAGGGAGCCAGTGCAGAGCTCCCAGCAGGTCAGATGCTCACCTCTTCTCTTGCCTCTTGCACTTCGTGATGTGGCTTGCTGGCCCATGAAACTACCTCCCCGGGGCAAGACTGATCAACACAGATGGACCCTGAGCACCCACACAGGGCAGGGACGTGTCCTCTGGAGCCTGCTGCTCACGGCTCCTCAGCACAGCAGCACCCTCCTCACAGCACCCCTGGGGCTGGAGGCCCAGTGGAGTGAAGGCATGAAGGGACACAGTCTTAGGAGCAGGTTCCTCAGTGCTGTTTTCTAGAAGGCAGAAAAAAACAAGCTGTCACCAAACAGAAAGAAGCCATCTGACTTTTGGAGAGTGAGTTAGCCTGTCAGTGCTGGCAGACAGCTCACAGCACACAGAACTCCCTGGTTGCTAGGAAGAAGACAGATGACCCAGGGCCCGTCTTGAAGGATAGTGGGCTGCTCTCCTACCCAAACCCCAGAATGTTCATTCTGGTTCTTCTTGATAAACAGAACAGCTCTTGGAAGCCAATGTACTTGAGCATTTATTGGGACAGGCAGACTCGGGGGACATCCTGTTCTCCTCACTCAGAGGATAAATCACCTTCTTGGCAAATGTGGATCTGATCTCAACAGTCTCAGGAGATGCAGCCATGAGAGGAAGGAAAAGGAAAGAGAGAAAGCCAGCTTGGCCGGTGAGTGAAGGGTTCCTGGGGGAAGGACCACCCACGTGCAATAATTCGCTAACCTCCCACACCCACAGTGGTCCAGCTCCTCTATGGAAGTGCCAGGGCAGGAAAGGGAAGCAAAGCAGAGCAGAGGGAGGCGAAAGATATACTTAGACTGTGGCTTGACTCTTGCCCCTAGGAAGATTTCTTCCAGAATTTCTAAAAAATCGAAGCTCTTGCAGAAAAACTAGAAACAATACTCTTCACCCTCCCAAAATGCCCCAAAGTCTAAAAATGTGGAATCTTCTTTTCCAAGTAGCCTAAACAAGGAAACAGTAAACCGGGAAGTTCATCTTGGAAGTGAAGAAGGTTAAAATGGTGATTTTTAAGTTCTTCCTCCATCTGACTCACTGGGCTTAACCTACTATTTTCCTGGGAGGAAGAAGTCTTCTTTATTCTCCGTGGGCAGAAGGGGCTCTGTGGGCAGAATTCCTCATGTCGATGCAGAAACACAGCATTGTGTGCATGTAAAAGGCAGAGGGGACCCAGCACCACCGATGACCACGGCAGCAAAGGGCAAAATTCATCATGAGAGCTGGCAGTGGGGAGAGAAACTACAGGATGAGGAGCAGGTCAGAGGTACTGTCCTTGGAGAAGGTCTCCATATAGACATTCTTCACATATTTGTTGCAATTTGGGAGACATCACTAGGCATCTATGTGTCTCCAGGTATCTCCCAAACTTGTCTTCCATAATGACTAATGTTCTCATGGTAGGCAGGGGGGAACCATTTTTTTAGATTAAGCTTTTATGACTCCAAGAGGCCTCACCTCATGGATTAGTTTCCTATTGCTGCTGTAACAACTTACCACAAACTTAGTGGTTTAAACCAGCACAAATTACGATGCTGCTGTTTATCATTTTGCTTATATCAAGTAGGATTTGCTTTATGAATCTGGGTGCACCTGAGTTAGGTGCATAAATATTTAGAATTGCTATGTCTTATTGAATTGTACCCTTCACCATTATATAGTGACCATCTTTGTCTTTCATTACTTTTGTTGATTTGAAAACTAAGTTATCTGAAATCAGGACTGGTACAACAGGTTCCTTTTGGCTTTCATTTGCATGGAATACTGTTTTCTATCCCTTCATCTTGAGTCTGAATGCATCCTTGTGGGTTAGATGTGTTTCCTGAAGATAGCAAATATTTGGCTTGTGTATATTTATCCGTTTGGCCAGCCCGTGTCTCTTTAGTGGGCAGTTCAAGCCATTCACATTTATTGAAAGAATTGATAAGTAAGGCAGATTTCTGTTCATCCTGTTGAGCTGAACACTTATGTGCACATATAGTAGTAACCTTCACTGGGTGTCAGGCAGGTGGGGGGGGGGAGGAAGGGATGGGTATATTCACACCTAATGGGTGTGGTGCACACCATCTGAGAAATGGACATGCTTGAAGTTCTGACTCGGGTAGAGCAAAGGCAATATATGTAATGTAAACATTTGTACCCCCATAATATGCTGAATTAACAAAAAAGAAATTAAATTTCAGATCAAATGTCAAAAAAAAGGAAGTGGAAGAGATAAAATATTGGAGCTAATGATCAGAGTCAGATTTTCCAAATTTTTTATTTTGATTGAGTCAGTTAAAACATAACATCTGTAACTACATCCACTCTTGTCTATTTGTACAGTGGACACCCATGGAACCATCTGATCAATGTCCCTTCTCCCTTTATCATGGCAGAACATCAACACAATATTCTGCCTCATCCAAGGAAGGACCACCTCAGGATAAGCCATTTTCCTACCTAACCCCATTCCCAGGCCACAGTTAATTGCTCCAGGCTTGAAGTGGACCAATCACAGTTTTTCCTAAGGATTTTTCAGACAGGCACTGATGAAGAGTTGGCCCCTCCCCAGTGCTGGAATTTGTGAGATGTAGGTTTGGGACGTGCCACATCTCCCACTGTGTGAAGGAAGCTGGTCTGTATGGAGAGTGAAGTTAACAGAAAAGGCAAGAGAGCCTTGGAGATGCTTGAGTCCTTGATTGTGCCTGTGTCTAATGCCCAGCTGTATTCCTGCCCACCCCACATGCTTCTAATCAAGGGACCAGAATACAATGATCTATATCTAAGATCTGCAATTGTTTCTTCCTGCTTATGACCAATAAGAATTTCCCTTTTGTAGTGGCTAGAACATTATCCACTGGCCATCCAGCAGGGGTCCCAAAACTTCTTGGTTCCTATCTTAATAAGAGGTCATGTGAACTATCCCTCTTTCATGTGTCTCCTTATGAGAGAGTGAGGGCCGGGACACTCAATAGTTTGGACATTAACAGGGGAGCAGTGTGGTGATATAAAAGGACCAATAGTGAGAGGGGACTAAGGTTACTATAATAGCTACTGTTGTAAGTTATTGTAAACTGAGATCTCCCCCGGAGATGGCACAATGGTAAAATATTGTTCTGTTGCATGAGCAATTATAATAAATATGATTTGGACCACGAAATTGTAAGCAAAGAGAAGAAATGAGTTCTCCGCACCGGCAGAGGACCCAAACACATGACCTGTATGATGCCTGGGCCCTTCTTAGTAGACAGTGACCTGGGAGTTCTCTGGGTTTCACAGAGCGAGTGAGCACAGCATCCAACACTGCCAAATCCAATGGAAAGGCCTCCATTCACCAAACCAACCCACCTTACTTGAGAAATGATGTAGCTGAGGTCCAAAAAGATGAATTTCCACAATCGGGAAGAGCCAGAGTTGGAAATCTGACTAGCCATTTTTTTTTTTTTTTTTTGTCCAAAAGCTTAGAATGAGAGAATTTAGCTTTAATAATATTTAACTCTATATCATGTATATAAAAGGAAGCTTTGTATAATAGCCCTCTTAGAGTCTAAAGACCCTGAGATTTACCCTTCAGGCAGAATAATAGGGCAGTATTTATCTATATGCATAAGAGATGTAAATTTGATGAATAAATGATGTTAATTTTGAAACTATTAAAAAAATAAAAAATAAACCAACACAAATTTATTATCTCACAATTCTGTAGGTCAGGAGTCTGAAAAGGGTCTCCCTGGGCTAAAAATCTTGCATCCCTGTCTGGAGGCACTAAGGTAGAGAATCCACTTCCTTGCCTTCCCTAGCTTCTAGAAGCTGCCTACACTCCTTGGTCATGGTCTATTCCTCTGCCTTCACAGCTAGCAATGGCGAGTAGAGTCTTTCTCATGCCACATCACTCTGATTTCCTCTTCTACCTCCCCCTTCTACTTTTAAGGACCCTTGTAATTAAGTTGGACCTACCCAGATAACCCAGAATAATCTCCCTATCTCAATTATCAACCTAATCCCATCTGCAACCTTAATTTCCCTTTGCCATGTAAGGTGACATGCCCACAGGTTCTAGGTATTTGGACATGGACATCTTTGGGAGGACATTATTTTGTCAACCACACCCAGCATACAGATTTGTTACCTGGGACAGATAATTGTAAATTATAAAATAACTGTCACCCAGAAGAATGCGTGAAGTTGAGCTCCTGAGACTCAGCCCAGGTACATTTTGATGAAAAGAAAAAAAATCAAAAAAAGATCATTCTGTTGAGAACTTAAAGGACTGGAAGTCCTAACAGGGACCCAGTGTTTTGTGTGAGGATGTAAGAAAGAAAACTAGAGTAGGTCCATAATCCTACATGCCTTGTTCTTCATTTCAGTTTTCAAGGATAAACAAAGATATTTAATCTGGAGATACATTACTATTTTAACTACCCATTTCCAAGGCTCTCAGACCTTGTTAGCCTGATTTCCTTCTCTTACCATGGTATCTTTTTGTTTCCTAACCTCTGGGCTGATGAAGGGGAAAAAAGATACACTTTGGACTAGAGCTGCCCTTGCACTCTGCACTTGGCAGCAGTATGTTAACAGCCAATGAGGCCCACGCAATGCTTCTCAATGTGTGGCCCACCATTCACCTGCATCAGGGTCGCCTGATCCATTTTGTCAAATTGTGGGAGTGGGATCCAGGAATCTGCATTTTAAAGAGCTTCTTGGTGATGCTGATGCAAACTAAAGCATGACAGCCTATATTTTAAAGTTCCCCAATCTATGACCAGTCTCTCCCAGCTCTTAGCAGCTCCCATAAATAATTTGCCTAGTCAATGTTCTATCCCTATTGTGATTCTCAGACATGTGATATTTTCAACAGCATAAATTTGTTCTCTTGCCTGGAGAGAGAAGAGACAGCATGATACTTCAGTGCAGTTCTATGGTCTGAAACTGGGGATTCTCTAATACATCTTAAATATTAACCAACAAGATGAAAACTGATGGATGCATAATTCATTAGGTGGAGGCAGTAGACCAAAGTACCTTTCATAATTTAACAAATTGACACATAAACTATTAAAAATTGTAAAAGAAACAGTGTTGATTTATGCAGGTTGATCCTGGTTATGAAGAAATACAGTACAAAAGGAAAATAATGTTATGTCACTTCTGACTGACAAACAACTAATCACATACAACTTACCTGGGGAATGGAAAATGCACTTCTTAGAAAATAAAAATCTGAAAAAGTTAAAAACAGTTTTAAAGGGGAAAAGAAAGCAAAAGTCTTAGAACAAATTTAAAATCAGGCAGTCATTTTGCATTAGCAATTGAAATAAATAATGTTGACAGCAACCTGAATTATTACCCAGAATTTTTAAAAAACTAAATTTCAGTTTTAAGATAAGAATATTGTCATATATGACAATCCTTTACTTTTTTTACTTTGACTTCATAGTTTAAATTATTTTTATAATCCTAAATCAACTCATTATATGACCACCTCTTTGAGAGAAGACAAGTAGGTTGTTGTAATAATTTTTAATTGCAAAATTATTATTAAATAAACGCATCATATAAAAATAAAAATGACATTACCATTAAAGCTAAAGGCCCCTTTGACTATGCCCCCAGGTAGTCCATTCCTTCCTCCTCTCCCCAGAGGTAAGCACTGGTACCAGTTTGTAATATATTTTTTCAGATCCTGTTCTGAAAAACATGTATGTGCCCATGAAAAACATTCAGAAATGTTTTGACCATTTTTTACCTAAATAGTGTCATACTGTACACAGTCTTCTACAGCTTAATTTTTTTCTCCCATTATGTCTTAGAGAGCTCTTCCCATGTATAATAGTGGTAGTTGTGTGCCAAATATTGTTCTAAATTCTGGCACATGTTATCTAATTTAATCCTCATTAATTTCTAGGCAGCAATGCCTAGAAATGGGTACAATTACGATCATTTCCCAGATGGGGAAACTGAAGCACAAGGAGAAGTACAGCAACATGATTCCACAGTCACACAGATTTTTGTCAACAGAGAGTTAAAAATTATAAGCCCCACTTAATTTCAATTACCCTTGATCTAAATTAAGTTGAGATAAGAAGTCATCAACTTCAATAACAGGAGCTTTCATAGAATAGAAGTGTTTTCAAAATGTAATGCAGTGAATTAACAATTAGCCTTTGTTTTGATAGGTAAGAGAGAAAGGTAGTAAATATTTAAATTTCAGTTATCATAAAAGTCAAATAAATCTATAATTATTTTGCAACTTGATGGCATACATTTTAAATTCTTTGTTTGTTATGAAAGGCAAAGAGCTTTAATAAAGCCAAGGACTTTGACTTATAACCTTGAGATCATGAATACTTGTTAAAAATAAAAATGCACATTTGTCAGAAATTTACTGTAGAAACTGTCACCCCTGACCTCACGGTGATTTACCGCTGACTCTGACTTCACTGATATGGTTCTAATTAACCCAACAAGTACAGATCTACTTTAACTTAGGAGCATAGCTAGGGGCACTCTTCCCTCTAAAAAATTACTTCACAAGTAAAATAAAATGACTCTAACATATTAAATTAAAATCAGAATCCAGATTCTCCATTTTCTTCAAAGTTGCAGAGCAGTTTTCAAACATAGACAATCTGATTCTAGAGCGAACACTCCTACCCACTGCACAATGGCACAGCCATACCTACCTCACTAGTTCTACCTGCTTTATGATGTTCTCTCAAGCATTTACCTTTATCTCGGGCTCAACACCAAGAATCTTCCTCAGCAACTTGAGAAAATACAAATAGCAAATGGATATTTAGTCCCTGACTTCAAGAGCTTATAAACTAATATGAAATTTAATTAGTTGGCTTTGGAAAACCTTCATTTCTCAACTTTTCCACCTACAAAATGGGAGTAAACATATTTACTTATGTTGGAGAGGGAACATGAATAAAAATGAAATGAGATTGGTGAATGAATACTTCTGCTTTTTTAAAATGCATCCTGATCATCACTTTTAAGAACTGGTCAAATCTAGTGGGAAGCCATGGAGTTACCATCAGGGACAAGAAGGTGGTCAGATTCCAGGGTCCACTGTCTGCTCAGAAAGCCTGTGTGACAACTGTCTTCAGCTAAATGGGCCTAGGGGCGATCGGTGATCCTAACAGAGAGGTACAAATTAAAACTCATTCATAACAGGAAATTGTTTATAAACCAATTATCTGTAACAAGAAATATATTTCCCAAGACACCAGAGTGATCTGGCGAGCACTTTATCCTCCAATAGGTAAAATCTTCCAAGCAAGCCAAATTATAATTAGAAAGAAGGCTGCCTGGTAAGTGTGGAGTCAGACCTTGGGAGTCTGTGACTCAGATGTTCAATAGCATCAGGCTCTGCAGCATCCAACTCCACCCAGACATAACAGGCTGCGTCCTTGGACGGGGCAGCCTCTCTAGACAGCGCTTCAATGGCACTGCCAAGGGCGCCCTCTGAGAATTTCCCTGTTCCTTGTCCCCTGCTAACCATTCTCCTTCTGGAGGACATTTTTTCCTTCAGGTATGTTAATAGCTTAAATCTAGTTCCAGTCAGGCTTTGTTGATCTGGGACCAATTCCATCCCCTTAGAGATGACTTTGCTCGTCTTTGCATGTGTTGATTGATGGTTCACGCTCAGGTTAATGAGTTGCCAGATCAATGGGTTGTCTCACTGTTAGCTCCATCTTTCAACTACGACAACACAAAAATTAACCACTCACAAAGTGTTGCCAATTGAGGCCTTGCCAGCCTTGATACTTCTCTAAGAGATAGGGCATTTGAAATGAGTAAAATCATCCTTAGAATGTATATAGATTCTTCTGGCAGGCAAGGTGGTTCATGCCTGTAGTCCCAGCACTCTGGGAGACTGAGGCAGGTGGATTGCTTGAGATCAGGAGTTCAAGATCAGCCTGAGCAAGAGCAAGACCCCATCTCTACTAAAAAAAAATAATAATAATAATTAGAAAAAATTGGCTGGGCATGGTGGCTGGTGTGCGTCTGTATAGTCCCAGCTACTCGGGAGGATCACCTGAGCCCAGGAGTTTGGGTTGCAGTGAGCTGTGATGATGCCGCTGCACTCTAGCCAGGGTGACAGAGCAAGACTTTGTCCCCTCCCTCCCCAAAAATAATGTATATAGATTCTTCTAAAAATGCCAAAACAGTTGATTCTCTTTAATTAGATAAGCTGTACTCCTGCAATCTTGTTTAAATTATAAAGTTCCTTGGCAAATCTTTTCTTCCAAGTTTGTAAGTGAAGTTTAGCTCTACTCATTCTGTTAAATTTTAAAAGATCCTGGATTAATTGGGTCCAAATTTATGACCTTTTAGCACATTATCCCATGAACTGAAAACAAAAGCAAGAATTGTAATGTAAAAGGGTGAATTCTGCCCCTTTGTCATAAACACACCACTCTATTGTAATCCCACCCAAGCACCTGATGATCAAGTTCTCAGCTTTTCATTTTCACTTTTCATCACTTGCTAGTAACCTTGGTTTTCTAACTAAAATGTCACCATGCACAAGAACTAAACCCAAGCCGATTTCAACTACTTAGCTGTTTTTTTTCTTTCAAAATTATTCTGCCATTTGCAACAACATGGATGAACCTGAAGGACATTACACTAAGTAAAATAAGACAGACACAGAAAGACAAATACAGTACTGTATGACTTCGTTTATATGTGGAATCCAAAAAAGCCAAACTCATAGAAGCAGAGAGTAGAACGATGGTTGCCAGGGCTGGGAGGTGAGGGAAATGGGGAGATACCATTCAGAGGGTACAAACTTTCAGTTATAAGATTAAAAAGTTGCGGGATCTAATGTGAAGCGTGGTGACTATAGTTAATAATACATGGTTATTGTATACTTGAAATTTGCTGAGAGAAACAAATTAAGGAAATGAAATAATGATTAAGTGCTAAGAGGAAAACGAACAAGAAGCTGAGATGGAAAAATAACAGGAGAACCTATTTTAACTAGACTGGTTAGGGAGGGCCTTGCTGAGAAGCTCATGTTTAACCTGAGAGCTGAAGGTTATGAAGAGCAACTCAGTGAAGGAGAGCAAGGAACATTCCAGGCAAAGGGAACAGCATGAAGTGGAAAAGAGTTTGATGTGTTCCAGAAACTGGCAGAAGGCCAGGGTGGCAGTACAGTGAAAGAGGGAGAAAGTGGCATCAGATGAAGAGATGCAGGCAGAAGCCAGACCATGTGGCACCTTGTAGATGATAGGAAGAGTTTTAATTCATTTTTGAGGGGTTTTTGTATGTTTGTTTGTTTGGGAGTCTTTTTTGAGAAAGAGTCTTGTTCTGTCGCCCGGACTAGAGTGCCGTGGCGTCAGCCTAGCTCACAGCAACCTCAAACTTCTGGGCTTAATCGATCCTCCTGCCTCAGCTTCCAAGAGCAGCTGGGACTACAGGTGCACACCACCACGCCCAGCTAGTTTTTCTATTATTTGTAAAGATGGGGTCTCGCTCTTGCTCAGGCTGATCTCAAATTCCTGGCCTCAAGCAATCCTCCCACCTCAGCCTCCCAGAGTGCTAGGGTTACAGGCTTGAGCCACTGCACCAAGCCAAATTCATTTTAAATATGAAGAAAAGATATTGAGGATTTGAAGCTGGAGAGGGGCATTTCAAAGCAGATTTCTCTGAACACGGTATGGAAAGAGTTTAGAGGGAAGCAGAATCAGGGATCTCAGTCAAGAGGCTGCCGCACTGGTCCAGGTGGAGACGCTGGTGGATTGGACGAAGGATGCAGCAGCAGAGATGGAGAGAAGTGAAGATTCGGGCTAAATTTTTGAGACAAAATCTGGAACATGCTATAATTAAGTAGTAAGTAGCATTAAAGGTAAGAAAAGAAAAGACAGGGCTGTCTCAAAGCACCATGGTGAAGTGGAAAGGAGCCCTAACATTTCATTTTATAGAAAAGGAACAGAGGTCCAAAACGTGGGGTGATTGGTTCTGAGATAGTGGGCTGACTGCTAGCAGGGCCAGGACCAAAATCCAGTCTCCCAGCCATCAGCCCAGTGGCCTCACTTCCCTTTCTTCTTCCAGAGCAGCCAAACCAGCCTCGTGGCCCCAAGCAGGGGTGTAAGAGCAGGGTGTTTGCAGAATGTCACACACACAGCGTTTGTCAGCCCCTCCATCCCCATACCTTCTGGACGCTCTAGACATGTGGAAGCCTAACTTCCCTGCCCACCCGCGGTAGACAAAATCCTATCCCTTAGCCACTGACACGGACGTGGAATACAATGATGACGGTGATGAATAACTTTCAGTTCCTTTGCTAGGTGCCAGATATCGATCTTAATGCTTCGCACATCCAGTAGCAGGTTGTTTAATCTTCACAACAACCCTAGGAGATGGCTATTATTAATAAATTCATTCTACAGATCAGTAAAATCAGGCACGAAGAACTTGAATCAGCTGTCCCCTGAGCCCCAGGCAAACAGTGCACTGTCCCTCAACCGTCCAGCCCCCACGCCCAGCTCTGAGCCAGGGAGAGCTCAGGCTCCTTGTTGCTCCCACAGCTTCTATTCTGCCCTATTCTCATTACCTGTTGTACGGCGGTGATATTTTCTTTTCCAGCTACATGCCGGGCAGTCTTTTTGTGAGTGATTATATGGGAATAATTAGTCTTTATGTAAGCACTGCCTTGCAGGATATGAAAGACATAAGTTTCAGGCAGCCGGAGAGCCCAGGAGACTGCTCGTAATCACTCACTAGGTTTCCTTGTCTCCAGAAGTAATTACGGATTTCAACCACAAATCACCACTTCAATTGGGTCTACACCCCTTACCTTCTTTCCAAAACTATAATAGCGATTTTCTAGGGAAAGATTAAGAAAGAGGGGCAGACACGGTGGTTCTGTTTCCTGCTGGAGGTTTCTGGAATAATCGCTGTGGCCTAATGGCAGCCCTCAGAGTCACAGGACAGGATGCAGGACAGGGAGCTGGGAGAGACCTTACTGAGTCTTAATTCAGGCTCTTCTGGCAGCACATCACAGAAGCCCACTTCAAATCACCTCAACCAGGACACAGGGACCGGAGTATCTCATGGCCCCAGGAGAGGAAGTGCAAGCCTCAAGAAGGACCCATGCCCGATGCCGGAAGCTATCAGCATACTCTTCTCATTTGCCATAAGCTCAGCAGCGAGCACAGTTACCAGCGTAATGGAAAATCCCCCAGGTACATGCTTATGTGCTCCCTGAAGCCCACACCGCCCCGGCGGTCCTCTACCCTCATCGCCCACTACCGTCACCGCCACTCTTCAAAACGGGGAGCACTCTCGTTGCCTGTTGCTGTGCAATAACTACCTCAAAAGTCAGTGGCTTAAAGCACCACCAGTTTATTAAGTTTCATGATGTTGTGGGCGAGAATCTAGGCAGGACTCCGACGGAATGGGTGGTACTTCTGTTTCGTGTGGTTTCCATGGAGGTCACGTGGTGGCTCAGCTGGCGATGGGCTCATGGAGGGGCCCAAGACAGCTTCATTCACATGTTCACACATCGGGCACCCTGGTGGGGTTGGCTGGAAGACTGGACTCAGCTGGGACTGTCAGCTCCCTAGCCCGGTAGTCTCAGGTAGTCAGATTTCTTATGTGGTAGCTCAGGACTCTCCAGAAACCCAGGGGGAAGCTGCAAGACTTCTTTTGATTAAGCCTCAGAAGTCTCCGAACAACATTTTTACCACATTGTATTAGTGAAGCAAGTCACTAAAGCCAGCTCAGATTCAAAAGGAGGGGAATTAGACTCCATCCCTCGATAGGAGTATCGGTTAATTTGTGGCCCTCTTTAATCTGCCACAGACAGGTTGCTGGACAAGCATCCACAGCACTTAAATATTTACTGCTTGCCTTGATCCAAGGGAAAGATAAATGAGGAATGGGAACAAACATCCGATCACATGGTTTATTGTGCTCAGGTGACTAACGTAGCTTCAGAATGGGCTTTTATGGGACTTCCCCCGGTGGTTCAGGTGGAGGACCTGCCCCCAGTATTCTGCTCATTTTACTGGTGGGGTGACAGCTTCAAGAAGTGTTGAAAAGGGATTGTGAAGGAAAATCTGTTAAAGGAGGATAGGAATAGTATGTCTTCTTAATAGGGTTGTGAGGATGAAATAGATTTTAGATATGTAAAGTGCTTAGCACAGTGCCTGGCACATAGTAAGTGCCTTATAAGAATTCGTCATCATCATCGTCATCATTATGCTTAATGGACCACATGGAAACACTTAACCTTAGCTAGGCATCAAAATTTAACTCCTCAGAGACTGATTTTTCAAGACTGCAAAGGGAGGGAAAATGTGGTTTACAACCACTTGACTTCACTTATATGCAAATTACCAACAGTAATTCATTCAGGATTCTCCAAGTAAATAACTTTCAGCTCAACGTGTTATCTAATAAAAACAACAATGTCATTTTTAAGCTTTTAAGTTTTTATCTCTGTGAGTCACAAGAATGATCATATTACACAAAGAGAAGATGATCGAGGTGACCATTTTGTGACAATGACCACTTTTCTTGCAATTCCAAGAGTCCCAGGGAGACTTGCTACCAGCCTATGTAGCAGGAACAAGTGACTCCCTGTCCGCTGGTCACCAACTGCCAGGGATGGCCTGATGCCAAACCTTATGTTGTTTAGTAAGCAGGAGGATGTTTCTGCTTCTTAGGAAGTGAATTTTCTGGGTTCCATCATTAGGTTTTCAGGGCCCCACATATTCCCAGATGCCTTGGCATCATTTTTCACTTCTACAAAAAAAAAAAAAAAACCCACAACAAAAAAACACACCACTGATGGGAAAAGCTCACACAATACCTTTACATGACTCCAGGTGTACTATTCTGGCAGGACACCTGGAGCTGGTTCTAATACACTGCTGGGATTATTCCTTGAAGCTTGGCACTATAATGACCTCCAGTAAATGGGGTGGAGATGTTGGAACTGCCCTGGCAGAGGGTTGAGGACAGAACCGAAAGGTCCAGAAAGGTGGGAATGGTAGACTGAACATATTGCATGAGACCTGAAACCTACCAAATGAATATAATCCAGGAGGGCCCAGAGAACAGTCCCTTCATGAAGGCAATGAAGAAGGCATTGCAGAGAGAGGGACCTAAAATACTTGCGAAGCTTAGGTTAGATGTCTTCTGAAGGTTGGTGGTGAAAATAGGAGAATCTGCCATTGAGCTGGTCTCCATAGAATAAGTGGGACCAAGAGGCTCTGGAATGGCAGATGGTAGTGCTTAATTTTCAAAGGCAATATGGATGTAATTATCATGCGAGCCAGCAAGACATGGAGTGGCAACAGGGTACCTTAGACAGCAGAGGTCTGTAGGGATCATAGTTACAAGGAGGAAAAACAGATGCAGAGCAGACCAGAGTATTATTAGACTTTTATAGCCACAAAATGAAAAGCTGGAGTGTAGAAGCCTGCATGCATTGCAATAATGGAAAACCATCATCCCTCACCTCACTTCCAAATCTAAATCAGTACAGAGACCTAGAACACATTAATTTAGGGGAGGTTGAGTCTGCTTAAAGAAGGAGCTTACAGTTACATCATAAATTTAATAAATATTCCTGAGAAACCTTCCCCAAAGGTACATATGTCCATTTGCTAAGGTAACTATATATGAGGGAAAGAGGAATAGCTAGGTCTGTGCTACCTGAAATGCTAGTACATTCCTTGGATTCCTTGAATAGATTGGGGAGAGAGGTGTATGCAGGTCAGATGATAAATGGAATTCTGCTTATAAATGTATAATCAGAATAGGTATTCTTAATAACTGGGGGAAGCTTCACTTTGATTCCCTGACTTGTGAAGTAGAGCCATTGTAACAGAAAGAGGTAAGTGGATGCCCACACCTAGCCAAGATAATGAATCAGAAACAATGTCACAGCCCAGGTGGATTTGCAGAACTTAGCACCATCATCAAAGACTTAAAGCCTGGAGGGGTGGCAATCCCCATCAAGTCACCTGCCCACCCCCTGAAAAAACCAGATGGATCATGGCAGAGGACAGTGGACTACTATACACTTAACTCAGTGGTGACCCAAATTTTAACAGCTGTGCCAGTTATAGTGTCTTCACTAGACAGAACAGAGCAACACAGCCTCTGGCACTTGGTATATAGTCATTGATCTGGCAAGCACGTCCTCAATCTTTATCAGTAAGGAAGATCAAAAGAGGTTCACTTTTTCATGGGAAGAAGAGCATGTCTTGTCTGAGGACTCTCTCTCACAATACGGTCACCAGAGAGTTTAATTGTGTTAACATTCTGCAGACATCACATTTGTCCACCGCATGGATAATATCAATGCCAGTTACGCCTAGGGAGTAAGACATAAACTACTTTAGATGCCCCAGTGAAAAATAAATGTGCAAAGAGGTAGGAGAGACCCCACAAAGATTAAGGAGCCTGCCGCATGAGTAGCTTTCTTAGAGGTACAAAGATCTGAGGTATACTGGCTAAAGCCTACGTCAGGTGAAGGATAAGTTATAGTACCTTGTAACTGCTGCCACTAAGAAAAATATATAGTGCTTAGTGGACTTCTTTGGATTTTAGAGGCAACAAATATGGCACTTGGGAATAGTGCTCCAACTCATACAAATGATTAAAAAGCTGCCAGTTTTGAGTGAAGCCCAGAGAAGAAGAGGACCCTGCAGCAGATCAAGAGTGTGGTACAGGCTGCCCTGCCACTTGGGCCACAGGAACCAATGGACATAGTGGCCTAGAGATATCCATAGAAGATAAGGATGGTGTCTGAGTCTGAAAAGATGCAACAGGAGAATCTGGGGTTCTAGAGCAGTGCCGACCTTCTGTGGCAGAGAAATATTTGCCTTTGGAGGAAAAAAATTGGAGAGCTCCTGGGAACTGGTAGAAAGCGAGTGAGCCTGTGAGCAAATTGTCCATCATGCTCCATCAGATCATATGGTCAGCTGGCGGCAGCGGTAACCCACTACTGTAGAACCTGCGCATTCATCATCAGGCTCAAGCAGATTAACTAGGCAGAAATAAACTGTTTGAACCGTTGACCCAGACTCTCATGGCACTTAACCTTTGTCTCGCTGACATCTTTCCCTAACTCACATCAATAGAAGAGGAAGATTCTCAGGCCCAGTTCACAGATGGGTCTGTTCAGTACATGGGTGCCAGCTATAAATAGGTTCCTTCTGCCCTAAACCCTTACCAAAAAAATGACAATGGTGAAAGAAAATCTTCTCAACGGACAGAACCGGAGATATAACACTTGGTGGCTCATTGTGTATGGAGGAAGAAGTGGTCTGAGGTATGGATATACCTATACTTTTGGCCAGGGGCAAATGGCTTGGCTGGTTGGTCAGAGATAAGGAAGGAGCAAGAATGAAAGAGTAGAAACAAGAAAGTCTGGAGAAGAGGCATGTGAATACACCTATGAAAGTACACAGATCTTTGTATCTCACATTAATGCCCATCAGAGACCACCTGAGGAGACATGCTCCATGCCGGCAGGGATGAGAGTTCTCTGTGGACCCATAAAGACGGCTTCCCTCACCAAGGCCGATCTAGCCATTTCACAATTAAAAGTGACCTGCTAGCAAAAAAAGCCTGACACAGAGTCCTCTATAGAGCACTATCACTTTCAGAGACGGGTCAGGCACTTGATTGCATGGGACCACTTCTACTCTGAAGGGGGCTGTGAGTTGTCCTCAGTAGAACTGACATATATTCTGGATGTGGGTCTGCCGTCCCACCCTCAGAGCCTCTGCCAGCCCTGCCACCCCAAGGCTTAGAAAATGCCTGATCTATGTGCCTGGTGTCATGCACAACATTGCAACAATTTGTGGTGAAGAAGTTGGGCTAATGTATGCATGTCCATGGGATCTTCTGACCTTAACACCATCTGACAGAATGGTATAAATAGCTTGTTAAAGGCCCCACTAAGGTACCACCTCAGGCACACTATCCCATGGGGTTGAAGCACTGTCCCCCAAAATAGTGTTTATGTGCCAAACTCAAGGTTGCCATAATAGCTAGAATACACGAGTAAAGGAATTAAGAGGTGAAAGTAGTTTGGGCCTCTATTACCATACTATGGTGACCCATTTATAGAATTTATGTTTCCTCACCCTGCAAACCTAGGCTCTCTCGAAATATGTGTCCTGATTCCCTAAATTGGAATCAGGGGACATGGTATAGGTCCCGATGAATTTGAAGCTGAGACTACTTCTTGGTCTTCTTGTGCTCCTCTTGCCTATAAACCAACAGATAAAAAGAGGAGATACTGTTCTGGTGGGGTAAATACCACTGATTATCAAAGGGAGCAAGGGCTGCTACCATACAATGGGAGCATGAAGGAGTATGTCTGGAATCCAGGAGATTCATGTGGCATCTCTTGCTTCTATTAACTGTGATATTGTGCACAAACAATTGGAACAACCGTGACTGGACAAAGGTAATTCAGATAAGGGCTCAACCCCTCAGAGATGAACATCTGGGTCACCCTACCAGGCAAGCAACCTACACCAACTGAAGGCTGGCTGAGAGTGAGGGAAATGTAAAATGGGTCATAGCAGAGGGAAGTGATGGCTATCCATGATGACCTCTGACACAACCACAGCAGCAGAGGCCACCACTTGTTCTACTAACCCATCATATTAAGTCTCTGCAGATATTGTAGCTGGCTGACATTTGAAGGATACTCTCTGATAGATTGGACCTAGTGCTGGAGGGAAAGGGGAGAAGACAAGCCAATATGAGTAATGCAAGAGATGGACTGTACTGAACACGTTATTTTCTCTCACCCCAGATTCTTTCTCCAGTTGCTGTCACAGGGACTGGTCCCACACTGGCTTCAACCAAGTCATGCAGGAACAACGTGGAAGCTACTCTGCAGCTACTGGACCATGCAAAGAAATCTACTCAGCATTTGTCGCTCCATGAATTAATATTAAACGTGTTTTGGGACA
>NW_012154507.1:556099-581701 GCF_000956105.1 Propithecus coquereli | reverse complement strand
GAGTTTTTCACATGTAATTTCTCATCTAATCATAACAACAACCTTATGAGAGCAGTGCTATTGATATTATTCCCATTTTAGAGATGAGGTAACTGAGGCTCAGGGAGACTAGTTTGAGCTCATTAGTGGAAAGGCTGGGAAAAGAGCTGTTCCTGTGCAAGTAGAAGGGATTTCAGAGCCAAGTAATTTGAATATTAAAAGAAATATGGAAGTTCGTGACCAGCCTGGCAACATAATGAGACCTCCATCTCTACAAAAAATTTAAAAATTAGCCAGCTGTGGTGGTGTGCATCTGTAGTCCCTGCTACTCAGGAGATGGAGACAGGAAGATTGCGTGAGCCCAGGAGTTCAAGGTTACAGTGAGCTATGATCGCACCACTGTAATCCACCTGGGCTACAGAGTGAGACCCTGTCTCTAAAAATATTTTTAGAAAAGGAATATGATCTCATTCTTACCCCAAAATAGTGAAGTAGGATATAGTAGGTACAAATACAGAGCACAGGAAGAATGTTGTGCCTGTTCATTTTCTTTCTCCACCTTTTTAGGGAACCATCTTCCCGTCAAATTTTTATTATCCACGGCGGTAAACCAGACTTCTTTGTTCATAGATTCCTAACCCCAAATGAATACATTCAAAGACGATACTTCAGCAAGATTGCACAGTATTGAAAAATAAATTCCATAAAATTTGAAGTAATAAACTTGCTACCAGGTTATATTATACACCATTTAAAAGCGTCAAAGCATGTCAATTGTGAGTTCATTTGGCAGCCATTTCAGAGCCTGTTTATAAATGTTTAGCTAAGGAACAAAATTAGAGTATTCCCTGAAAAAGTTTTCAAGGTCTCCCATTGCCTTTTTTTTTTTTGCAACTCAGACACTGACTTCTGCTGCATGTCAAGTGCACTTCCTCGTGCTTCCACCACCTGTCAATCATTCCAAGTCCTTAATTAGGACTCTTCCAAGGAGACTCTGACATCCCAGAGAGTGATGCTTCCACACAGATCCTCGCCCTCTTTCCCAGATCAAAACCCATGTCAGCAGACACGGTCAAAAGAGGCGCTTCCTACTTCTTGGGGAGACATTTTAGAGGGCAGATTTTCAAAGAGTGGGTGGGGAGATGGAGTGTGCTTTGGAAATGCTGAGTCGTGGGAAGCAACAAAAACTTGCTGTGCCTGACAAAATGGCTTCCGCACCCCCTGCAGCCAGCACACTGAGTGTTCAGAAGATGTTGTATGGCCAAAAAGTTATACTGCCCCCTGCAAAGTATATACTCATCAAAAACAGAGCCGGACACTGCTGAAAGGGCTTCCAGGCACCAGCTGTGTCCACAGCTGTTCAGCTTCCCAACTTCCCTGATGAGCCAGCTGGGCTCATCTTGGGCTGGGCAAGGATTGTCCTATGTTGCCTCTGATTCGGAAAAGCCAACAGGAGCCAAGGGGAGGGGTACGAGCAGAAGAAAGGGCAGTGGGGCTAGCCAGAGAGAAGAGGAGTCAGATCATGAGCAATATAATAGTTTGGAGTGGGAAGAACATGGTGCTAGGGCTCAGAGGACAGGCATTGGGGTCCTGGTGGGGTCGCCAACCCCCTAGCCTGCTTTCTAAATTGAGTGATACCCTTGCATCTGGAGGACACATTGGCTACTGGAAAAGTCAGAGTATTACTGGGTGCCACCCCAAAATTGTATCTTCACCTCCACCAAGTCTTTTTGGAATCCTAACTCAACCAGCCCCTTCCCCCTCTCCTTTGTTCCAGAGAATCTCTCTCTAGAGGCCCTTCTGCTTTCTCAGGAAGTAGCTGTCTAGTGGGTGCTACTGCTACAGCCACTGCCCTGCCTGCAGGGCAGACCTGGCGTCTCTTCTCAGTGGGAGAGGCAGGCTAGGAGATCCGCAGCAGAACCATGTGTTTCTGGGACAGTGTGAAGCTTGGCGGAGAGAACAGGTTCTGATACTCAGATTGGAAGTCTCTGGATGCCTATTTCTGGGAAAGGCAAAGAACAAGAAGACTGGGGGGAAGAGAGTTAAATCAAATTTTATATATGAAGCAAAATAGCAATCTCTATAACGATGGAAGTGCCAATCAGTACAGAACCTGCCCCTAAAAATACGAGAGTTTCTTTTAAAATGTCTTCTTAACTGAGCTGAGTGGGTGTGGTGGTAGGGAGGGGTCGGGATCTAGCAGGGACAGCTCTCAAAGCACCAATAACTACTTTGTGAATCATTAATCTGGTGTAAGATGAGCCTCTCCCCAAACGCCATGGCTTGTCTCCAGCTCCTAGCGCAGGAAAATGACCCAGAGCAGAACTGCCCAGGCCCTAGCCAGATGCCTGTCCACGTGCTCTCCAAATCAAGGCTGACCCCGCCAAACTGAGATGGAGGGCTTACACATTTTTCTTAACGTGGAAAATAAAAAGTCAACAAGTGTGGTTTCCAAAGCTTAATAAAATAAAAATTCAAAATGGAATTTCTGTGATGGTTTCGACTATATAAAAATCATGCAGTCATCTGTGCAAGAACCAGAGGGAACAAGAAAAAATGAAATATTCACATTATAGGAGTAGTAGGGTGGTAAAGATGGCTTTCTCTTATTTCTTCTTTTCCTATTATAGCAGCTCTAACATTAAGAATAATTCGACTAAATGAAGCACCCTTTAACACCAGGCGCTGCAGAAGAAGGGCATTCCATCCATCCCGTGGGGAGAGGCCTCACAGCAGACCCCCGGGGCTCCGCCTGGGCCAAGGATAGACCACAAGAGCAGCATCCTTCCCTTCCTAGCAAGAGCCACAGGGAAAGACTGGGTCTCGGGTGACATCTTGACAGTGTGATCACAGCATGACCACGGCATCCCCAGTACGTGACCAGACGCAGACCCCAGCTGCTCCTGTCCCCCAGAGCTGTCTCTCTCAAGGCCATCCCACCAGAGGGAAGGACTGAGCTCTCGTTGACCCGTTTCCTCCTGAGACTCCAGCAGAGCAATTACTTCCACCTACTTTGGGAAACACGTTTAGTCAAAACCTTCTCTGGCTGAATCTTACTGACTGTGACAAATATATTTTTGATTCATGCTACATTTTGAGCCAAACTGTAGTCACTTTCTGAGCACCAGCCTTGACCCTATTTTGGGGTGAGAAGAGCAGCTGAAACCTCTGTGGCCTCCTCCTCATGAACTTTATGGGCTAGGAGAGTCTTTGTGCACTTCCAGAGACATCCACGTATTTTAGGTTCTTGATCTCTTAAGCACTGTTCATATATAGCCTCGAGTGAAATAAAAGTCTCATGGTTGATATTTTGGGGGTTTAAACTAAGAGGTTTTTTTTCTGTTGTTTATTTTAACTCCCAGATATTCTAAATCGGGAATGGACCAAGAGATCACTTCATCCGTATTCTTTCTTTAAAGAGGAAACCATCATCTCTGGGTCCCTGATCCAATCTCAGATCCAAGAGGATTTTGAGTGGCCAGGCCAGGTTATGGGCCCAGCCTGGAGATTCCCTTATCAACAGGAAGGAAACGTGAGAAAAACTGTTCTGGGCTGCTCAAAGCCATCGCCGCCTGAATCTGTGGTTTTGGCCAGTCCCAGGCTCTCCATGAACATGCCAATTTATCATTTCCCGGGGAAGGAAAGGGATTGCCCATCGCCCCTGCCCCCACCAGGGTACTGCTCACCCCAGAGCACTGAGTCTATAGATAAAGCTGGTCATCTCCATCGGATGGGCTAAGCTTTCATCTATCTTGACATATTGAGTATCAACAAGAATAAAAAAGAGTGAGGAAGAAGAGAGAATGCCACTGCCACCTCCTCTGACTCAGTGTATTTGTTACTCACCAGTCGTGATTAGAAGTCGACATGTGTGACCAGACAGAGCCTAACTGCATTACTCTGCAACAAGGAATTTTCTCGACCTAGGGGGTAGAGCAACGCTCTGCCTGTAGGCTTCTTAGAATCAGCATTATGGTCTGCAAAAGAAGTGTCCCTTCCTGCAGCCCAGTGGTCACCTTTGATGTAGTAATAGCTGACCACAATGCAGCATGGAGCATGGACCAGACACCATGCTCAGAGCCTTATATGCACCATCTCATTTACTGTTTACAACAACCCTACTAGGTAAATGCCATTACTATTAACATTCCGTTTTACAGATGAGAACATTAAGGCTTATTGAAGCTGGACGGGTAACCTGAATTAGACTCTCCATATCCATTCTGCTCCCTTCTCGGTATGCTTTGTGTCCCTGGGAGACGGGCAACGGGGCCTTTTTGCCCTGTGATACGGGTTGAGCTGGGCCAATGGGAGGCACTGGCTGAACCGGGAAGTCAGGAGAAGACTGGGGTGGGCATTTATCCCCCTCCTCCCTCCCCATCTGGCCAATTGTGCCAGTGGCTGCATTCCTCCTCTTGGGCCACCTCTCACACTAGAGCTCTCCCTGGGTTCAGAAAACTCTGTCCTGCCCTTGTCTCTTCAGGCAGAAAGCTGACAATGACTTCCCCTGCTGTTAGTCCCTGGGGACTCAACATCCCTCACTGGTTACCTTAACCTTCCCATACCTCTGAAAATTGTCCCTTTGTTAAACTCTCTGCAGTTAAGTTTTTTGAGAATACCATCTCTTTCCTGCCAGGACCCTTAGCTGTGGCAGAAACTGAATTGCTTGTTCCAGTTAGCACAGCTAAATATGGTCAAGCTGGGATTAGGAATCTTGGCAGCCTGACTCCAGAACTCACATTTAAATCACTATCTACATTGCACCAGATAAGGCCACCAATGATAGGGGAAAGGAGTCTAGCTCCTGATTTCAAATCCTCTGTCCTTTCTCAGATGCTGTCATCTAGGCAAATAGGGTTCACATCAGGGCTATGTCCTGGCCCTCGGTTTCCCCTTAGACTGTCGAGGTCAGCCCCATTTCCCCCAGAATGGTCAGGGCCTTTGTGAGAATGACCTGTCTGGAGGCCTAGGAGCTTAGCAGGGGCAGGTACATTCTCTCACTTGTTACCCAGAAGTTGACTGAACACAATCACCCCTACAACGGGATCTAGATACTGGTCTGCCCCACCTAACCCAGACCAGTGTAAGCAGAGCCTCTGGGGGCAGGGCCTGGGTGGGTTAGTTCGAAAAGCTCCTCAGATAAGTCCAATGTGTGTGCAGGTTTGAAACCATCATGCTAAACTTCAGGCAGCTGTTCAAATGTGAATTATTTTCATCATGATGTTTTCCTCCCAAGCCCGTGGTGAAACGAGCAGTGCCCTTTCCTTCTCATCAGAAAAGGGAGTTGGGAGAGGAGGGGATAATCATGTTTAAAAGTGGTGTAATATTTTATAGTATCTGAAACTGATCCATGAATACTTCTAAGGCATGTGGCCTCAGGCACGAAGCAGCAGACTAGCAGGCATATTCTATAAGTTTTTAAAACGTGGAGAGGTCCCAAGTCCTCTGAGTCATGCATGCTCTTGATTAATAAATCCTTTGTTAAAAAATGAGCCATCTTAAAACACACATGTATCCTTATATATCGTGCAGCGATGAGCTTCTACTTGCCTGCCACAAAGACGCCTCAAAAATTCCTCAGTGTTCAGCTTCCGTTTGTCCCCTCCCAGTGAAGGCAAGCTAGACATGAGTCTGAGAACTATCTCAAACTTTCCATTGTCTTGCCTTTTCCTCTCTTCCCACTCCTTCCTTTTCCGTCTCTTCAGCTAACTAGCTGTGGGACTCAGGCTAGTGAGGTCATCTTTCTGAGCTTTCATTTCTTCATCTACTAAGGCAGTGCTTCTCAAGGTGTGGTCCCCAGACCAGCAGCACCACCATCACCTGAGAGCGTGTTGGAAATGCAAATTCTCAGGCCCCACCCAGACCTGCTGAGAAACTCTGGAGGTGACTCAGCAGTCTGTTTTAAGCAGCCCTCCTAGTGATTTTAATGCATACTAAATTTAAGAACTATTGCTCTCAAATATTGTTAGGAAGCTGCTCTCTCGCTAACCTCCCTGTATGGCGTCCGTGGATGTCCAGTTTCCTCCCCCAGACATCCAAAGCCCTCACTCTCTCAGCTCCCCTGCCCCTTTTCTTAAGACTTTTGCACCTGCTGTGCTTTCTGCCTTGAATGCTCTTCCCAATGGCTTCTTCACATCTTTCAGGGGACCTCACTGTGTAAAGTAGGTATCTCCTAATATTCTTTACCCCAGCACACTGTGTACTTTCTTTATAAGACTAATTACCATCTATTATCATCTTATTTATTGCATATTTTCATCTCTATCTCCCCCTCACCTAAAATGTAGGCTCATGAAGTAGGGATGGTATCTGTCTATTTGCTGTATCTCCAGGAATTAATAGTATGTCCAGTGTGGCCAGAACTGTCCAACAGAACTTTCTCTGTGATGATAGAAATGTTCTATATCCACTTTGTCCAATCTGGTAACTACTAGCCACATGTGGTGACTATTTGGGCACTTGGAATGATGCTAATACAACTAAGAAACTAAATTTAAAATTTTAATTTAATTTTAATTAATTCAAATTTCAATAGCCATGTGTGGCTACTTCCAACTGAACTGAACAGTACAGCTCTAGACACTCAAAAAAATAAAAGTGTATTGAACAAATGACTAAATCCCTTATCAAAAGCACAAAGAATGTGATTTAAAAAATTGACATTCAGTATAGATATCCAAAAAAAATTGACGTGGTTGGCATATGATATTGTCATTGACTCATTCATACAACCACTTTGTCTGCTAAAAACTTACTTTTTACTCTACTTTAGGTAGGAACTATCTTCTTTTTTTCAATGGAATTGTTTTCAAGTTGCAACCAGCATTCTGGAAAAATTTTTAGCTGGGAGGTGAGAAGGAAAAGGTAGAAACTAGGCTTGTTAAATTGACCTTGAAGGCAAAATTGAGTGATTCCTTTTACGGGAGGTTTGGGATGGAGGGACCAGAAAGAATGATCCATGATCTCTTCCTGCGTTTAATGGACTCTGTTTATAGCCCTGGCAAGGATGCCTATAAACTCTGGAACTTCAGAGGATGGGGGAAACTGGTTTTCCTCTTCAGCAGAAGAAATATGGGGAGGTGGAAGGAAAATGACACAATTGAAAACACTTGGATTACAAGTCATCTTGGAAAGTTACTTAGCCTCTCTGAGCCTCAACTTCCTGATCTATAAAATGGAGATAATACCTCCCATCTCACATGGCTAAATATGTCAAATCCTTGGCATGCAGAACCTGTTAGTTTCCTTCTTTCACAGCCAAAAACTTAACAAGTCCCAGGAGAAATCTATCTCGTGGGAAGGTTTTTTCCTCTCTCTAAAATATCCCCACTCCCTGTACTTTTTGAACACAGTCAACTTTCACTTTGCTTAACCTTATCCTAACCCTGTTTTTTCTGTTCCTCTGTCTTTAAGACTCCTAGATATATAATTTTACACTTTGGGAAATATTCATCATTATTTTGGTTAGCGTTGGATGATTTGACATACTGTAATCCCTTTTATCAGATGTACTGGAATATATTCATAGCCCAAACTTACTTTTCTTTAAAATAAAAGATAGGCTAAAAATGAGATCCAAGGATCCTTCCAGCTCTAAAATTGCTGTATCCTCTGGTTACAGCGTTTCTAACAAGGAAGCATGTGGCCTAAATGTGTCATCTTCATTATTAGAAATATCATAGTACTAAATTGGGCTCTGATGTCCCAAAATATTCCTGCAGTTTAATACCAGATCACAGTTTCTTCTCTTGCTTTGTACCCCAACTTGTCTGCTCTCTCTCTCTCTTAGTCTAGATTCTCCCAAAAAACAGAACCTGAGGCAGAAGCTTAAACACAGTACTTTGTTTTGAAATGGAATCCCAGGGACCCGAAGTATAGGCTGGAGGCATGAACAGTGACGAAGGGAAAGGATTTGCAAGGAGGCATTACCAAGTTTGCCACTGTTACGGGTGACTGGTCCTGCAGGATTCCTGAGGAGTCTTACAGATTGCAACTCAAAACTGTTTGCCTGGGAGAAGACAGAGGAAAGCAGTTATTCATCAGTCCTCATCTCTGCTGGTCAAGGGTGGCCTCAGCCTCACAGATATCACCTCCCTCACACTTCTGAGTTGTGCACACCTGAGTGTTGATCTGGTTCCCCTGGTCTGGTGTCAGGACATTCCAGCATCAAAGAAGTGAGAGAGCCACAGGGCAAGGCTCGTCTCTGTTAGGCTGCACCTGTGCAAAGCTGATTGCTACCTGCACAGACCTGGCAACCACAGAAATGACATGAGCAGGAGGATCTGGAGTGGTACACAAGGAGGTACAATCTATTTCTCGGACTTATTTTTTGTGCCTTTCTTTAAGTTCGGTCTATCACAGAATCCCCTTCACGATTATGAGCAGTCATAATCTCTGCAAAGATTTAATTTCAGATGGTTAATGGAACAAGTTCCACTTGCTGCTATTTCCACTGATCCCAAGACCACAAAAATATTCTTCATCTCCCTCTTCTACCACCGATTGTAGACTTCTCTCACCCTTTACCAGTGTCTTGCCTGGTCGAAGTTGCTTGAAGGGTGACTTTGAGTATTAGAGTTTCCGCGCAATCCACTGACACACTTCCGTATAGACCCTCTGGCTTCACAACATTGTGTTGATAGTTGACTGACTTCAGCCTGTCATTTTCTTCATTTTATTTTTTCAAAGCCTTCAAAGCAGTCTAAACACACCAGCTAAGTCAATCTTTATGATTACCATCACTCCCCTACTATTTTAGGGACCATGGTTATCACACAACTCGATGCTTTGCATTCTGCCTGCACCTCATCTCAATCCACCACAGGTCAGAGTCTCAGTAATTAAGACTCTGCTGGCCAGATGTCACCACTCTACCGACCTCCAACAATGGAGGGAAAAAAGTACAGACCTATTTTTCTTGTCATTATCCCCTAAACAATACAGCATAACTATTTACGTAGCATTTACATTGTCTTAGGTATTATAAGTAATCTAGAGATGATTTTAAGTATATGGGAAGATGTGCATAGGTTATATGCAAATACTGCAATAGAGTCCTTAATACCTTTGACCAATGAGTGATCTCCCTCTAAAGTTCCAGTCCCAAATATTGCAGCCTGGGTTCCCCTGAAAGCACAGCCTGAGACAAAGTCTTGCATACAGGTAGCAGTGAAACAGGGAAGGAGAGAAAGCCAATACAAGGATGAATTTTCAAGGTGGCACTGCAGTGGAAAATCCTAAGGAACATTCTGAGGGGCCTCATGAAATGCATCTGAGAACCAGCCACATGAGCAACAAATGGTGGGAGCATTTATCCATCAGCTTCCATCCCTATTGGTGAAGGCCCACCAGGTTAGCTTCCCTGTATCTCCAGGTTGTACATGAGTGAGTGCCAAGTGAAGCTCACAGTAACCCACCATATGGCAAACTAATAGAAGCCTTGTGCCGAACCCGATTCCTACTTCAGTGGTTGGAATAAAAGACAGAATTTGGAGTGGTAAAACAGGTGTTTGGTACACTCCTTCCAGGATGTCCTGAAGTTCCAGTTTTCCCGGGATCATTCCAGTGTATGCCTATTGTCCCAGTATAATTATTAATAATTAATCCCCTTTCACTCTCAATTTTATCCCAGTTTAGACCATAAGGATATAATCACTTAGTGTATTCTCTCTCTCCTCTCTCTTTCTCTCTCTTTCTCGCACACATACACACACAAACTTTGAGAAGCATGAAAACAATTTCCCAATAGAACTGGTTTTTTCATGGTCGTTTTTCTTCTTCATTGTTGTTTTTCCTATTTTTTTTACTGCCCTCTGCAGGTGTGTCTCTGGATAGATTGTACTTTGTCTGCCTTGAGGCAAATGAAGAATGCGCCCAAAGAAACCACCTTCTGTTAAGCAAAGGAACAGATCCTGTGCCACGCAGATTTTGTTTTAATATACTTAATTTAATGAAGTACTGCATTCCACATGTACAGTCTGAACAATAATTCTCCTTTAGGATAGAAAAATTACATTAAGCAATGCCTAGTAGCATGAACTGTATATGGAAGCTTTGTGGATCTATAAACCAACAGTATATAAACATCAGACATTTTCAACTTTTAAAATGTGGCCATTATAATAGGACAGGCTCTCTCATGATGTTATGTAAGTAACATATCACCAGTATTTTTTTGTTTTTATTTCAAACCAAATAAAAGTGGTGTAACCTGCAAAATTATTTTAGATCACTGTGACGAGTCTGAATTAACTACAAAGTACAATCAACCCTTCATATCTGTGGGTTACACATCTGTGGATTCGACCAACCTCAGATGGAAAATATTCAGGAAGAAAATGGAGAGTTGTGTATGTACTGAATATGTACAGACTTTTTTCCTTGTCATTATTACATTTTCAGTATAACTATTTACATAGCATTTATATTGTATTAGGACTATAATTTACTGAGAGATGATTTAAAGTATACAGGAGGATGTGCATAGGTTATATTCAAATACTACAACATTTTATATAAGGGACTTGAGCATCTTGGATTTTGGTATCGGTGGGGAGTTCTGGAAACAATCCCTCGTGGATACCTAGACACAACTGTACTTGAAAACTACTTCTTCAATGAATGACAGTAACTACAAACTTAATTATGAATAACTGGATTGTCTGTTGCACCCTACCTACTGAAGCAGAGTGCTTACTATGTGACCACAGGTATTCATTCGCCAGTTTCAGGATGTGACCCAATAGGCAGTATTCTCTGTAGCTCCTCAACCTGGAACTACTAGGGAGATGGATTATCTGCCCAAAAGCTAATGTTCAGTGTGGGCTAATATAATAAAAATTACATACTTTTAAAATTGAATCAAAATCATGGCTAAAGACCAATGGTATATAGTTTCTACAAGATGGAAAAACAGTCAACAAATCATTTATTACAGGTCTTGTTTTATGTTTCTCTTGTCAAGGACAATTATTTCTTACAAGTGGGGGTTCTGCCATCAGTAGAGTCACTGGTAACCTGGAGTGCTTACCTCGTTGGATTTTGATATTCAGTTAAGTGAGCTTCTCCATGTTAAGCATTAAGCACAGCATTTGGCCCACAGCGAGAGCTCAATAAGCCTTTGTGATTTTATTATTACTAAATAAAAGTAAATTTGAATTTCACTAAGATTTTTGAAATTCACATTTTATTTATTTAGCATAAAACTAGCCTATTTAACCATTTCCCATAACTAAACTTTAAAAAGACCTTTATCATTTATAATAGAAAATAATTAAGACCCTAATTCATTTACTTGCATTTTTTCCCAGCTGCCTTTTATTGACTGCTAACCTTAAACATGAACAGAAATGTGTTCTTGAGAGCATGGTTTTCCCAGTGAAGATCCAATCAGTTTGCCAAATGGTTACTCCATCCTATCTTAATCTAATAGCACTTTCTGAATAAGAATTTACTTTCACACCCAAAGACAATATTTCAGAATAAAGTTCATCGTGCTTTACCATGTGTGTTTCATTTAAGGTCATATCCTACTGTGTGCAAGAAAGTGGAGGAGTGTGGGCTAATGGAGATGCTTACAAAGGTCTTGGTCAAAAGTACCACAGGGTTTCATTAAATGATTTTAAAGATACATACAATTTTTTAAAAAATACATGGAATTAAGACAATAAAACATTATTTAGTAGGACATAAATCCTATTGAATTAGCTTTTACCGACTTTTATTTGCAGACCCTTCAGAGCTAAAAGGGATGGGGAGAGGTTGGATCAGATGGTCTAATGGAGAAGATACAAAAAAGGTATGAAAAGCTTTGACTTCTCTTTTTAATAACAGAGAAGGAAACAATGTATATAATAGTGAACATTTGCTCATTTGACGTTAGCCAAGTGAAATCAAATGTAGAAAATATGTGTGCCCTATAATAATAAATGACACAAAAATACTATTAATATTTATATTCGAGAGAATTGAACTGAATAAGCCTTTAATTGATTTAGGTCACTACGGTAAGTATCCTTTTTCCCAGTATTTCTCACCATACTACATATTATTTACCCTATGGTTATTCAGTCTCACTGTCTAATTATATAAGCTTATAATCTTTGCCTTGGGGGCAAAGGCAAAGAGAGGAAAATGTTCTCTAGTCCCTCAGGGAACAAGAATGACACTTGCCAATGGGTGTTATATTTATGGAGACTTCTTTCAATATGTTTCATTTATATCACATGGAAGCGTCTTGAGGTAACTGGGCAGTCGTGGACCATCAAATGCCAAATAAATGTTGTTAATGAGGAAATGGTTTATTCATGCAAATGCAACTTGGGGATTTTCACAAGCTGTTTTCCTTTTCTTTCTTCCTTTTAAAACAACCAGGGGAAATTGTAGCTACAGGGAGGTAACAAAATAGTATGTAAATTATAGTCCTGACTTTGTGTAAAATAAAAGTGTGTATCTATAGCATATCATAAATAAACAGAAAAAAAAGATTAGAAAAATATAGACCAAAATGTTAACAATGGTTATTTCTTAGGGTGGGACTGAAGTGATGATTGTTTCTTCTTATGCTTTTCTGTTTTTCCTCAATTCTGCATTGTTGCCACTGAGGCCCTCTAGAATCTGGCCTTGTGTTGATATGGCAACTGTGGAAAACTTGCTTTATTTTTCATATGCTAAGGAACATAAGCTACTTGATGACTGGCCATGACAACTGTCAAAAGGCCACAGAAACCACGCAGCACTGGGACACAGAACCTACATTTCTCATGGTTCTCCAGGCTGCCCATGCAAATCCTGACATCATCCTCAGATGGACCGGCCTTTAGAGAGAAGTTTCTTGGATTTGTTTTCAAGAAAAACAGGATACTGAGCTTTTGTTCTCATGTCAAAGAATAAGAAACTCTCATATTAGTCTTTACAAATCAAGACAGTTGATCAGATCCTAGAAAGAAACTCACACCTCGGGCTCAACCAAAGGAACGTAATCACCTAAAGGTATTAGGAGAGTTTTTCAAGATGTTTAAGTTTTATTAAATTTAAAGTTATTTCTTTGGCACCTACTATTAAAAGTCAGAGAATGACCATACACTTACACAGACTTTGTAGAAAGTTAAATCTGCCTGTAAGTTTTTGGCAGACTTGTAGCTCGTTTTTCTCAGGCCTGAATATGCTGGGATAACCCAGGGTCAGTCCTTCTGGAAGGCAGGACACTGGACTCCAGGATCTCTGGAGGGCCTCAAAAGTCCCATGTTTTTAACCATTGTCTTTCCCCTCATCTCTATACCTAACTGTTCCCCAAGTCCTACTGCTTACCCCTCCTGAATACCTCCAGAATGCATTCTCCCCTTCCACATTCATGCCTGAAACCTAGGTCCAGGCCATGGTCATCTCTTACCTGCATTGTTGCACAGGCCTTGACCTTGACTGGTGTCCCTGACTCCAGACTTTAACCTTCCTGATCCAGTCCTTCTATGAACTCAGGTCTGATCATATCACTTTTCAGCATATATTTGCATGACTTCTAATTGCCCTCAAAATAAAGTCCTAATTCCTAAAGACCCTTCAGAATCAGATTTCACATGGCATACTCCCTCCAACCCCAACCCCAGGCCCCCGGCATACCCAGCATTCCAGCCATGCTAGCTACTTGATCTCAGACCCCTGGCTTTTGCACACGTGGTTCCCCTGGACACACATCATGTTCTCCCCTTTACCTGAATAACCCCTACTCATTCTTCTGGCCTCAGGTTTGGTGTTATCTGCTCTGGAGAAATGTCCCCAGTCTTCTTGGCAGGGCTAGATGCTCCTGTTCTGCACCTCACAGTATCCTCAAGATGAAATTGCCCATTCCCTCTCTCCCCTGCTAGTCCATAAGTTCTTTCTGATTATGGACTATGTCTTGCCACTCTTGCTCCGCCAGCACTTAACACACTGCCCAGCAAGTAAAAGGCATTCGATAAATACTCATCAGTAAGAAGCAATAACATCAAGTGCTCTTGGCTTACCAAAGATAAGATCTCTACCCATCCTCACCCCGCTTGACACAGACCTTTTGGGATTTGAATGGTTCAATTACAAAACCATTTCAGATTTTTCTTTTCCTTTATCTCTTACATAAAGAAGGAAATAAGGAAAATGATCATTGGAGGTTTTGTATCAAAATTTCTTTTTGAAAGACTGTACTTATACTTTCCTAGGGGGATATTTTAGTCCACCTGGTCATGAAGAAGTCTGAGGTACACAAATGCTACAGCTGTATCACAAGACATAAAATTGGAGAAACATTTCAGATGTATTGGTCCCTTCCTTCATTTCACTGCTAATTAGCAAGAAAATATTGAAATGGACATGACACTGGCTAATGAAAACCGCAGTTTTCTGAACTGATACCAGGTTTATTCTTTTAAGACTAGAGCAGATGATCTCCCCACCTTGCAGGTAATAAAATAATCCAAGTGGGCACCCATTTTGCCTGCCATTTGCTTACACTCTGTTTCTATACCTGTGAACTTTGAGAAAAAAGATAAGGGAGTTTTTCCCCCCACAGACAGTTCTTCTGTTTCTAATCCTTCTCAATTTCTCCATCCTTATGCCACAAAAGGTTACCCCTCTCAGTAACATCAGTCTTGAACTTCAGATTCAAGGCTGCAGTCTTAGGGTAAGAATTTATGCTCTTTATTACAAATTACTAATGGCTATCACTGCATTACTGCTCTTGCTGTTTTGTAAGAAGAGAACGTATTAATAGAATTCTTGCTTTACTAGATGGAATATTTAATAGCTTTTTTACCCCAATATTTTTTGTGCTTTTAGCAAACTAAAACATGGCAGAAGATGATTTGTTTCTTTGTGCTTTTGCTATTTCCTGAGAGAAATTCTTTCCTTCTTTCCTTCCTTTCTCTTTTCCTTCTCCTTTCCTTTCTTTCTCCCTTTATCCTATATGCACATAATAGCAATTTGGGTTAATTAATAGGGAGTTAGAGATACCTATTACCTCAAATAGGATACTCCCAATGCATTTATATAAACAGTGCCTTGCAAAATAAATGCTTATTTTTTTGCATGTAGAAATTAAGCAACGGGATTATGTTTCCAGCTATGTTAAGTGCCAAAGTCTATAAGTATCAAAGAAACATAATTGGATGTCTCTCCTCGTCAGTCCTCAGCTTACCAGTCTAATAGCTACCCCCAAAAGGAGTGTGTGTCTTATGGAAGGGGTGCTAAATGTGCAAATATGGCACTTTTATTAAGTCAATGCTACTATTTTGCTTTCCAACCATTTCCTACTCCTCAAAGTTTATATTCAGTCATCTGAAGTCTGTGTAATTAAAAAATATATTTACTGAGCTTAAGCTCATTTAAAGTAATGAAGCATCTTTCATCTCCTCATCCATTTTGGACTTTAATTCCCTCCCAACAACATTCATTCTACCTAATGTAGGATAATTTTCTTTGATGGAGAGGATGGAGGCAAAATAGATTCGTGTGGCTTTATAGTTCCTTCTCCTGCTAATGATCTCCCTCATTTGCATTCTTCTTGATTTTCCTTATCATTTTTCCAAGCATCAGTCCATTCAGAACTTTGGCTTCCTCTAATACTTGTGCCATTTTTATGACTGCCTTGTATTATGATTTTCCTTCCATCTTCTTCTACCACATTTCTGTCCTTGGAACCATACCTTCCATCCTCTAAAAAGAAGAGTTTTTTTTTTTTCCAGTTGTAATCCTGCCTCTTCAGATTTCTCTGTGGTCATAACAAAATCCGTCTTGCCAAAAGGCCGCATAGCTATAACCTTGCGCCAAATAATATATCTTGTCTCCAAATGCTGTTTTCTGGCAGCTGGAAAGAACGTTGATTATTCATATCCCCAGAAATCACAATGCTTGTGGATGATTTGATTCTTCTCCCCCCAGCTGCAGCTCGATTCCAAGTCAGGTGTTTCATTTGGACTTCTGCAGGAGGAAGCTAGCTGGAGGCACAGAGTGGGAGGCACTGGGCATTCAGAATGCTCCTCGCTGCCATCTCCAGTTTTGATTTTTGAATCTTTTTTTTTTTTGAGACAGAGTCTCACTGTGTTACCTGGGCTAGAGTGCCGTGCCGTGGCGTCATCCTAGTTCACAGCAACCTCAAACTCCTGGGCTCGAGCGATCCTTCTGCCTCAGCCTCCCGAGTAGCTGGGACTACAGGCATGCGCCACCATGCCCAGGTAATTTTTCCTATATATTTTTAGTTGTCCGATTAATTTCTTTCTATTTTTAGTAGAGACGGGGTCTCGCTCTTGCTCAGGCTGGTTTCAAACTCCTGAGCTCAAACAATCCACCCGCCTCGGCCTCCCAGAGTGCTAGGATTACAGGTGTGAGCCACCACGCCCGGCCCAGTTTTGATTTTTAACTCTTAGCCTCTGGGGAAAAAAATAATAAAATGAAGAACTAGCTTTAATGGACTATGCTAAAATTACTTTAAATATATTCTAAAACTTGGATTTAAAAATTTCTCCACAACAGTTTTGACCTATGTCGAGACACAGGTACTTTTAAAAAGTATTTCTGGAAAACTACATTTGAGGCAGTTTATGAGCTGAAGCCAAGGCTGAGGCATTGCTAAGGGAATCTGTTGCCCTGGGATACTAATTAACTCCATATATTGCATATAAATTAAGCCAGCAGCTACTGAAAGAAGCAGCTTATGGGAAAGAAAAAAACTAAAGAGATTTAAAAGAAAGGTATTATCTTCTGATTAGAGACAATCACAAAGACATCAGGACCATGGGAGGAATCCTTTTTCTCCATCTCAGCCTTCTATTTTTTTTTTCTTTTTTTTTCCTAGTAGCTTCTGCTCTTTTCTCTTTCACTTCGTTTGCCTTTCTCCTTTCTCCATGGCAGGTGATTTATTGGACAGCATGACTACAGAAAGGGTATCTTTCCATGGAGTCCTGCTCTCTTTGTCTCTTTTATTAGTAAGAATACTAACATGAAATCTACCCTCTTAACAAATTTTTAAGTGCTCAATACGGTATTGTTAACTATAGGTGCTCTCTAGAGCAGCAGCTCTCTAGAACTTACTCATCTTGCATAAGTGAAATGTAATTGACCAACATCTCCCCTATTTTCCCTCCTCCCAGCCCCTGGCAATCACCATTCTACCTCTGCTTCTATGAGGAGGACTATTTTAGATACTTGATATAAGTAGAATCATGAATATTTGTCCTTCTGCAACTGGCTCGGTTCACTTAGCATAATGTCCTCCAAGTTTATCCATACTGTCACGATGACAGGACTTCCTTCCTTTTAAAGGCTGAATAATATTCTGTTGTATGTATATACCACATTTTCTTTATTCATCTATTGATAGACATTTGAGTATTTCCATATCTTGACTATTGTGAATAACGCTGCAATGAATATGGGAGTACAGCGATCTCTTCAAGATCCTGATTTCAATTTTTTTTAATATGTGCCCGAAAGTGGGATTGCTGGATCATATAGTAGTTCTATTTTTAATTTTTTTGAGTAACCTCCATACCATTTTCCATTGTTCATTCCCACCAACAGACTGTACAAGGGTTCCAATTTCTCCACTTCTTCACCAACACTTGTTATCTTTTGTTTGATTTGGTAATAGCCATCCTCATAGGTTAAAGGTGATATTTCACTGTGGTTTTAATTTGCCTCGTCTCTTTAATAAGGAAGCTGTTTGCTAGATAGATGCTCCCCTAGCTGTGTTTTCAAACTCTCAAGCCAGGGCTTGACAACCCCAAGCTCCTTCCCTAGAGACTCAGATTCAGTAGGTCTCAAGTGAACCCTTGGAATCTGTATGTTTAACCAGTGCCTCAGGAGATTCTTATGAGCTGGCAAGTTTGGGAAACACTGCCTCTCCCTCTGAGAGTAAGACCAAGTCCCTGTCCCTGCAATGGGACACCGGCAGCTCTGGCTGAGTAAATCTGGTCCAGGGGGGAAGGTGTTCACGACTGAAGCTGCAGTAACCAGCCCTCCTTTCCAGCCAGCCTTATTTGTTCCTCTGTTCAAGCTTAGTTATTAGAATCAAGAGTTGAATTTTTATTTTTAATGTGCCAATATTTTAGGTAAACCCACCAGTGCCTGACTATTGCTGTTCACGTGGACTACAGTATAACCAGTGGCCAGCACTTCCATCTGGTGGCAGCACCCTTAATCTGAGTCCCAGGTTTTTTTTAGAACATGACAAGCTTTTCTGATCCTCTTAATAATCTAAACCAACCACTGAAAATAATCACTCCACAGCCACAAGCAACAGGGAAAATGACCAAAATAAACATACCAGTTGTGTCATCCACTGACCTTCCACTCAATCTAGATGTTTAAATGGCTTTGTACAGAAACCTACCATGATCTAAGTAACGTCTTTCCCTTTAAACAGTCACATGTCCCAAAAAGGGCTGCAGAGACATTTCTGCTTAAGTCTAAATTCATATATTATACATATCATCCCCACAACCCTCTGGACAAGTGAAAATATAGGTCTGTTATTTGTGAATTTATTATACTATAGTTTGAAGATTCAACCTATTAGCCAAGATCTAGTTAAGACTACAGATTGAGTAGCCCTATGCATTAGTGGCCATTAATATCACTCACGTGTTGTTGAATTAAGCAGCTTATTGTATATTCTCTATAAATAGCTTGTCAAAAATACAAAGACTGTAATACCACACCATGCTCACTTACTCCTAACACTTACAGAAAGGGGCTGCTCTCAGAAAAGGAAAACATCCTCATGCAGTATGAGGATGTTTCTACTCATGAAATTACCAACTACTTAGAATGTCATGGATCTGAATTCTATTTTTAAAGTCTGATCTTGAGCTTATTTGCCAATGTTTAACTTCTATTTGCCTGTTCAGAAATTTTTATTTCTCTTGATCAATTTCACACATTTGCTTACATCTCCTGGCAAAAAGAATTAAAATTATTTGATGAAAACATTCTTGTGAGCCAGCCATCATTCAAGAATGGATTCTGGGAAGGTTTCTCTATTAGTTCCATTGGGTTGAGACCAAAGTTAATGTGATTGTAAAGGAAACAACTGAAATGGGGAGGGAAAGAACTTGTGTGAGTGAAAGAGAAATTAGAAAGGCATCATTCATTTAACAAAGATAGAAACTCATATCAAATGTTCCTTGACCAAGCAGCTATTTCTTTAGAAACTTTGTTTTAAAGAGTCACTCCGAAATGTCACTACTTCCTCCAAAGTGTATGAAAAGGACACTGAACTTAAGACAGGGATACATGGTTTTGAGTCCAAGTAGGTTCTCATGCTGATTCTCCCTGGGTATAACTCTGGATAATCATTTCACTTCTTTGCTTCAGTTCCATCTTCAGTTAAATGAGAGAATAGAAACATATGTCCCACCTCCCACAGTAGCTATTAAGACTAACTGTGCAACTTGCCTTTAACGTAGTAGAACAGCCTCTAACAAATGTAATACAAGTGATTGTATTATCAGTAATCTTTATTCTTTCACGGAAATGAGTCAAAACTCAACTGCAAGTCCCACGTGCCCAGATTCACATAGGGCATTTGAATATCCTATTAGGTATAGGGCAGGGAATTACATTCCAAAGGAAATGAAAAATGATCTAAAATAGCCCAACATCCTAACAATGGGATACCTGAGAGAGGCTAATTTTCCACAGGCTCTATTGTGCACGAGAGCTCTGGCCACTAGGCCTGCCTCTACCACAGAATGTCTCTTTTCCTACCAAAGTCAAATAAGGGCCAATGATGGCTTACTCTTTCCATGGCCAAGACCACAGCCATGAAAAAGCAATGCTCTGAATTAGTCACAGCAGTGGGCAGGAAAGCACAGAACCAAATGGCAGAGATAAATGCTCTGGGAGCTCACCTACCCTCATTTTCTTCTTGATTTCTTCCGAATTTCTTCTTTGCAAAGTCAAATAGTATACAGAAAGGATATCTCTTAAGGAAAAATATGTAAGACTCTGTTGATAGGCTGTTGGACTCAATCACACTATTCAAGAAAGCAAGCATATACTAAGATTAAAAGTCAATTTAATGTAGTATTTCTAGTGCATTTTTTCCTTGCCAAGAATAAAAATAAAACACAAGGTGAAAAATAACAAAACTAGGAGACGGAAGTACATAATGCAAGATCTACATACAAATCTACATATAATCCTAACGCACTGAGAGATCTTCTTGATGAAAAAGATTTCATTCTGAGTTGCTGTTAGTTTTAATGCAAATGCAGTATCTACCATTGCCAACAAGCCTATCGGTTCAAGTAAGTAGAGTGCAATCATGAGAAGTATTTTTTGTTAAGATTTCTATTTCAAAGTCAAGCATGACTTGGCAGCAACAATCATTATACTTAATGCAGGTTAATACAAACCAAGGAAAAGACACTGTGGAAAAATACAAAATATTTACTCTACCTAACCTAACAACTCCTACTGAACAATATATATGCTGCATATTTATGAATTGTAGCCCACAGCTGTGGAAAATTCACTACAGAATAGAACCAAACACTGCATGTTATATTTAGTATACAGCATGACTTTTCTGCTCAGTACAAGAAAAACCTACTACCCAGCAGATACTAGGACTGATGATGGCCTGATAGCAGCAATGTGTCAGGATGTTGTTCTTTTTTGTTTTTTTGCCCCAAAATAAAAAATAAAGTAATAGCATTGTTGAATATCCCAATTAAACCTCCATCCAATTCAAAATTCATCTTCAGAGCTGTCGGCTAAGAGCATTACTCGATCTTGCATGCTGTTGAATTCTCTCTGCTAGAGAAAGAAAACAGAAAAACATTAAACTCTTTCTGCAGCAGAGCAAAGCTGAGAAACAGGCCCACTTTAAAAGATATACTAATGAACAAAGCCAAGGCAGCAGCTGCTATGGCAAATCCAAACCACTGGGCACGTCAATACTGTTCATGCATCATTAAGCCCCGTGTGCCTTATTAAGCAAATTAGATAAGCAAAGAATGTTCTGAAACTGATTAGGTTTTGCTATTGTTGGTTCCATACCTTTCTTTTATGCCTTTTGAAGCCATTTCTCCTTCGGCGATTCATAACCTTAATGCTGTAGAGAGCTCCCAAGATGAACAAGGCACCAGCTATCCCAACCCCTACAGGGACCAGCATCCCAGACATATAACCAGCCTGCACAGAAAAGGACACACGTATTAGGATGCTAAACAGACCACTGCCCTGGGTTTCTCATTTCTGCTGGATGGCAGCAGGTTTTTAGACACTTTGAATTTTCATGTTTGCTTTGTTGTAACATAAAATAGAGCCTAGAATAAAGTTACTTTTCAGGGAGAAGGCAACAGAGAGAGAGGTATGACTATTTTGGGATATTTCAAATACTTATAAGTAAGTACTGAAATAAATCAGCCAGACTTAGTGGCACCTCCAGCCACTTGCTTATGCACATTTGTCAACATCAGTTTTGGGTGACAGAAATATAATTTGTATTAAAGATGGATGAAGTAAGCTTCTGAGAATGCCAGGACTATTAAAATGCTATAAATTGGAAATATCAGCCAGGGCCAAGCTTCAAGGGGGTTGAAGTGTCCTCTGGAATAGCATTTCTTGGAGGGTAAAAGGAGGATCTTGACAGTAGTGGTTTTCTCTCTCTCTCTCTCTCTCTCTCTCTCTCTCTCTCTCTGTCTTAGCTGCATTACAGTCAGAAAGGAAAGACAAAAGTGCTTGTAAGTGAGTAAAAGGCAAGGGCTTCTGGAAGCAACAGGGAAGAAGAGGGCCTGCAAAAGCAAGAGGAAAGATTTTAGATGGAGTAGAAGCAGAAAAGACAAAAAAGGTGAGAGTACGCACATAAAATGGATTAATCTCTATGAATGGAATAATCTCCCCAGATTATTCCAAACAAGACCAAAACTGGGGATAAGGAGGGAATTCTGAGTGTCTCCAGCCCCAAAGAAAGGAAGTGGCAGAAAAGGGCACAGAGATCGCTGCCGACAACGTTGGTGTCTCTGAAAGAGCCTGGAGGAATCAAACCCGTGTGTGCTTCCAACATCCCCAAAGTGTCGCTATGGATACCTCAGTCCTAAAACAGCAGCAGGATCCCCACATACTCCCCGGCTTCCATAAGTAACTCAGGACCTACCCAAGCTCAGGGCAAGCCCTCATACTAAGGCTGATTCCTGCACCTTAGTCAATAAGACTCCTATTGGACTAGAGGACTGTGTCCTAACCTAGAGCCCTGTCATGGGGGAACATAGATACTGGTTTGTCTCCCAAAAACCCCCTCCTAGAAGACAGGCAAAGTACATAAACAATTAAAGTTTAAAAGCGCTAAGGACTTTTGATAGGCATGGGGGGGTGTAGCATGAGTTTGCTCTTTTATTTGACTATGTCTAAAATTTCGAATATAGCACAAACTCTTTTTAGTATCTTTCAGAATGAGCCAAAAACAGAGAGAGACAGAGAATAAAAGTCTTCCCAAAATTGCTGAAGTTTGCAGGCTGTGCCACTTTCCCAAGATTTCTCATAGTAAATCCAAGGAATCAATGAGAACTTACAAAACTGCAGCACCCTCCTCTCTTGCTCAGCAGCCTCTCACTGCTTCTGCCTCCCAGAGTCTTAAGTTAGGACAAAATACGGAAATATTTTTACATTAATTTGAGAACAATAGCATTTTTCATCAGTGTACTAAGTATTTTTCCCCAAGAAATAAAGCCCAGTCATTTTTCAATAAATTAATATGCTTCGCAGAACCCAACATTTTCTAAAGTTCTTCCAGATTTACTTAAAGCTTAAAAAATTCTGTAATTTTCCATGTGGAAAAACACTGGACAATAGCAAAGTTTTGGTGCTCTCACCAGAATCGTATGTTTTTTTAAATCGCCGTTCCCAGTGCATGGAAACGTATATATATACGTGTTGAAATGTAATCAACTTTATGCCTAGCTGAGTAGGCTTTTCAGAGCTACGTATCCAGAGGTTGATTTTTTTGAGCTTTTAGAAGGTCAACTCAATCGGTCTCTCTGTGGGCCACCTCGTGCTATGTAACTTAACGCCATACCAATAATATGAATATTCCACGATATGTCACTATTTCCATATTTCTTACTGACACACTTAACCTTCTTATTTCTAGAACTTTATTTTTTCAAATTTTTTTATTGACATATAAAATTGTATGCATTTATTTAATATCATATACAACATCATGTTTTGAAGTATATATACATTGTAGAATGGTTAAATCTAGCTCTAGAGCTTTAAATCATTTAGATGTCACAAAAATTCAGTTTTATCTCTCTTTTTGTCCCTCTTTCTTTCTTTTTTTTTTTTTGGTGGCATCTGCCTTGCTTTAAAATTGCAAATAAATTACAAGATGGAAGCAAAGCAACCTGTCATCTTCAAATATAATTTGACCATTCATCTTTCAAAACTGACTGAGAGAAAATAAGCTCATCTTTTAGAATTGTTCATGACTTGCTTTCTTCAGAAATGAAAATAAATAAGATGGCATGCACCTATTTTGAAGTTATAAATTCTATCTAGTACCTTTTCTCTGTTCAACATTATGGCACACGTGTGCCCCCAGATGTTACACCCTGAGAAGAACACAATTGTTCCAATGTATTAATGCAAACAAGAATGCATAACCTGAACCTAATCATGAGGAAACATCCAACAAACCTTACGTAAAGAATATTCTATTAATATTTTTTTAAAAAAAGGACTGCATTCTTTAAAAATGTCAGTGTCACATAAGACAAAAGATTGCTATAAAAATGTTCCAGGTTAAAGGAAATTAAAGAAACATGACAACTAAATGTGTTACATAATCCTGGACTGGATTCTGTCAAGAGAAGAACAAATACTTTTATTAATATAAAGGATATTGGGGGTCTGTTGAAATATGGATGACAGATGCCATAAAAGTATTCTATTGAAGTTAAACATACTCAAGCTAATAACTACACTAAGATTTGCTAACAAAATATTCCTACTCTTCGGAAATACACACTGAAGTATTTAGAGGTAAACAAGCCATGGTGTGTGTAACTTATCCTCAAATGTTTCAGGTAAAAAAGAGGAGAATGTGCCAGCAAAATGAGCAAGCAAATGGGGTAAAATGTTAACAATCGGTGCATCTGGGTAAAGGTGTAGGAATGTTCTTCGTACTACTCTTACTCTTGTATCTTGTCTGGAAGCTTTAAATTATTCCCGAATAAAGTTTTAAAATTTTTAAGTGGACTATAAGTCAAATAGCACTAGATATACTTTTGTTTGTTTGGCTTTGGAGGTTTTTTGTTTGTTTATTTGTTTGTTTGTTTGTTTGAAGTATATGAGAAAAGTATCCTTTCCTTTAAGGATAGTATATTTATTCAGAAACATCTGTGTGAAGAAGCTGTAAGATAACCAAAGGACACACTGTACTACCTAAAATCTACTGAATTGAGACAGTGTCATTATGATTTCTATGCAATGGTGGTTCTCAAACTGGAGCATGCATCAGAGTAGACAACAACAACAACAAATAGAATAATTCAGAACTTGTGAAAACACCACCCTTTCTATATCCAGCTAACTAACAGACACCTAATATTGGAACGATAAAATGAAGCTAACCTGAGAGAGTATCCTGGTTTGGCTGTTCTAAGGGATTCTGTGACTTTCATCAAGGAGACAGTAGTTTTGTTCTCAAATGGTTCCTGAAGATAATGACTAAGAAGACTTTTATAGATGATAAACATTATAGGTGGATGGGTGGATGGATATATGGAAAGACAGATAAAGAGAGAGAGTAAGCTATCAATACACATGTGTGTGATTTGTCCAAATCAAGTGATCATGTAATATTTCAAGCATGGAGGAAGGGGGAGATGGGGAAGATGAAGACATAGGCATTAAATAAGACAACTACTATTGGAGTCTCAAATTTTCTTCTTCCAATTTTCTTTTAAATTAAAACATACTGAAAAAAATACTGCAGAAGAAGGTGAAGAAAAAGCTGAAAAAACATCAAAATAAGCCAGAAAACCAGGGGCCACACATGAAATTATTTATCTTAGTGAAAAGGAACAAGAAGGTCATATCAAGATTCTGAGACAAGAATGAAGGGTTCATAGGAATAGAAAATACAGCCTTTCTCCAAAACTGCACAGATTTGTAAAGGGAGTGGTGAAGGTATATCTACATGCAGTAAGAAATTTAGCAATATCAAACTTCAAAACAGCCTACATGCCAAGAGTTATTTTAAGTCTATTTTTTGTCTTTTTTTTCTTTAACTCAGAAGGATATTTTCTGGAGAAGCAAAGACATGGATTCTTAGATTAACATACCAAAGCCTATTTAATTTTAATTATGTTATATTTTCTCATGAAAAATAATAAGAAGCACTACCAATGTAAATAAATCCAGTTCTAAACTTTTGAGCTTTTCTTCCCCCAAAACTTTCCTCAGTCCTTCCGATCATCTGTCCTTTGCACAACTGGACCCATTATGAATACCAAAACAGCCTCCACTGACCTCAACAGCCTTAAAATTTTTCAGTGTTACTTTTAATATATCTGAACACAAAATAGTCTCATTCTCAAACACTGTACATGTTAAATTTCACTGAGAAGCAAAAAAAAAAATAGTGAG
>NW_012154507.1:506152-554569 GCF_000956105.1 Propithecus coquereli | reverse complement strand
GACAAAGCTATATGCCTGTCAAGATAAGTTCAAAGGAAGAAAATACTTTTCTTACCTTGTCTTTTAATTTTTCCATCCAGCTTCTCACTAGGAAAAATAAGAGAACAAAATGTAAATAGCCATATTTTACTTATATTTCATGGTAATAAGCTAATTTAATACATTGAAGATTTTTTTGTGTTAAATACAGTAAAAGAGTCAACAGTATTAACATAATGACAGTAATGGTCTTGCTTTTATTTCTACTTTTTAAAAAATGTAACAGAGCACAAACATCTGCCATATTATTAGATGAACATGGAATATTTTTGTTTGTTAAATGTTATTGTTAATGAATGCTTTGGCCGGGAGGTCTGGGGAAGAAGAAAGGAAATTATCTTTAAAACACCAACTTCATTTGTTCTCTGACATTTTTTCTTTAGCTTTATTTCTTATCCTTATCAGTTTTTATGCTCAATGTGAATGCTGCCCTTGAATCAATGTCAGAGAGCAGAGATTATGGCAGGAAAGAACATGGGCAAGCCCTGGGCTTCCCAGCACTGGCTTCAGAAAGGAGCATTTGCAATCATATTTGAAGCAGAAAGAATTTAATCGCAGGCAAGACCAAGAAGTATTTCTGAAATATATTTATCTATCTATCTTGTGAACTGTGTCATTCTATCACGACATAACCACTATGAAAAATAATAGCAATAATCAAGTAATATTTATGGAAGCTAACTGGAAAGGACCACATAAACTATGAAATTCTATGTAGATGATGACTACAACCAGTTGGAAATATATCTATTCTGCCAAAAGCAGAAGGAAGCATCAATGAAAATGAAAACATGTTAGAATGGCCATGTTAAGGGTAATTTGAAGTTGTTGGTGGTTGTTTTTTTTTACCCTTAATTGCCTTTTAAAGTTACAATAATGTTTCAACACTAAGTTAAAATTCGTTTTTAAAGGCATCAGAAAGGAGAAAAAAGATAAATATATTCTCATTTTACCTCTGTTATCAAACAAAAGAAATGTTATTAAAAAAAAAAAAAACTTTAAGATTTCCTTAAATTTTCTTTCCTCTTCTGGAAGCTTCAACAGGCAGGAAGGAAGCCAACAGAGTGGCAACTTTTCTTATAAAGAGCCAGAGAGTAAACATCTTAGGTTTTGTGGGGCATACAGTCTCTGTTACAACTCAGTTCTGCTGTTGTAGCACAAAAGTAGACATAGACAATACAGAAATAAATGGGTTCAGTCATGCTCCAATACACTTTATTTTTGGTTACTGAAATTTGAATTTCTTGCAATTTTCAAATGTCACAAATATTTTTCTTTCTATTTTTTTTCAAACATATTAAAATGTAAAAATCACTCTTTGCTCATGGGCACACATAAACAAAACAAGCAGCAGGACAGATGTGGGCCTTGGGCCACAGTTTGTGGTCCCCTGACATAGACATACTTTAACCAAGAAGTTGATGCCATCATTTACAGCCTGACTCTAGTAGTGGTATATCTGACGATACTGATGATGGCTAGTACACGCATGCAGTGTTATCCCTCACAAAGCAGCACGCGTGCATTGCATCATCTGATCAGCAAACTGATGACACACATGAGAGTCAGTTAAGATTATGCTCAGGGAAATGATGAGGAAACTGAAGCTCAGAACAGCTAAGAGCCTTGCCCATGGTTAACCAGTGAATAAAGAGTCACTGGAACGTAAACCTGATTGAATAACCCAGGAATAAGACTTTCCAGCTACCAATTTCTTTTGGTGATACCATCACTCCTCGGGTCCCTCAGGTTGAAAATGTGGAGACATCCTTGGCTCTTCCATCCCCCTTAGTTCCTGGATTTAATCTCTCATGTAAAGACCTTGTCAGGACCTCTCAGGTTTATCCTTCCCCCATCGGTCCCTCTGTCCCAAGCAGGATCCAGGCCAAGACGGTGGTGATCAGTCAGGATAAGATCAGAGTCGTGGGTCAGAACAAAGTCTAGGTCTCTCAGGAAAAGGCCAGGGGCCAGTGATCCTAGCAGCAGTTCCATGGGGAAGTGAGGTCCACCACCAATCCACTAATTTTGGAGAAACCAGTGAACCTCCGGACCCTCAGCTTCCTCATATATAAAATGGAGACGGCAATATCTATCTTGCAAGATTGTTGCAAAGATTAGAAATAAAATGTGCAAAGTGTTTAGACAGTACCTGATGTCAAGAGACTAGAAAACAAAAACAAGAAATCAAGGGCAGGAGGGGAAAAAGAAAGGTGAGTGAAATATGAGTATTGTGTTAGTATGTCTCAATTAAGTCCAAGACATAGATTTAAGTTCAAGCAAGAGAATGTTTCCAATTCATTTATTCATTCAACAAATATTTATTATGCAATGTGTTTGATCAGACATTGTGCTCTATGCTGGGTCAGTAGGAGTTACAGGATCTAGTTGCAGTGAGAATGGGGTTAGGCTAGCACATCTATGATGAGAAGTGGATGACAAGCAGAAATATAGGGATAAGCAGAGAGTGAGGGACAGAGCTGGAAAGCCAGTTGCTGGGATACAAGGCAGAACTCCAACCTTTGAAGCAAGATGCTCAGAATCAGGGAATAGGCTAGGTATTAGAGAGCAAAGCAAAAGAGAGGTGGGGGCAGGAATGCCAATGTGAGCACCTCAGGAAGGAGCAAGCCATGGCAGGATAAGGGTAGCTTGAGGAAGAGAAAGGGGAGGCAAAGACCAGGCCAAGGTCTGAGACACCTGAGACACGGATAGGCTTGAGTACTGTAGGAAACTCACTGAGAAACATTCTAACTTAGGTCTTACCCAGCCAGGCCTAACTGGGAAACTGTCTACATTTAAGGTTCTTAAAGTGAATTTCACAGAGACCTTTGGATGATTGTCTAGTAACTCTCCACTGAAGGCAGAAGGCATATTAGAACAGGATGGTCACATATGTACAGGTCATCTGAAAGAGCATGTTCAACAGACCTAGTCCAATAATTTATAATACAGTAAAGAAAGCTGGGCAAAATCTTGGCTAGTGAGGGGCTGATACATAGAGGATAGTGACGAAGTATTTGGGTCTAGAAAGATGGAGAAAATGCTATTCTGAGAGTATGTGAGCTTGATTATGTTTCCCCTTAAGAACAGGAGACCCCAGAGGGCCATGTCTTGCGCTTCTCAGGTATCCGCCAGAGAGAGTCCTTAGCATGGAATTGGACACTCGGGTGCTTAATAAATATTTTTCCTTCTTTTAGCAAATATTTATTGCTTTTAATTGAGTTCAAAATCATTGAGTAAGCATGCATTTCTTTCATAAATAAAATTAATACTGTTTAAATGTTGATATAACCCAAAGCATTCTACAGATTCAATGCAATCTCTATCAAAATCCCAATGACATTTTTCACAGAAATAGAGATAATAATTTTAAAATTTGTGTGGAGCCACAAAAGACCACAAAGCAGCCAAAGCAATCTTGAGCAAAAAGAACAAAGCTGGAGGCATCACACTACCTGACTTCAAAATATACTATAAAGCTATAGTGATCAAAACACCATGATATTGCCATAAAAACAAACAACATAGACCAATGGAACATAGAGTTTAGAAATAAATCCACATATTTTTGGTCGATCAATTTTCAGCAAAGATGCCAAGAACACACAATGGGGAAAGGACAGTCTCTTTAATAAATGGTGTTGGGAAAACTATAACCATATGCAAAAAAATGAACTTAGCCCCTCATCTCACACCATATAGAAAAATCAACTCAAAATGGAGTAAAAACTTAAACACAAGACCAGACATTGTAAATCTACTAGAAGAAAATATACGAAAAAAGCTTTATGACATTGGTCTGGGCAATAATTTTTTAGATATGACTCCAAAAACTCAGTCAACAAAAACAAAAATAGACAAATGGAATTTCATCAAGCTAAGAACCTTCTACACAGCCAAGGAAAAAACTAACAGAGTGAAAATACAATCTACAGAATGGAAGAAAATATTTCCAACTATACAGATGATAAGGGGTTACTATCCAAAATACATAAGGAATTCAAACAACTCAATAGCAAGAAAACAAATAACCAGATTTAAAAATGATCAAAGCATCTAAATAGACATTTCTCAAAAAAAATGACACACAAATGGCCAACAGGTATATGAAAAGATATGCAAATTGAAACTCCAATGAGATTATCATCTCATACCTATTAGAATTGCTATTATCAAGAAGACAAAAGATAACAAGAGTTGGCAAGGATGTGTAAAAACGGAAACCCTTGTACATTGTTGGTGGGAATATAAATTAGTATAGTCATTATGGAAAATGGTGTGGAGGTTCCTCAAAGAATAAAAAATAGAACTACCATATGATCCAGCAACCCTACTACTAGACTTATGTTCAAAGGTAATGAAATCAGTATGTTGAAAAAATATCTGCACTCCATGTTCATTTTAGCACTATTCACAATACTCAAGATATAGAATCAAGGCCAGGCGCGGTGGCTCACGCCTGTAATCCTAGCATTCTGGGAGGCCGAGGTGGGCGGATCCTTTGAGCTCAGGAGTTCAAAACCAGCCTGAGCAAGAGCGAGACCCCGTCTCTACTAGAAAAAATAGAAAGAAATTAATTGGACACCTAAAAATATATAGAAAAAATTAGCCGGGCATAGTGGCGCATGCCTGTAGTCGCAGCTACTCGGGAGGCTGAGGCAGAAGGATTGCTTGAGCTCAGGAGTTTGAGGTTGCTGTGAGCTAGGATGACTCCACGGCACTCTAGCCCAGGCAACACAGTGAGACTCTGTCTCAAAAAAAAAAAAAAAAAAAAGGGTGGGAGGAGAAAAGAAGAAACTGCAGATTAAATAACATTTCCATAAATCGTATCAATTGTAAGTACAGTTGGTTTTTAATAGGCTGTGCTGAAAAGTATCACAAACTGCTTGTTTAGAAGGGTATTTTTAATTTTTATTTATTTCCAGTAGGAAGTTTCATGGACTATATTTACTCCAGACATATGCATAAATTCCCTTTCTGTCTCTATGTATGTCTCTCTCAGTATATCATACTGTGATTTATGTCTCTCTGTTTTTCTTTTTCTCTCTCGCATTTTTTCTTTCTCTCAGATGCTGATATTGATATTTTGGTATCCTCCCACAAATCATGAATGTTCTGAATGGCATCTAGAATGGTGAATCCTTTCCAGAAGACTTTCAATTTACTCTGCCCAGATCCATCAGAGGAATCACCATCTATGGTAGCTAAAGCCTTATAAAATGTATTAATATTTCTTAAATAATATGACTTGAAGTCAAAATTACTCCTTGATCTATGGGCTTCAGAATGGATGTTGTGTTAGCAGTCATGAAAACAATATTCATCTCCTTGCAGATCTCCATCAGAACTCTTGGGGGACCAGGTATGTTATCAATGAGCAGTAATATGTTGAAAGAAATCTTTTTTTCTGACCAGTAGGCTTCATCAGCGGGCTTAAAATATTCAGTAAACCATGCCGTAAACAGATGTACTGTCATCCGGGCTTTGTTGTTCCATTTATAGAGCACAGGCAGAGTAGGTTTAGCATAATTCTTCAGGGCCCTAGGATTTGGGGAATGAGCAATGAGTATTGGCTTCAACTTGAAGTTACCAGCTGCATTAGCCCCAAACATTAGACTCAGCCTGTCCCTTGAAGCTTTGAAGCCAGACATTGAAGTCTCCTCTCTTACTATGAAAGTCCTAGATGATATCTTCTTCCAGTATAAAGCTATTTCATCTACAATGAAAATCTGTTGTTTAGTGTAGCCACCTTCATCTATGATTTTAGCTAGATCTTCTGGATAACTTTCTGTAGCTTCTACATCAGCACTTATTGTTTCACCTTGCACTTTTATGTTATAGAGATGGCTTCTTTCCTTAAACCTCATGAACCAACCTCTGCTAGCTTCCGACTTTTCTTCTGAAGCTTCCTCACCTCTCTCAGCCTTCCCAGAAATGAAGAGAGTTAGGGTCTTGCTCTGGATTAGTCTTAGGCATAAGGAAATATTGTGGCTGGTTTGATCTTCTACCCAGACCACTGAAACTTTCTCCATATCAACAATAAGGTTGTTTCACTCATCATTTGTGTGTTCACCAGAGCAGCATTTTTAATTTCCTTCAAGAACTTTTCCTTTACATTCACAATTTGCCTGTTTAGCTCAAGAGGCCTAGCTTTGGACCTATCTCAGCTTTCCACATGCCTTCCTCACTAAGCTTAAGCATTTCTAGCTTTTGATTTAAAGTGAGAGATGTGGGACTCTTTCTTTCACCCAAACACTTAAAGACCATTGTAGGTATATTATTATAATTGGCCTAATTTCAATATTGTTGTGTCTCAGGGAATAGGGAGGCCCAAGGAGAGGGAGAGAGACAAGGGAATGGCCAATCAGAGGAGCAGTCAGAACACACACAGCATTTATCCATTAAGTTCACAGTCTTATGAGCATGTAGTTCATGGTACCCCAAAATAATTACAGTAGTAACATTAAAGATCACTGATCACAGATCACCAAAAAACACATAATGATAATGAAAAAGTCTGAAATATTGTGAGAATTACCAAAATGTGACACAGAGACACAAAGTGAGCACAAACCGTTGGAAAATGGCGCCAATAGACTTGCTCAACACAGCATTGCCACAAACCCTCAATTTGTAAAAAATGCTGCAAAGTGCAATAAAGCAAAGCACAATAAAACAAGGTGTGCCTGTATTAAAATGAACAGAAGGAGGGAGATAGGGAAGTCAGGCAATCTGGCCAAGTTCAAGGTAGAGGGCATCTCCATTTATCTAAATTAATTATAACTAAAGAATTTCAGGCTACCTGGGTTTATAAAATATAAGCTTCCCATATAGCATTGTGTAAGATATATTATACTTCATAGCTAGGTTCATTTGGTTCACATTCAATTTTGAAAGAGTTAGAATCTCTTTAATAGTCAAATTTTCAACATCATATCTTTCAATAATGTAGGAAACTTGATTTTTATCTTAATCAATGAAAACAGAAATGTATGTTCCACCTAAAAAAAAATGAAATATCAGAACATAGTCCTTTGTTCAAAGCATGTGTAATCAAATTTCATTTACAGTGTTTTTACAGTGTCAAGAAATAAATGGAGACCAGCTCTTTTTCCTCCTTGTTATTTAAACATAAGTGCTTTTTCTAGCCCCAAAAACAGACAAAGCTTTTTTCCAACTTATATCACACACTTCAGAATAATAAAACTTACCAAGTTTTAAGTATTATCTGCATGTTTTTTAAAGAACCTTGAGTTTTTCTAGCTACAGATTATTCTCTAATGATGCTACATTTACCTGCTTTAAAACCACACAGAAACCCTATCTATAATCATTTACTCTTCGCATAATTACGGAACAGCAAGATTCCAATGAATAGAATGACCCACTTCTTTGCATAGGGCTAAATGAGCAGTAATCGTGTATCTAAGAAGCAATTAATTCTGAAAGCTCCGCACTGATATTTACAAAGAAGGATATAAAGAGCCCAGATACCCTAATCTCTACTTTCAAGTAATATTAAGAATGTCTTGGCCAGGCGCGGTGGCTCATGCCTATAATCCTAACACTCTGGGAGGCCAGTGCGAGAAGATTGATTGAGCTCAGGAGTTCAAGACCAGCCTGAGCAAGAGCAATACCCCATCTCTTCTAAAAATAGAAAAATTAGCCAGCCATCATGGCACGTGCCTGTAATGCCAGCTACTCTTGAGGCTGAGGCAGGAGGATCGCTTAAGCCCATGACTTTGAGGGTGTAGTGAGCTATGATAATGCCACTGCACTCTACCTGGGGTGACAGAGCAAAATTCTGTCTCAAAAATAAAAGAATGTCTTTAGTTAACTGCAAGCTTAGGAATGATACTAAATACCTACTGGGAAGATGCAAAGAGAATATCTTGCAGTCAACTACACATTCTGCCAGGATCATTTATTAGTACTAATGATACTGATAAACTGTAAACTTTATTGTCACAACTCTTGTGATGAGAAAGCTGTCATGAACTTCCACCATATGGAAATATATGATGTATAAATGAAGAAAAAAGTATCCCTCAGTGTGTCTTTCTTTCTCTTCCCAGAAAGAGAAGCATAATCTATAACATTTCTTGCCACTATTCACCAAGGAGAAAATAATTTGCCTATGCCCCCCTCTACCCTTTATTGTTAGGGGAAAAAATTCACTGCTCTCTGTCTGAGGTGCCCTTCAATGTTCTATGATTTCACCACTCAGCAGCATCAAGTCCACGCTCAGGGTACCTGAAATCCTCATTCTCATGAGGTCTCTTCTCAGATTTGCACTACCTGATCTTCAATCCATTGGTGAAAAAGAAAATAGTTTAACAATGGTGATCTAGCACCTCTTGTATTATACTGGATAGAGCCGGAGCCCATTCTACTAAGTGAAATATCACAAGAATGGAAACATAAGCACCACATGTACTCACCATCAAATTGGTATTAACTGATCAACACTTATGCGCACATATAGTAGTAAGATTCATCAGGTGTCGGGCAGGTGGGCGAGCAGAGGAGAGGATGGGTATATTCACACCTAATGGGGGCGGTGTGCACGGTATGGGGGATGGACATGCTTGAAGCTCTGACTAGGGCAGGACAAAGGCAATATATGTAACCTAAACATTTGTACCTGTAATATGCTGAAATTAAAAAAAGAAATAAAAAATAAAAAAAAGAAAATGGTTTGGTCTGGTCTTCATACTTTATTTTTAATACAAAGTTTACTGCTTTCTGAAGTTCAGCATCATCGAGCTCCCAGTACAAAGTCAAGTTTGTGTGAATTCTTTTACCGGATCCACTGAACCTAAAATCTGCCATCTGGAGATATAGCTGAGGCTTTAGCCACAGTCCCTCCTCATTCTCAATGTTATTTAAGGTGATTAACCACTGTAGCTTCAAGACAAGGCCCCCAACCACCCTTCTCCTTTATATCAATTTTGGGGCTTCCACTGATAAAAGCCATGGCTTGACCATAGGCTGAGGTAAAGAGAAGACCGCCTAGTACCAGGTGACTGTAAAGTCATGCTTGAAGATGACCTTTATCCAGAGATTCTGACATGATTCTACTTAATCAACATGAAGCTCCCACTTCCCTAGTGCCTTGCCTCAGCCAGCAGACGAAATCAATTAGAAGTGGAGAGCTGAATGAGTACTAAAGTGGTTTTCAAGGCAGCTTCAGGGTTTGTTTTCCAAAAGTTCCATTTACCAGTTCATAATGCTTCACTCACAATAATGGGCAAATACCAAGCTGCACTCTCAAGAGAAATTAAGGCAAATCTTTGGTTAAGAACACCTGAACATTGCTGTTTAAAGGGTAGAAAGTTTCAGTTATGTAAGATAAGTTCCGGAGATCTAACATACAGCATAGTGTCTATAGCTGACAATACTGTATTGTATACCTAAAATTTGCTAAAAAGGGCAGATCTTTCTTTTAAGGTGTAAAATTTAAGGTATATACACTGTGAAATGATCACCACAATAAAACTAATTAACATATCTACATAGTTACGTGTGCGTATAGAAGATTTTTCTATCCACTAAGAGAGTAGATCTTAAGTGTCACTAACACAAATATTAATAATACTAATAAAGGGGATGAGAGGAAACTCTGGGAGGTCATGGGTACGTTTATGGCCTTCGAGGTGATGGTTTCAGGGGTGCATACTTGTCCCCAAAGACATTAAGTTATATACATTAAATATGTACAGCTTTTTATATGTCAAAAAAAAACACACCTGAGCATTATAGTTAATATATTCAAAAGCAAAACTTTTCTGCCTCTAAATGGATTACTTGAAAGTTTCCCTGAGCTCTTGATCCTTAAAAGCCTAAAGGTTTTGACCACTACAGCATGGCAGGTAATTAACCCAGACTCTATCTTTCCCCTTTTGTAATCCCTTGAGCAAACAGGGAACAGCTGTTCAACATACAGGGGAGTAGAACCAATCTCAATTTCCTTATTCCTTAGTGATTTCAAACATAATTCCACTTTGCCAAGTTCTTGAGATGCCACCCCTCCTGTTTGTTATGTTTACTTTCTTTCCCTCGTGCTAGAACATTTATTCCCTTGTGTGATCTGTAATTTTTCATGTGAACTTATTTTTTAGTGGAGGTTGTTTTTCCCATAGGAATCTTGTACACCCTGAATCGCAGAAGTGCCGCTACAAACAAGCAGTTTCTTATGTGCTTGTGCTGAGCACACCAGGAATTGCACCCATCTGGAACAGAGCCGTACATTCATCTCTGAGTTGGGGATTCTTGCATCATGAAGGCAAGCCTGGGGCTTCAGTGCCTTTTGTTTTCTCCCACTCAGAGCCCCAGAAAGAGGGGCGCTCCTCTGATGTTTCCCTGGCTTACAAAGGAGGACTTTTCTAGACCCCCTTTCACTGAAGGGGCAGTTGTTCCAGAATGCCTTCTTTGTGTGGGGATTTCAATCCCTGCTCCCTGCCCTACACCTGCCAAGGCCATGTCTCTTAATCCCACATTGGTGTTAAATATCCCAGCATTCATAATTGGTCCAGTGTCCCCCCACAAGACACTACCAGAATTTCCTCCCTTTTTAAGGCTAAATAATATTCCACTGTACATATACCACATTTTGCTTATCCATTCATCCATCGATGGACACTTGGGTTGCTTCCACATTTTAGCTACTGTGAATAATGCTGCTGTGAACATGGGTGTACAAATATCTCTTCACGCCCCTTTTAATTCTTTTGGGTATATACACACAAGTAGAATTAGATTTATTATTTGACATGTTTTCATTCAATCAGAAGATGAATTCAACAATGTAACCAACATTTATTATCTAATAGGTACTACCAGGTACTGTGCCAAAAAATATCTATAAAGCCTTATATATTTATGAATTAAACCTAACAGCAGTTAGGTCTAAAAGGTAGGAAGAGAAATTAAATTGTATTTTTTCCACAGACATAATTAAATCCCAAAGCTCTGAGCATCGATTAGACATTAGAAGTAAAATCTGATTATCCCAGAGACTCACTTCCATACAAACACTTTTATGAGTTGCCTAACTGCTCATGGCCCTGAATTAGCCATCAACCCAAATGGATTTGTTTTTACCCAGTAACAAACAAACCTTGGACGTGCTTACGAGTTTCTTATGAAGAAGCAGCCAGAGTTTTTGTTTAATTGGCAATATAACCATGTACATTATTAATGATAAGTTTATTTTCTTCTCAATGTAGAAGTCTAAAGGCCATTAACTGCTGCAGCAAGTTACAAATGTATACTAAGAGAACCTAACCAAATAACAGCCACTTTCTTCATGGTCCAATGTTACAGAGAAATATTTTTCCAGGACTTGTGTGAGGTTTTTTTTTTTTTTGAGACAGAGTCTCACTCTTTTTGCCAGGGCTAGAGTGAGTGCCGTGGCGTCAGCCTAGCTCACAGCAACCTCACACTCCTGGGCTCAAGCGATCCTACTGCCTCAGCCTCCCGAGTAGCTGGGACTACAGGCATACGCCACCATGCCCGGCTAATTTTTTCTATATATTTTTAGTTGTCCGATAAATTTCTTTCTATTTTTAGTAGAGACGGGGTCTCGCTCTTGCTCAGGCTGGTTTCGAACTCCTGAGCTCAAACAATCCGCCCGCCTCGGCCTCCCAGAGTGCTAGGTTGTGTGAGGTTTTATGTTTGCACAGAGGCATCTGCAGTAGACTTCAGCGAGAACTACAGCTACTATGAATGTCTCTAATCTAAGACAGATGCTTCAAAATTTTAATGCAATTTATGAAAGACTGACAAATAGAAATTCAAGACCCAGTCTTTCACACAGAGCCAAAAAGAAATCCCCAACAGAAATCAGACGAGAATGACTTGAAAAGTTCTTGACATTCTTTTCTCCCACCATATACTTCCAAACCAGGTCACCTTCATTTTTCACCTTTGTACCTCAAGGGTGTCTCTTGTTTCTCTCCAAGTAATATTTTTGAAAAGCAATCTGATCACACCACTTCCTGCTTTAAAACCCCTTCAAAGCCTCCTATTGCCCTTAGGCAAAAGTCTAAACTTCTTCACTCAGCTTACAAGGCCCTGCATGATCTCAGTTCTCACAATGAGCTGAGTGGGCCTGGCCTCCAAACCTTCACACTTATTCCACCTTCTGTCTCCACCTCCTCTTCTCCCCACTCACTCCTACTCATTCTTCAGACCCAGCTTCAAAGACTCTTCCCCTGGGAGATCTGTTCTGGCCCCTACAACAGATCTCTAAACTGGGGAACCCACAGCACCCTGTTGTTCCCGTATCATTAATGCCATGCGCCACACTGCAATAGGATCATAAGTGTCTTCACAGCTGCCTTTGCTGTTTGTGGATTAAACTCTCCGAGGCAGAAACTTGTCTGTTTTACTGATTGCTGCAGCTCCTGCACCAGACAGGGCCTGACATGTGGAAGACACTATTTGTGTAATTAATGAACCCTCTTCCATGATAATACATTCCCATGAGGACTAGGGCTATTGTCTTCATGCATTTGGAACCAGATAAAGGATAAACTTCTTAAGCTAATATACATATTGTGATCCTACTGAATACTATCTACAGGAGGGGTTCTTACTCATTTCTGTCTATCTGTCAAATGAATACTATGGACCCCTTCTAGGAATACAATTTACAAATGCATAAAATAAAATACATACAACTCTAAAGAAACAAGTATACTTAAATTCCATTATCAAGTTATTTTTTAAAATTTGGTATACAGTAGTAAATATGTCTTTTTACTATCTCATTAAATAAGAAGATCTACTGACAGGTCTAAAAATTACCATAATTTCAAAGTAATGATGAGCATGAATGGCATTTTGAGATATCTGTGACAGCTACAGTGTGATATGAAGTTATCTGCAATATTTGTTGGTGACAAAGACACATTTACTGCTAATACTACTATTGCTACTGTCTACACTTATAATTAGATAAAACACTAAAATTCAGTTAGAAGTTAATGTAAATAAGGATGTAATTTTTACCATCCAAGTTCATGGACCTCTGCAGAGATCCCTAAGAAAGCCGTGGAAATGTACTGCTTAGCTCTTCTGCTGTCAGGGAGCACAGGTGACTGACAGCCACAGTCACCCGCAACCCCCAACCTCTGGATCCACCCCTACATCCGTGCAGTGTCCATACTGCCCCTGGACTGCTCCCAGGCAATGACTGAGCACGGCAGGGTATCTGTGCAAGCCCATTCCGGTGGGACACAGGAGTCCTGTAGTGGGCAACTTGGCTCAAGACCTCACAATCAGCCTGGCCAAAACACTCTCAGCACTGAACTATCATCTGTGGCTTTTCCCACCCAGTCCTCCTTCCTTCCGCCTCTCCTTGCATAGAAGTCAGACTGGCCTTGCAGCCGGAAAGCTCTCCCAGCCTACTCCTAGTCCCTTCTCTTTATCTTTTGCAGATGTCTCTTCCTATAAATCTCTTGCACGAGTAATCCCACCCTGCTTCTGCTTCTGCTTCTCACAGGACCTGAACCAACACAATCCCTTTTAATTAAGAAAAAGAGAAAAACCTATTTACCTGAGTTCATTCAGACCTGATTATCCTGCAGATATCTGGACACATTGCTTTTATAACATTTTACCCATTGAAATATACCACCCGATTTCAGAAAAAGGCTTTGCAGAGAAATTTTTTTTTTTTTTTTTTTTTTTGAGACAGAGTGTCACTCTGTTGCCCTGGCTAGAGTGCCGTGGCATCAGCTCACAGCAACCTCAAACTCCTGGGCTCAAGCGATCCTACTGCCTCAGCCTCCCGAGTAGCTGGGACTACAGGCATGCTCCACCATGCCCGGCTAATTTTTTCTATATATTTTTAGTTGTCCGATTAATTTCTTTCTATTTTTAGTAGAGACGGGGTCTTGCTCTTGCTCAGGCTGGTCTCGAACTCCTGAGCTCAAACGATCCTCCTGTCTCGGCCTCCCAGAGTGCTAGATTTACAGGCGTGAGCCACCGCACCCCCGCCTCAGAGAATTTTTTTTAAAAAAGAAAATCTTTCCCATTAACTCTTTGTCTTCTAAAGGAAGGGGTACAGAGGGTTAAGTCCAAGGATTATCCTCCCTGAATAGGTAACAATGGCTCCTTAAGGAGCATGAAACAAAAAGGGAAAGGGATCAGACCTACAGCCAGCACAAAACTGTTTAAACAACATGATGTGAAGGATACACATAGTCAATCCATCAGAATACCACGCTTCTCATTTCTGAGAGTCCCTCTGATTCAATACTGTGGATTATAAAGTGAATGCAACAGAACTTCTCATACACAATAGAGGAAGTAAGATACTGGATGGTTAGGTATAATTCAGAACTAACTGCAGGGGTGATGATGAGAAAATGTGGATTATGACAAGTAAATTTTAATGGGAAAGAGGGACAAAGACTGTTTATAACACAGAGCATTTCCCTTCCCCATTCTCTACTCCTTCCACAAGGGATTTCAGGTACAATAACATCGCAAAAAGTAATATTAGAACCAAAATAGGGAGCAGAAACAGAAAAAGAAAACGTAAATAAGCAAGAACAATCAAGAAAGAAATAAGCACAAGTATGACGTTTCTAAGGTCCAGCAGAGTTAACAGAACTGATGAGGAAAAATTTGTTCTTAGCATCCTAAGTCAAAACCTGGAATAGATTTTCCCACCGAGACTTTGTCTGGTGCATTGGTTAGATTTTACAAGACCCTTAGAAGAAATTCTACTTCTAGTACATCGTGAGCCAAATCAGTCTTTACGGGCTACCCCAGGGACCTCATCATGACATAGAACATGGTTTCTAAGGGGTAATGCCCTCTGAGAGTCAAATCAATTTTAGGAAAAGAATTCATTCAGAAATGTAAAATACCCTATGTTTCCCGAGGTAAAAAGAAACATGATGTTATGAATTGAATTGTGTCCTCTGAAAAGGTAAGGTAAGTTGATGTCCTAACCCCCAGTACTTCAGAATGTGACCCAATCGGAATTAGGGTGGTTGCAGATGTAATTAGTTAAATTAAAATGAGGTCATACTGGAATAGGGTGGGCCCTTAATCCAATGTGACTGATGTCCTTATAGGAAGAGGAAGGAAGATGCATAGAAAAAAATACCATGTGAAAACACAGAGGCACACGAGGACAAAACAGCCACATGATAATGAAGGCAGAGACTAGAGCGAACAATCTACGCATCAAGGAACCCTGAGGATTGCCAGTAACAGCCAGAAGTTATTACTAGGAAAGCAGCATGGAACAGACTCTCCCTCAAGCCCTCAAGAAGGAACCAACCCTGCTGACACCTTCATTTTGACTTCTAGCCACTAGAACTGTGAGAGAATAAATTTCTCTTATTTTAAGCCAACCAGTTGGTGGGACTTTCTTATGGCAGCCCAAGGAAAGTAATAACAGTAAGCACAAGACGCTCCCCACAGGGCTCCCTGTCCAGCCTCCCTGCCTGTGTTAACACCAAGCCGCTGCCTTGTAAACCCCACGGTAATGTACCAGGTTTCACGGGGCTTGATTCCATGCTGGAGATGGACCAACGCTTTTGGAAACTGGATCTCAGGTAGCAGAAATCAACCTGCTGATGTACTGTAATCACCTGAGTCGTCTCTTTGCTCCTAGGGAACAATCTGCATGCTGAAATAATCTAGTTCAATTCTGGCCTCAATACATTACATTTAAATTGTACTTTTCTTCCAAAAACCCTTATGAAAATTGCCTCATGAATGCTCATTACTCCCTTGTGCAGTAAGAAAGGAACAAGTACCATTATCTCAATTTTGAAGATGAAGACACTGAATCCTAAAACCCCAGGAATATGAAGAACATCAAGAGATCAACTACAAAGAGGCCCACACCTGTTGCTTAGCAGAATCACCTGGGCAACTCAGCAAAACTACAGATTCACAGGCACAGCTCAGCTCTAGCATAAGCCCAAGTATCTGTGTTTTTAACAAATTCCCCAAGGAATTTTTTTTTTTTTAAATAACCTCCAAAGCACAATTCATGAACTGGCATTAGGGAACCATAGCATGGTCTTCTCAAGTTTGAGAAATAGATGGACAGATCCCTTTATAAGCTAAAAATTCTGTGGCCCTCCAGTGCTAACAAATTCTTTTTATTATAATATTACTTAAATAAATATAACCCTAAGCCCAGATGAAAACCCCTAATCCTAATGGCTCTTTTATATGACTATAAAACCAAAATAAATTCATAAATTAAATGAAATCCCAATAAAACCCAAATTTATTTTAGTGCACCAGTCACTACGTGGCTACTGTACGGATTGCTACAGAGCTGGTCCCTGCAGTGTGGCAGGCTCAGACCACATGTGGCAGAGGAGACCCATTCCCCTCTCCAAGAATTCTGGCTAGGCCTGCCTTGTGCAGCCTACCTCAATGTCATGGTCTCCACTGCACGAGAATGTGACCAGGAACACAATGCAAATGCAGGCTTTCTAATAACATGGCATTCTCAGCTATAAGGTGTCATCCAGATAATCCAAAATATTCTTATCCTCATGTTTTTACATCTTCATCCAAATGCAAGCACAAGATTTAAAATGTCATAGTAAACTTGTGGATCTCCCTTTGATAAACATTGATCTAACCCAACTGCCTTATTTCTGGCAGTCAGAATTCAGTGGATGGGTTTTAACACGTTGACTGCCACACTAGAAAAAAAATTTTTTTTTCCTTGGGGCCGTTGTGTTTTATTACAAAAATAGAATAAAAACTTTGAAAACAAAACAATTCTTTCTAATTTAACCAAAAATTTGTAATTTTTTATTGTTTTCTGTGCATGAGTTATATGCAATTAAATTGTCAATATTAATTGTAACAATAAGAACATCAACAAGTAAGACTTTCACGAACCAACCGCAGGGTTTTGCCCGGGGGACCACCCATCACATACCATGTATGCTACAGCATGGCAGCATGAGTTGCCTACGCACCACACAGCTCCAAAGCGAGACGTGTGAATTATACACGCTTCACGAGGCCCTGGGTTAAAAACCAGTGTGAGTTAAATACAACTTACATGGCAGTTAATGTGTTAAATTCTTAGCAAGAGTTAACACACTTAGTGCTTACTGTGTAGCAGACACTATTCTAAGCCCTTTACATAGACTAACTTGTCTTCATATCAACCCTGTAAGGTAGGTAGAATCATTATCTCTATTGTGCAGAGGAGAGAACTGTGGCAACAGTTAAGCAATTTAACCAAGATCATGTAAGTGGCTGTATGAGATTCGACCTGGGATTTGAACCCAGAGAGACCAGTTCCAGAGCCTGTGCTCTCCATCCCTAACTACATAGACTTTTCAGGTGAGGTATTCGCCATCCAAGATTAATGGTAGAGTCCGACTTCCCTCTGCTCCCAACAAGTGGGAACCTGAGGCAGTGGCTCGAGGGTGGCATAAGTTCCAGTAATTAAGGAGCCTGGGGAAGGTGGGAGGTTGCACTGCATAGAAATAGGAAGAAAAGAGCCCTAGAAACTCGCCAAGTCCCCAAGTCAAAAAGCCAGGCAAACCACCAAACAGGCATATATACAGAAAAGCTAGGTAAAGTAAAAGAATCTAAGTAGACAGCAGAGAAGAGAAACCAAGGAAACCAGATGAACAAGCAAGTCTGAAGCACAGTGAGACAGAGCTTAGAAATATTCTCTAAGCAGAAGAGGAAAAAGCCTGCAGCCTTGGGCATAACAGGGAAGAAACTGTTAAAATTATCAATTTAGCTCCAGTAGAATCCTGCAAAAAAGAAACTGGAGTCATCTGAGTGTGAACTTACGCATGTTTCCCAAAAGAGCCCCTCACAAGAGAGATAAAGGTGACACTAGAATCTCTGGAGAGTTAGTCACAAAAGCTCATAACAGGAAAAACCCAAGGCTCCCTTCCCAAAGACAACTGCATCTTTTATCTTGTCATCTGCCAGGCATATAAGTGAACTTGGCAAACTTATACTTAACTTCTTACTTTCTAAAAATCGAAAGGCATCAGGCTACATCAGGTTGCTGTGGACTCGATCACAGATGAAGCAAGATTAAATGGTTGTGCTACTTCGATGAATGCTACGCTTTTCAAAAAGCTTATTTGGACATAATTAGTAGGAGGCTGCCTAAAAGGAAAACTGGGTTTGTGTAGTGATGATAAGAGACATCCCAACCAATCTGGCTTTCTCCTGCCCTTCAGATTGCTGAACGCTCACCTTGGCAGTCAGCACTTTATGCCTGTCTGCTTCTGGAGAGAACTTGGCACTTTTTCTAACACAAGGGCAATTTTCTTTGAAGGGAACAACAACCAAAAAAAAAAAACTGAAAAAAAAAAGCATACGGAAAATGTTGAAAATAGGAAGAAAAAAACAAATAATGTGACAATATAAGCAACTGGAGAAACAGGAGTGAGAAAAATGATGTAGAAAAAAGAGGGAAGGGAGAGCAGAGGAAAATAATCTATTTAAGTGACTGGCTGACATTGAGTAAGAAGAGAGATAGTTATTCAAAAGCAACTTGGAAATGCTTTGTGCCCATAATTAAAGCTTTTATTTCATAAATAAGAAAATCAACCCACTGGATTTTTTAGCAAAATAGCATTAAGCCTCACTGATGAGAGGGAAAGAAACTTAAGCAAAACAAAAGAAAAACTGTATCACAGAGAATAGATGATCTTTCATTGCTGCAAGATATACTTGTTTCTGAGCTATAAAAAATGTCATAATCATAGATACTCAATTTCACATTTTTTTTTTCCAAAGAGCCTCACTCCCTGTCTGTATATATGATAGTTTGGGCACCAAATATAGCATGTATTTTAGGTTACAAAAGCGAAGAGGTAGACCCAAAAGAATCAAATGTTTTGAACCCGATCAGCCTACGTTGGTTCTCTGCAGTGATTTAATTTAACCATTCATTATGTTCCTGCTGGAGGATGGGCACAAAGAAAAGATCCAGCCCCTGCCTTCAAGGAGCTTATAATCTCACAGGGATGCCCTCGTGAGAATCCATATAAGACAACTGGTTAAGTGCCCACAATGGTAAAAGTGGCTGTCACAAAAAAAAAAAAAAAAAAAAAATGAATGCAGTCATTAATGACGGAGGATTTTTACTACTACTGAAGCTCAGGGAGACAACTCACTCCACTCCTAGGATTGTCAAAGCTGATGACTTAGTGACATGAGGGTGCCACGCAGAAAGTTCATCCCTCGCACAGCACGGGCCCCTCCACTACGGCTCAGAAAAAGAGCGACACTTCTTTTAATTAAGTCTCAACTATGGAGTCTTGATCCTGAATCCCAGTTTGTTCCCCTTATGATTCAATGTCCCTACGGCTTACAGCATGAATGATCTACCCAGAAGCACTTTTGGAAAAGGCTTTTCTCTGTTAACCTAGGTTCTCGCTAGAGAATCGAAACAACGGAATCAAACCTGGATTTCACAGTAATTTGTCTACACTGCCCACCTCAGGTCCCATGGCATGACATTGCCTTCTAACTATTGGCATCAAATGGAGCATTTTCCAGATGGCTTTCCCCTCTGCACTTTGATCTTCCACCTGGCACAGCAAGTGCTGTTGGTATAACAGCCTGTCTAACCCTGCAGATGTGCTGCTATGGGAGGGGGAGGGGAAAAACAGACCCTCCTTACAGGCCTGCAGACACTGCAGTAGAACTTTTGGTGCTTTACGCACACTCGGCTCAGTCTAAGCAAGTCCAAAGAGGACCGTATTCCTCAAAGCCCTCTCTTTACTCAAACTCATGCCTTCCACTCTCTCTATCCATTGGACCTGGTCATACCAGTGGCAAACAATTCACCCATGTGTCTGCATCCTCGCACAGGAGCAATCGATCAAGGAGGCCACGAGAAGACCAGGTGCAGACACAGAGACCTGCAACTGCTCCTGGAGCAGCAGGCTGGGGTGAGGGACGACTGTCCGGCTGAGTCATCAGTGAATGAAGAGCTGAGCTCTTTACTCAGACTCGCCCTGTGTTGAAATTTGTTTCATTCTCTTGTTTTTGTTTTATTGTTCTTTTTTCTTTTTGAATTGTGGTTATATATATATATATATATATATATATACACACACACATACATAAAACATTTACAGAAAATTTATCGTCTTCACCTTTTTAAGTGTCCAGTTCAATAGTGTTAAGTATGTTCATGTTGTTGCACAGGAACCTATCATCTCCACAACTTTTTCCTCTTGCAAAATTGGAGCTTTATATCCATTAAACAACAACTTCTGATTTCTCCCTCCCCTCTGTCCCTGGTGACCACCTGTTCTTGTTTGCCAGGCAGGGTAGAATGTCTGGCATGAAGCTCCTCACATCCTAACATATCAACATTATGTGACATGATGTCACAAATAGGAATGAAACAGGATGAAAGACATTAATTGAAGATAATTTTACAATTAAAGGAAAAATTCCATATTCATTGTTCTTCGTATACTGTAAAGTGAGGTGGCATCTCTTCTAGGAATGCAACTGAGGCTGATCAGACACCCACTCAGGATCCAAGGATCTATTTCAGGGAGGGGGTTATTGAATCTGATATTGATTCCTATACTCCTGCCAGTGATCATCGGTGACGCAAGGTCTCTGGCAACTCAGCAGGTGAAAATGGCTTGAAGAGCAGTGCAGAGGATGGCGGTGAATCTAACCACATCAATCTCTAGGGCCAGTTGATGACTTCAGAAAACACCACATTAGCCCAGCAATCCCTCCACAGTACACGGACTCATCTATTCCCAGAAGCTTCAGCCTCCCTGGGATGGGCCAGACCAGAAAGCCTGACAGAACTGCAAACCTAAGAGCCACTCTCACCAGACAGCTGCACTAATCCTAATGTCTACACTGTGTAGCACACCACTGGCCCGGGCCAAGACTATTAAATGTTCAGTTGATGCAACTTTCAGCCCAGCTAAAATTACAAAAGTAATAGTTCTTCCAAAGAATACAAGTACCTCTACTTGAATAATCAGCATATTCATCTAGGAAACCTTTATGTGGTACAGACAACTCTTTTGTCTCTCTCTCTCCTTAACTCTTGATAAAATGAGTCATCATGTGTTATGCCAAACCATCCTTGTACTTTTCAGTCCAGGGCATCATCATTCTGGATTTAATTCTATTTCTTTGAATTCAAAAGGTCTCTATGAACTCCCTCCTGGGCCTCTGGAGCTCCCTCCAAGCCCATGCTTGGTCTCCAGCCTTCACTGTACATCAAGACCACATTGGCCTGCTGCTTGCCCTGACTGAGTTTCATACAGCACTCTTTAAAAGACATTCTAGGCTTGACTAGTTAACAACTCAAAATTAAACACACAAAAAAGAAAGAGAAAACCCTAGCATATTCTAAGTCTGAATGTTGAAAACAATTTTCAACCTCTCTATTCTGTTCCAGTCATAGCCAAAGTCCTGATACATCACCCAATGTCCTCTGTCCTACCTCTCGCCCACCCCAACTGCTCTGACCTTACTCCAGGCCCAGGTCATCTCTCACTCAGATTAGTCCCAGGATTTGCAACCCTCACTGGCCCAGCATCCAAGACTCGCCTTACTTTGGACCCACCTGAACTTTTCCACCTTCCAAGAAACAAACTCTGAGCTCCAGCAAGACCAGGGACTGTGCCCTCTGCACCCCCAGCCCATTCCTCTTATTCTCATTTTCTCCACCACATCTTTGCTTGCTATTATACCACCTACCACTTGCTGGACACTAGTAGGCAGGCGTCAGCTCCATGCTAAGTATTTTACACACATCTCAGGCAGTTCTCAAAACAACTCCTCCTGCAATCCTCATTTTACAATGGAAGAAGCTGAAGAAGTCACCACATGAACTCACCATCAAATTGCTTTTAGCTGATCAACACCTAAGTGCACATACAGTAATAACATTCATCGGGTGTAGAGCAGAGGGGAGGGGAGGGGAGGGGAGGGGTATATACACACCTAATGGGTGCAGTGTGCACCGTATGGGGGATGGACATGCTTGAAGCTCTGACTCGGGTGGGGCAAGGGCAATATATGTAACCTAAACACTTGTACCCCCATAATACGCTGAAATAAAAACAAAAAAAAGGAAGCTGAAGAAGCGCTGGGTTCATGGGGCAGTCTACAAACACTTGATTTGAACCCTCTCTTGACTTCAGAGCTTTCATCAAAGCACTTTCAGACTTTGTGTGTGTTTACCTCTTGGGTGCATTCCCTCAGCCAACCACGCCCTCCATCTTGAAACAGTCCTTTCCATTGGCATCTGTGACACCAGGCTTCCCCTCACCTTCCTGGCTATTCCTCCTCAGCATCTTTGGGGGTCTGACCTACTCTACTTCACCTCTGAAGTATGGAAGTTCCTCAGAGTCCAGCTCCAGGCCATTATCCTTCTTGCTCTAAGCTCACACCCTTGCATTATCTACTCCCATGGCCCCGGTTCCCATCCAGCACTGCCCAGAAAGCTCACGGCCCCAGTTCTGCCTCTCCTCCAAGCCAGATGCATCTCTCTTTCAATGTCTCTCATGTACCTCAACAAACTCAACATATGAACTCAGGAGCTCTCCCTCTCCCTACCCCTACTCTACCCTAACTCAGGTCCTAACCTGGTCGTCCCCATCTCAGTAAGGACATCATGACCCAACACCTGCCTCAGCCAGAAATCTAGGAGTCACCTTGAACATTTCCTTCCCTCCCTCTCAAGGTCCAATCAGCCAGCAAAACCTTTGATTCTACCTCTTAAATTACTCTTGAATCCATCCGCTCTTCTCCCTGTCCCAGTAAAAGCCATCTTTCCTGTTGCCCAATCTATTATGACAAACTGCTCTCGGGCTTCTATTCTTGTTCCTTCTTCACTCCATTTCCACTCTTTATACAGCATTCCTTACAAGACTTCCTGCAGCCAGAGCAATGCCTTTAAAATTCAAACAGGACATTAAAATATTGCTATCCTATCCTATTCCATGGGCTATCCTATGGCATCCCACTGCTAACAGCATAAAATCCCAAACTCTTAACTCGTGCAGCAAGGTCCTGCAGGGTTTGGTCTTTGTCCAACCTCCACTGCGCTTCCTGTTGGCTCCAGGCACGCTGGTCTTCTTTCAAGTCCTCAAGTACTTCCTCCAGCCTCCAGAATTCACAAACCCATTCCCTCCACCTGAAATGCTTCTTTCTCAGCCCTGCTTCCCCTTCTCTGCATATCTCAGTTCACAAACACATTCCCCAGGGAAGGCTTCTCTGGTCTCCATCAGGCCAAAACCTCTCTACTATAAGATCTCTGACCACCTAATCTTCTCCTTTATGGTACTTATCATAATTGTAATTTAAAGATTGGTGATTGCTTGATTAATATATGTCCCCTTCCCCCCACTAAAATTTGGGCACCATGAGGGCAGTCCCTGTGTCTGGGAACATGTTGTGCTGTCCCTAGCATTGCAAGATTCTCACCTACATTTCCATAACTTTTTTTTTCCTTTTTAAAAAAATGTTAATAGATTTGGGGGTACAAGTTGAATTCCAGTACATGTATATATTTTATATTTATAGTGGTGAAGTCTGGGTTTTTGGTGTACCCATCACCCGAGTAGTGTACATTGTACCCCATAGCCATAACTTCTGTTAGTGAAGAATGTTCACATGTGCTCAGGTCACATCAGTCACATCACCATCCTGCTGTGACAACCATGTATGTATCTCTAGGTCATGTTTTTCATTTTTTTATACCATACAGTATTTATATTAATAGATATGTCATTATATACTAGATTTTAAGCTCTAGAGAGAAAAAAAAAGATTTAGATTTTTTTTTTTTTTTTTTGAGACAGAGTTTCACTCTGTCACCCAAGCTGATCTCGTGGTCTGGAACTCCTGGCCCCAAGCAATCCTCCCAAAGCAAGATTTAGCTTCTTAGAGTTTGGATGTTGAGAAACTAATACTTAGACTTAGTGGCCTTAGTATCTCTCAAAGACCCTACATAGAGTGTTTATTCCACTATCCTACTTTTACAGATGAGGCACAGAAAGCAAAATCACTTGCACAAGGTGACTCAGTAAGTGGTGGAGGTAGGAATCAAACCTGATCTGTTGGGCCCAGAGCTCGTGGTCAGGTAGAGCACATGAGTGATGACAAAGCCAGTCTGCGATTTCTTCTGTGGAGTAGGGAGTGGAGCTAAGCAAGTTCGGTGTGAATGATCACATAAACCCCACTTTACTCCTCTATGGAGGCTGGTAGCACATAGATTATTTGGCATTACCAAGGCCACTTTCCACTCCTCTCAGCTTCTATGTAGGCCAACTGCTGATGAGAAACCCTTTGAAGTCATGTTGAAATATGCAGTGAAGATTTAGCTACCTGCAATGTTATACCTATATGGCTTCCTGACTACATGACACCCAAGGACATTCTTTCTTCTTCTTAAAGCAATTATGTGGGAATGTCACTTGCCAGTAAAACTACCAAGGCTTGCAGTATCCGTAGAATTTGTATGTGACGATTTGAGCACAAAATACTGTATTGCATTGAAAATTTAGATATAAAACATAATTTTCCATGCCTCACCATTTAAGCCCTTTAGTTTCATTTGGGTTTGGTCCAGGGCAACCAAATATGCTCCGTATTTCCCCTCTGTCCTGCATCATAACATGGAGTCACCCTCTCCGTTACACCTGGATTTCAAGAAAAGCACAGACTATGCTGCCACTGCTAAATGAAGAAAGCCACGTAGACCCTCATGACTTCACTCTAAATGGCTGCAGTGACTGCCCGGAGTCCTGGGGACTGTTCAAGCCATGTGCTAATGCATACATCAATAGTTGTCACTGTGGAGAGGAAAATAAAGCACTAAGAAAAAATATCTCCAATGTGATCCTCTATGGGGCCACACTTCCTCTCATATATTAATTCTGATAGAGAAAGCCACGAATATGTACTAGACCAAACAGATGTATATATGCTTTTCTGATCACTTAGAGCAAAACAAGCATTCATTTTGTTAGACTTTTCAATCATTCATTTAACAAATAGTTTTATGAAGGACAAATTGAAGCTATTTGTTAAATATATTTAAGCACGTGAAAGTGTGCTAAATTCCTACAAGTAGGTGAGGCAAAATAAACAGAGCTCTTTTGTGGGTTTTAGGATCTTACAGTCTTAGAAGGGTCTCATAGGCAAATCACTTTAATATGAGGCAACATAATTACCTCACATTTAGTTCTAGTAGCAAAGAATCTTTAACATGCCATGTTCAGGCTGGGCATAGTGGCTCACGCCTGTAATCCTAGCACTCTGGGAGGCCGAGGCGGGAGGATCACTCAAGCTCAGGAGTTCAAGACCAGCCTGAGCAAGAGTGAGACCCCATCTCTACTAAAAATACAAAGAAATTAGCTGGACAACTAAACGTATATAGAAAAAATTAGCCGAGCATGGGGGCACATGCCTGTAGTCCCAGCTACTCGGGAGGCTGAGGCAGAAGGATTGCTTGATCCCAGGAGTTTGAGGTTGCTGTGAGCTAGGCTGACGCCATGGCACTCTAGCCCAGGAACAGAGCAAGACTCTGTCTCAAAAAAAAAAAAAACATGCCATGTTCATAGGAAATAATCCTTACATCCTTGCTCAAAGCTTGGTCCATGGACCAGCAGCATCAGGGCATCATCTGAGAGCTTATTAAATGCAAAATTTCAGTCACCACCCCCAATCTCCTGAGTCAGAATCTGCATTTTAATCAGATGCCCAGATAATTCAAAGGCTCAATAAGGTCTGGAGAAGCACTGCTGTGCATTATTTGGTACTCAGCCACTGCCCACCAGTAATGAACTTGATGGAAGCCAACCTCAGATTTTTATAGAATATATGCTTAATATACTGTTTTTAAAGTGAATTTCTGAGGGACTTGTTTTAGGATTTAAATGTATACAATATGATTCAAAAGCTCAGCAAACTACATGGTCCTGCATTTTAATATCCTGTAAGTACTCAGACCCTTGCCTGAAATGCTAAAGGATTTAAAAATAAAGCTCTATTCACAGAGGTGAAAATATTTTCTTTTAAGGCTTGATATGTATTAAGTTGACCTTGCAGAAGCCACTGGAGAAGATGGAAACTTTTATCCACAAGTTCAACTTGACGTGAAAAAAATTTTTAGAGGGAATGTCACCAATGGAAACCAAGATAAGATTTTTCCCAACTTAAGGAGAGCTGGTGAGTCATAGAATTATAAAATGTGAGCTCAAAAAGGATCTTATAGGTTATTCTCTAAGTTCTGCTTCATTCACAAACAAAATCATTCTGTGGTACTTCATATCTGTAGTATCTTTTTCAAATGAGCTCCAAATTATTCATATTTATCATCCAACCAACCAACCCATAAATGTTTGATATTCTAATACCTGAAAAATACTGTGAGATACTTGTTCCTTTGCCAAGCTTATGGTTTAATGAAATGAAATAAAATCTCATAGCAAATAAAGTTGTATTATTAATAGTTATGTCCCACAAGCTGCACAATGAAGAGATACTTTAGGAGGAGAAAGAGAACCCTTGAGATAAGGTGGTCAGGAAAGGCTTCATGTTGCTGGAAGGAATCTTGGAAATCAGCAGTCCTAGGAATTCCTTCGTACTAAGGAAACTGAGGTGCAAGGAGTGCTTTGGCCAAGGTCATAACACAAGTCTCTGGCTGAACTAGAGTCAGAAACCAGACTCCTGACTAATTCCTTCTACCAGGACACACGGCCCCTCTTCTGTGTTGGCTCTCTGAGGTTCGGCACTAAGGCGAAGCCTACTAGTTGTCCATTAAAACCCATTCTCCTTTCTTCTATAACAACAAATCTGGTCACATGTTGCCCAGCCGTCCTGGTTTTCTAGTATTTTCAGTTAGATGTGGCCCTGTGACTAGGTTGTTGTCAACAAAATGCTGGTAGAAGTAACACATGACCTCAGGGTCCACACCTCAAGAGAGCAGGTGTGTATCCTTCACACTCTCCTTCCCCTTCCCACCAACTGCACCCCAGACATCAACAATGTCCTAGTGGGTGGCAGAGGACAACTTAAGAAGGAAGCTGGATCCCTGAATGATCTGTGGAGCAGAGCCACTTAACGAACTTGGAATGCTTGCCTCGGACTCTTATGTGAGAAAGAAATAAAGTTCTTTCTTCTTCAAGGATCTCAAATGAATATGATACATCACCTATCTAATATAATCAAAGTGAGGTTAGATGAAATTGTATGAGAGATATAATAAGAACTGTGATGCTTTCCCACTTTAATAAGAAGTATCACTCCTTGACCTAGCTCAGTGCCTTGCACATATGAGCAGAGATAGGGATTTCATTGTGCACTTAGGTACCAGGCAATTTGTTAAGCAATTTACATATGCCTTAGATTATTTAATCCTTACAACAACTTTATGAACTATTATCTACAATTTACAGATAAGAAAAAAAGAGGCTTAGATGGATGAATTAATTAAGTCATATAACTACTTAGTGTTGAGTAGAATTCAAACCTAAGTATGACTGACACAAAAGCTGGCACTCTTTGTCTAAAATGGTATATTCCAGGCTGAGTGTGCCAATGTGTGTTTATTTTGATGGACAGGGATCAACTGAATGAAATTAGTGTGCCAGGTAGATGTGGTGACCAGAACACTGGACTGAGAGACAAAAGACCTGAGATTCTCACAGGCTATAACTCTGGGCAAGCTATTTAGCTTCTCAGGGGCTAAGTACCTTCTAGAGTAAAATGTATTATGTGAACCAGATGATGTTTAAAGACACAGCTCTAATAGTCTGCAGCAAATGTATAAAGACCCAGCCACCCCTTATTAACACCTATTTTACTCTCAAATCAACCAAAGAGAAGACCTTGCTAGAGAAATAGGGTTACTCTGCACTGAAGGAACAGGGTAGTATAAAAGTTCAAACAAGCAACATAAAACCACCCAGTACACCCACAAGCTCAAATGTATGAGGTTCCAGAGTGTCATGGGTTAATTACCCTTTTTCCTGTTCAAATCCAGTGTACCTGCAGAATGCCAGATGCTAGACCACTTTGCCAAACACTTTGTCCCACCCTAGACGGAGATACCAGGGTAGATAAAAGGGCAAGATTTCAGAAGAGCCCTGGCAAGGATGCTAACTTTGAAGAACATAGAGTGAGCTCTAATTTTAAAGTCAACATTTTCAGCTGGTATGCATTCCCAAGGTCTAGGGAATGTAGATTCAGAATGTCTCTTCAGCCACTGCCTATGGATAGGGTTCCAAATGGGCTATTGGAAATGGTTCAACTAATGCTTAACACTAATCATCTCAAAAGTACCCTATAAATACCAATTCACACCACATCACTCACCAAACATATGCCACTAAAAACCCTCTGAAGCCACAATTCTCTCTGCACATGACATTTATGGGGAATTAATGACCAGCTGGAGTCTATGGACTTTGACCAAAGCCAGCAGTTATTAATGCATAGGAAAAATTTTATACTCTGGTTCATTTTTCCAAAGGTAGCATCCTTCAATGTGTGCAGAATATAAAACCCTAGATGCTGCATTATACGTGAGCTGCCTGGTTTTTCAAACAGACTGGTAGACTCTCTTGTGACTGCAGCTCCAGATTTTAAGCAACTGAAAAGCTAAGTAACAGAATATGTCAGAAGGATGTTTATAGTTTTAAGCCATGTTGTCAACACACAGGAAAAAAAGTGAGATTCAGACAAACTAAAACACAAACCTGTCCTAGAACCTGAAAAAAGGAAAAATGCTTTCAATGTCTTCACAGTAAGTCCATTGTATTATAGTCTATTTTACTCAACAGTGGATACATTTTTTAATCTTATTAGTACGATCATAATTTCAGCTTTATGTCTACTTTTCCTGAGCTATACTTTATTCATTCTTTCATTTGTCTGCCTACAAGGAAAAGGATGAGTAATTCATCTCTAGAGTCTCCTAAACAGGGTAGTAAAAGCAACATTAATGAGTCAGCTTTGCTGTTGTTCCTTGTAACTCTTTGTCGCAAATGGGGAATAGCTTGTTCTTGAGTTTGTACCCCCAATGCACTAATTTGCATCTTTATTCTAACTTTATGGAACTGTAGAAAGCAATCTGGTCCTAATTCTAAGAGATAAATTGGCTACCATAAGCAAAGACTGTTTAAGGTCTGGGAGGGGTAAAAAGACTTTGAAAATATCTTTATCCCTTAATAAAAACTGATGGTCCTCCAGAACTGTGGTTTGATCACTAGACACCGCAGCATTTATGGGTCTTAGATCCAAATACTGCTGAGAAGGAACAATTGGGCATCCGTAACATTGATTGATCTTGGAGATTATCCCCATTAAACTGTGCCCACTTAATCTGTACTAAAAGTTGTAAAAATAAGACAACCAGAAGGAGCATTTCTGAGAGTATTATTTACAAAATATCTCTCTGGCTGAAAGAGGCCACTGCTCTCCAGAAGCAATGAAAGCCAGGGGGAAAAGGTATCTCTAGAGTGTCTGGGCTGGCACAGGGCTTTTTGCAGAGTATGTATAGCAAATGCACAAAGGGAAGATGTTTTCAGAGTTCCCAGATTCCCAAACTGCCTCTGTGTGTTGTGTTTTTCTAATGGTCATGAGCAATAATGAACTAGGCATCTGTTGGCTGTATTTCCCTGTCTCTCACCTCTTCAGGTCTTCCCAGCTGGGCCCACTGATGCAGCCTTGGCCTATCTCAACTGCCAAGTTAATGAGGATGAGGCAGCCTGCAGCAACAGCCCCTGCTTGAGCCCCTCAGCCCAACTTGGTGAGCTTTAGGATTATGTCACATTCCAGATTCCACGTTGTGCTCCAACTCCATGAGGTTCCTCCTTCACTAGCCAGGCCAGGGCATGCTTAGGGAAGAGTCTAACTATAATCAGCCCTTATATTCTAGCCCTGTGCTGGTTCCATCCAAATGATCAAACCATCCTCAATTTTGATCAGCTGCCCATTCTAGGACCAGCAACCTTCCCTGAACCCCAAGTCACTGTCCAGGTCCTGAAATCCTACCTATTTTATGCCAGTCCCTCCTCCAAGGCATGATCCTGGCAGCCTACCCACCAGAATCCAACCCCTTAGTCCTTCTCCTGCTGGTGATGACTATTCCTGGGTAAAGCCACACGTGGACCACTTCTGGATTTCCCACTGCCCTGCTCAGCCCGCCTCACTGGCTGCCTTAGAATCAATCCTTTCTAAAATCAGGACTGAAACTGTTACTTTCCGTCAGAAATTCCTTCTGGTTTTCCTGCTATCCCCTCTAAAGCCAGAGTCTGGTTAGTCGCTTTAGCTTTCCTCAAGAGAGGATGTTTCTGAGAGCTGCAGCAGAAACCAAAGCAACGGGACCTGGTAACCACTGAATGGAGAGGCTAGTGGGATAAAAATGCCAAATACGACTGAAGTTTCAATCTGGAGAGGCCTTTTACAGTTCCTTATGAATACTCCACAGATCCACCTCTGTAGCAAAAGTTGTTGAGGGAAGAGGGCAGCAGGGCTGCTGCACCACATTGTAACTCAAGTAAATGCCTCCCCCTGGGAGCTGTGGAGGACGCCACCTGCACAACCTGCCACTGGGGGGTCGGAGGACAAGCCGAGTAAACATCGAAATCCAGCTCAGGCTGAGCCCACTGCTTTTGTTACCCATTCGGTCCTCACATGAGCCCAGTGAGGTCGGATTATATCCATTTTATCGAAACAAAAAAGAAAAAACCTAGGACTCAGAAAGGTTAACTTGTTCAAAATCACTCACTTAATAAGAGCAAAGCTGGGAATTGAGCCCAGATTTGTTAGATTCCAACATGTGGGCTCAGTACATTAGCTACAATGCCCTCCCAGGACATGCTCAGTAGAAAGAGCAGCCAGAGGCAGGGAGGATGCCCAGACCACAGTGGATCGCAGAGGCCACGGAGAACACGGCCAGTAGAACTCAGTGCTGCAGAGAGGCGATGTAAGAACTGAAGAGGGATGACATATGTAGCAAGTGACGGTGACAGAAATAAGTGCCAACTATGTGCCAGGCCACCTATGTGCCAGCATGTGCCACGTGCTTTAGCTGTATTAATTCTTTTAATCCCTACAGCAGCCCCCAGAGATAGGCCCATTGTATTGATAAACACTAAGGAACAGAGAGGTTAAATAGCTGGCCTAAATTCATACAGCTAGCAGGGAGTGGAGTCTGGGATTGAACCCAGGCAATAAGGCCTCAGAATCTGCAGGCTTAGCCCCTCCTGGAAGGTCACTGAAGACCTCAGCAGAAACAGTTTTAGGACAGTGGTGCCACCTAGCCAATTTGCAGCTTGGCCGTGAAGGGAAGAAGAAATAAGGAATAGGCACTCCAGGGCGTGTATTAGTTCCCTAGGGCTATCATAACAAAGCGCCACAAACTGGGTGGCTTGAGCAATAGAAATTTATTCTCTCAGTTCCGAAGGCTCCAAGTTCCAAATCAAGCCATTGGCAGGGCCATGATCCTCCCGGAGCTCTAGTGGAGGACCCTCCCTTGCCTCTTCCAGGCCCTGCAGCTCCAGGGGATCCTTAGCTTGTGGCAACATAACTCCAATCTCTACTTCATATGCCCTCCTCGCTCTGTGTGTGTGTGTCTCTATGACTCCTCTTAAGTTCTCCCTGTGTGTCTCTGTCTGTGTCCAAATTCTGCTCTTCTTACAGGGGCACTAGTTGTATTGGATGAAGCCCCAGCCTAATGATCTCATCTTAACTTGATTAAATATGTAAAGACCCTATTTCCAAATCAGGTCACATTCACGAGTACTGAGGGTTAGGACTTCACCATATCTTCTGGGCTGGGGGACACAATTTGATCCATAACAGGAGCCATGGGTTCAAGGGGGAGAGTTGGGAAAGATGGGAAAGATGGGAAAGATGATTTATGTGCTCTTTTAAAATAACATTTTATTAAAGATCAGTAGGTAGGTCATGATTCTTTCTAAATAAGCAGAAAATCTGATTATCTGCATCCCAAGAAAGACTTGCCAGGCCTGGCATATCATTTTTAGTCTTCTGCTTTGATTTAATGAGTTGGAGAAGGACACAGGCTCACAGCTTTTGCCAGGAACATTCTGATACTGTCATCTATCACAACCTCCCCAGCATACGTCTACTCTGATCAATAAGAAAGCAAAATCAATGCCCAGGTCAAGCTGCATGGTTAGCTCTCAATCACACAGACTAACAGAGGCAAACAGTTGTGCAAACACTAAAACTAACAAACAGAAACTTTCCACCTAGTTGGAATTTGGTCTGTTTTTTAATTGATATTTTTCTTAGGCAATTAAAGAAATTAGTTTGTAATCTCTCCATTTATATCAAATGGAAATAGTGGTGAAAGTAAGTAGGCTGGAAATAGCCAGATTGGCAAAAGGAAGCCAACCTGGAAGTAAATAGTAGCTGGTGCAGATAATCCACGTACCTTTAACTAAGAATTAGCTATACTTACACTATCGATATGTTGATCCGACACCCAAAATATTGGCATTAAAATTTTGCCTTAAGCAATTCCAGCACAAGCTTAGTTATCATATAAAGAAATTACCACTTATAACATTTATGCATTCATTAACTTTTCCCAAAACATTTGTTTAAGCATTACCCACTCCTTCCTGACTAGTTTAGCATAGTACCCCCAGCATAGAAATTAGCAAAATTCCAATTAGGAGCACCTATAAAGAATGAGCAGATGATAGTTGTTAAAGTGTTTCTAACGCCATGAGACACCCCAGTGCTCGCTATCTTCACTCTTTAAATTCACAATCACTGTATTCACTACAGCACTGGAAGCAAAAAATGATAATCCCCAGCTGAGGCAGAAGACAACATTTTCAAGGAGCAAGAATGCTCTTAAAAGAAACACACAACTATCTGTACAAATGGATAAAATGGATGTTGTTTTATTCCAACAAGCAAGTCTAAGACTACCATTTATTCCGATAAGGTTGGTATTACTCGAAACTTTGCAAACTCCTTTCCTACAATTACCACCAGAGTACTGTCACAAAGAATGTAAAACATTCATTAGAATTCACAAGAATTTACCAAATTCTTTGTTAGTGCCTGCCATATATGTGACATTGTGCTAGGTACTGTTGATTTTTGGAAAGAGTCAAGAGTAATTTGGAGAAAAATCTGCTAAATGATACTGTTGATGAAGCAGAGTGATGCCATTTGGGGATCAAAAAACGTTTCACACAAAGTATGTTGCCAGCCAGAGTACAATTCACTCTTCTCTGTGCATCAAACAGAGCCCCTCAATGGTTTCGGAATTTCCTCAGCGTAAGTCTGGCTAACGCTGGACCTCATAGGATGAATTCTTAGCAAACGATGCCATTGATTTAAGAGAATCTCTGTGCAGCACTGGCGTATTGCGTGATTGCAGCCTTTCCACTCCCTTGAGCTCAAGGCTCAAATCAGACATGTAGGCCAAGCCCAGCAGGTGTCATCACCACTTATTATCTTCCTCAGAGACCATCACTTTTTTTCTAGTTTCTCTTGAAAAATCAAAAGAAATAGTGAGTCTGTGGTTTCTATGCATCACTGCAAGTATACAGCCTACTGTCCATAGAGCTTCTCCTCATGCCTACATTGTCCCTTAGAACGAGCCTGTCTCCTAACCTAACTTATTCTTTGGTGGAGGATAGAAATGAGCCAGATCTGTGGACAGATAGGAGTGACTGGATGGCCCATGTATACAGCAATGTGGTTCCACGTTATCCCCACCACCCAATATTGTGTCCTTGAGTAATCTCTTCCTCTTGAGTGTGGGCAGGACCTGTCACTTGCTTCCAACCAACAGAATATGGCAAAAATGATGAGATGTCATTTCTGCGACTATGTTATATAGGACCGTAATGTCTGTCTTGCCAGCAGACTTTCTCTCTTGTTGGCTTTGACGAAGCAAGCTGCTCTGCTGTGAGCTGCCTGCCATATGGTCAGCCCCACATGGCCAGGAACTGAGGGCAGCATCCATCCAGCAACCAACAAGAACTTGAAACCCTCAGGCCTACACCTGGCAAGAAACTGAATTCTGCTGACAACCACGTGAACTCGGAGGCAGATCCTCTCCAGTCCACCTTGGGTCAAGCCTCAGCCAATACCTCGAAGCTGAGCTCCTGATGCAGGGAACCTAGCAAAACTATGCCTTGCTCTTAACATTATTCCATCTCCAGAAGATTTTCTTGTTATGTTAGTTGTCTTGATCATTCATTTGCTTCACATAAAATGAGCACTGAACTTTAAAAATTCCCAGGATAATTCTACAACTGCCAACAGCATGTATGTTTAGTGGTCAATCCTGGTAACAGTATCTCAGCACATACAAACATGTAAATGTGTCACAGCCATGTTATGCGTCCTCAGCCTCCACATGCCTTTGAGAAAGCCAATCCTGGTCTTCGTAGTTACCTTCAAGAGTAAACAGGGAATCCAGAATAGGTAAATCTACAGAGACATAAAGTAATCTAGTGGTTGCCAGGGCTAGGGCAGAGGAGAATGGGGAGTGACTGCTTAATGGGTATAGGGTTTCCTTTTTGGGTGATGAAAACAGCTTGGACTTGAATAGAGGTAATAATTGCAAAACATTGTGATTTTATTAAATGCCACTGAATTGTACACTTTAAAATGGTTAATGGCTAATCTTATGTTATGTGAATTTTACCCTAAAAAAATTAATGTTAAGAAAGGTGATAAACGGGGAAAAGTAGGGACCATGAAGGCTTTGAAGGGTTCAGAGAAATATTTTTTGAGCCATAAAGGAAGGTCACTCTGGTCACTTTTCCATGAGGAAAAATCAAAAGCCACTGTACTACACGCTACTTCCAAATGCTCCATTTCATGGACTCTAAGAGGTCATTGATTACAAGATTTATCATTGAGGGATCGGGGCCAAGATGGTGGACTGGAAGCAGCCCACACACGCTGCTCTCTGCAGAGGATTGAGAACTGCAAGTAGATGCTCACAGACAGATGGACCCTCTTGGAGAGAGCATTGTAGATCATCAGAGAACCACGGGAGACACTCAGAGTGAAGGAGACAGGGACAGGGAGACCATGTGGTGATGTGGAGGTACCTGGGAAGATGGGAAGGTACCTGGGGGAGACCCCTACACATGGGGACGGGATAAAGGAGAGAGCCCCAGGCCCCATGCTCCTGAGTGCACCGTGCAACTCGAGCTACAAGGAGCCCCCCACTACTATCACAGGCCTCTGTGCTGACCAGGGAATTGCTTGGAGACCGTATGGTGAAGACGCATCAGACATCAGGCTCAGCAGGGACCAGCTGGCCTCTATTCCTGGGTAACCTTAGCTGACGCCACTCTGAGCTCTCAGGTCTTGAGCACCTGGTCTACACAGAGATCAGCTTTGCTGCAGCTGCCCCAACATCACACCTTGCCAAGCTGTAGAAGAAGCAGGGAGAGCAGACATGCTCTCACACCCATGACTGGGAGCCAGGCACTCCTCTCACCTCGCCATGGAATTCAAATGGAACTTGAGGGATCCCACAATAGCAGCCTCAGCAGGACCTGTGTGAGGAGAGAGCCCCAGCCATCCAGCAGCCCAGCACCCACAGCCCTGCGTGCCAACCAGTGGAACAACCGCCCCCCAACTCCCTGTGCCACCATGCCAAGGCCAGCATGCCCATGGACTCAGGTGCCCAGTGGAGGTCCATGTCCCTGTAGACCCACATGGCATCTAGCAGGCCACATCCTCACAGTCCTGTACACTGACCAAAGCCCCCTGGGCCCTCTTGCTGCACAAAGATTCATGCCCCAGCAAACCCAAGCTCTGAGGAGGGGGCCATGCCCCTTGGCCCTGTGCACCAGCTAGCAGGCCACACCCACCAACCTGCATGCCACATGGCAGGTCAAGCCCCCGCAGACCTGCATACCCTGTAGTGGGCCACGTCCCTTGGTTTTGTGCACAGGCAGGCAGGCCATGCCCCCGTGGCCCTGAACACCAACCAACAGAACAAGCCTCCTGGCCCTGCATGCCAGCCAGTGGGCCACACCTCCACATCACCACGTGATGCCACACCTGTGGTCCAACTCTATACCATGGACTGCTGGCTACAAGCCAGTCCCATGTACTTCCGTTACACCTAGACCTGGATGGAACAAACGCCTGCAGCCCTAACACCTACGGCCACAGCCTGGATAGCCTCACCAAACAGCCACTGCCACCACCATGGGGAGACATGGACAGAGCAATCTCCCACAAGGCCCACCTCCATGGAGGGAGACTCACCCAGCACCCTGCTCAAGTGTCCAACAGTGGTCTAGGGACAAACTCATCATTCCACACGAAGATCTTCTAGCACTGGCCCAGGTGCTATGACTTCCCAGGCACTGGCCAAGATCCCGTGGACACACCCAGTTGCCTGACAAGAACCCATGACCTGACCCACCACCAGCTGCAGTCCTGTGATGTGTCCAAGCTCCCCCAAGGTCATGTGACCTATCCAGGCACCAGCCAAGGTCACACCACCCACCTCTGTGGAGAGGGACTTGTGCAAACCTCTGCCTGAGCACCCAACAGTGACCTGGGGAATGATTCACCAATCCAAATGAATATCCTCCACCATTGGCTTGGACTATGACAACCATGGGGGATCAAGATGACACAGAACAGCTATGTTACAGGCTCTCAGTGCATCCACCCCTCTCCAGCTGGCTCAATCCTCCAGAGTAGGACACAAAAGTGTTATCTAGGGACCACTCCTCCTTCTTACTAAGTAGAAGAGTTCCCAGAAAAGGAGAACAGGTGTGCTGCAAAGCCAAAAAACAATAGATGCTAGTATGGATACAGAGAAAAAGGAATGCTTATACACTGTTAATGGGACTGTAAATTAGTAAAACCTCTATGGAAAACAGTATGGAGATTCCTCAAAGAAATATATGTAGACCTACCATTAGATCCAGCAATCCTACTGCTGCGTATCTACCCAAAGGAAATGAAGTCATTTTATCAAAAAGACACCTGCACGCGAATGTTTATCGCAGCACGATTCACCATTGCAAAGATGTATAATCGACCTAAGTGCCCATCAATTCATAAGTGGGTAAAGAAAATGCAGTGTGTGTATATATATATATATATATATATACACACCATGGTCTATATCTACACCATGTAGTACTACTCAGCCATAAAAAGAAATGAAATAATGTCATTTGTAGCAACTTGGATGAAACTGGAGACCATTATCCTAAGTGAAGTATCTCACGAATGGAAAACCAAACACCATATGTTCTCACTAACATGTTGGAGCCATATCATGGGTACAAATGGGCTCAAAGTGATATAAAAGACATGAAAAACTAAGAAAAGGAGAGGTTGCCAGGGAGGGTGTGGGATAAAACTTGCCTATTGGGTGCAATGAACACTATTCTGGTGATGGGCACACCAAGAGTCCTGACTTAAGCATTAATAAGGTATGCACGTATCAAAAACATTTGCATCTCCTTAATTTTTTGAAATAAAAGCAAAACAAAAAGCAAAAAAGGATTTATCCTTGACATTGAAAATATACATTGTCTGCAAGACTTATCCATGATTTTAGAAACATCAAAATGTGAGAATTATTTGTATTAGAATCAAAGGAAAATACCATCAGAAAAAAATGAGACATAGTTACTAGTAATTTTAGCAGATATATTTTACTTGACTAATCTACAATGTAACTTAGAATGCCTGATATAAAATGGAAAGAATATAGTGTCACTAGGGAAAAAACAAATAGAAAAAAGACTAGAAGATAATAGGTCATTTGTTTCCTAAGAGTAGAGAGATTGTGGGTGAGTTTTCTCATCTTCTTCAAATACTTTTGCTATGTAGCCAGAATGGGGTTTCCTTTCCTTTCAACTGCTTTGTACTTTCCCATCCTCCCCTGGTTGGAAGAGGGTCTTCTAGCCTAAGACATCAATGTTATGCTATGAGAGGGGAACACTGTAGCAACAGAGAGGGTTGTTTGTCTAGGTAGGTACTTCATTCTGAAAGCTTCATTCATTAATTTGACAAAAATTTGTTGAGGATCTATAATATGGTAGGCATTGTTCTAGACCCTAAGGAGATAACTGTTAATTAGCAAAGTCTCTGCCCTTGTGGAGCTTCCAGTCTAGTAGGGGGTAAGAGGGGCAGGAAATGGGGCCAACTCAACTAAGCAATGCAAAACACTGGCCAGTTCACAAAACCACAGGGTGAAGCTGGAGCCCCAGGAGAGAGTTGTAAAAGAGGGAGTGGGTGGGAGGACAGGGGAAGACCAAGAAAGAGGAATTTCTGAGTACCCACATAAAGACAGTCAGCTCAGACTGAAAGGGAGATGGTAGCAAAACATTTGCACCATTCTCTGGCCTCTGAGTGATTTTGTGGTCTGCTCTAAATAAGGTTCTTCCTGTTAATGAGCAAAGCCAGAAACCTACCCAGCTGTTCCTGGGCATAATGCCAGGGTTATATATCTTATCCAATTTTTCTTGTTTTAGTATATACAGCTTCATAGTCAAAAGTCACAAACAAATAAACAAAAGTGAGAGAAATGGACTAACACCTACCTTACTCCTTTTAGCCAACCAAGCAGGCATTTTTAGGAGGTGATAAGTCACTATCTGCAAAATCATCACCTTACAAAAAAAATATCTAAAGTAATAAATCCCAAGAGAATCTGAAAGTTCACTTCAAGCAAGGAAAAAAAGAGAGAAAGAATAAGTGGAAGAGAGTATCACATTTCTCTTTGGAAAGTGCCAGCTTTTTCTGAATTCTAATGGACGGTATGTCATTGAAGCACTATTTAAGTGACTGGAAGGATTTTTCTTTTCAGGATGATAATGGATCCAACATAGGTGGTAGGGGACTAAGAGGAAGCAAGAATAGAGGCAAGCAGGTATTGAAAAGAAAGCCTGTAAAAGCTTTTAGTTCTTTTTATTATTCACATTTCTGAAAACACATGTGTCTGTATATTTGACTACAAAAATCAACTTTCCACATTTGAATATGGTGGTGTGGATTATCAACAAATTCTATTTCTCCCCCAAGAAAAAGCCTTAGTTGCTGATGTGTTTGCATTAAAGGAAGCATTAAATGTCCCACCTTAAGCTTTACATATTTATGACTACTCACTGACTAGAGTAATTGTCTACACTTGAGGTATGCTGTAGTCTTAAGAGACGTTCTTCTTTGCTTCTCAGAACATCACATCACTGTGCTTGTCATGATTAAATAGCATCATATTTGCCTTGCTCAGCTGAAACTAAGACATTTTGCTAGCCTTAATAATGCCTACTTGACAACCAGTTCGTTTGAGAATGAGCTTAATGATTTGTCATTTAGGGACACAGAAGTGAATTTCAGAGAACTAAGAAAAGAGACAGTGACAAGTTATGTTGAGCAAACTACTCTTGTTTCTCAGCCAGTAGGCAAAAAATGACAAGGAAAGTGTTCCAACTCTTGATTTGAATTGATATAACCAAAATAAAGTTATCAACTTTTGCAGCTTAAAGAGGACTCTAAAGACCAGTCCAAAGATTCCCTGACCATCAGTTCAGAATCTACCTGCAAATGCCAAATTTCTTCTTTCCACAATTACTGCCATTTCCATTGTGCTGGAAAGCATTGTGACAACCATGTCCATCCACACATGTATGTGGCACACATTCATTCATTTATTTTTGTCATCGACAACTACTTACTGAGCACTAAAAATGTGCTATATACTATGATAGGTTATAGAGAACACAAAGATGAATAAGACATCAATTCGCTGCCATCAAGTAGCTCACAATCTCACAAGCAAGACAGACATTAACAAATATAATATAACAGCATAAGCAAAGGGCTGTAGAATTATAAACAAGGAAATAATCAATTCATGAAAATTCTCCCAAGTAAGATGACGTTTGTAACAGGTACGGAAGAATGAGTAGGCCAAGGGAGAAGTGAAAAGGGAATTCCAGACAGAGAGGTCTGGAGCAAAACCTTAGAAATATGGAAGAACACTGTACGTGCAGGTTGGAAAGAGTTCAGTGTGACAGGGATATGAAGTATGCAGATGGCAGGAGAAAACGTAGCTGAAGGTACTGTTATTGGAAGGGAGATTTGAGGCCAAAATGTGTACAGCTTCAAAGGCGGTACAATGGAAATTCATTTTATCCTAGGTAAATGAGGTGGCCAACATAAAGTTTTTATTTAAATGGGACCATGCTGTCTTAGTCAAATCGATCATCTCTCAGAACCAGGCATAACACCCTTTGACAATATAAATATTTGTTCAGTGGAGTTGCTGATGCTCAATGAATATAATCAGATTTGTATTTTAGAAAGATATCTCAGAAGACAGTGAGGAGAGGAGACTAGAAGAGACTGCAAGAAAGAAGATCAGTGAAGAAGTTCCTGCAATAGTCTGGGCAAGACACGATGCTGGCCAAGGGGATGGCAAAGAAGGGTGAGTTCAACAGTCACTTAGGGAGAGGATGAGAGGGACTTTGCTATTGACTGGATGTGGGAGCCGAGAAACACAGAAGAACGAGAGATGACACCAGATTGCTAACTTAGACAATGAGAGTTCCCAAATGGCTCAGTACCCTCATCAGCTCAAAGAGGAGGAAGTTGATAGGATCCAGATCACAGGTGTCAGGGTTATACTCGGACAGGGGGTAGGTCACCTCCTCCTTCGAGTCAATAAGGAAGGTGGGCCCAGATACATCGGAGGTGAGCACAGAGAAAAATTAAAGGCATTTATACCTGCTGGCCTCAGATCAGTCCAACTCCCCTTTATGTAGATGAAAACACTAAAGGCTCAGAGCAATTAAGAGAGTTCCCCAAGACCACACCATACATTACAGCAAAGCCAGAGCAATATGAAGTTTCCCCAGGGCTCCTCCTACAATCTGACAATGTTTCCCTTCACAAATTAGGACAACCAAACACTTCATGAGCATAGAAACAGAAGAGAGCATATGTACATAGATTAAGAGAAACTGTACACTTAAGCTTTTCACTGTTCTGAATGTCTAGTTCTCTGCAAAAATTTATTTTGTAACCTGGTACATTTGAACATTTATTTTCTTTATTCCAAGGAAAATAGTCAGAAAGAGCAATAGAAAAAGTCAAGTAGCCTTGAGGCCATGGGTTTTTTTTTGTTTGTTTTGTTTTGTTTTGTTTTGAGACAGAGTCTCACTGTGTTGCCCCGGCTAGAGTGCCGTGGCGTCATCCTAGCTCACAGCAACCTCAAACTCCTGGGCTCAAGCGATCCTCCTGCCTCAGCCTCCCGAGTAGCTGGGACTACAGGCATGCGCCACCATGCCGGGCTATTTTTTTCTATATATTTTTAGTTGTCCGATTAATTTCTTTCTATTTTTAGTAGAGACGGGGTCTCACTCTTGCTCAGGCTGGTTTCGAACTCCTGAGCTGAAATAATCCGCCTGCCTCGGCCTCCCATAGAGCTAGGATTACAGGCGTGAGCCACCGTGCCCGGCCGAGGCCATGGTTTTTATAATATAACAAATAATTGTTTTCTTGAATGAATAAAGAAAGGTGAGTGCAGGCCCTAGAGTTAAGTAAAAAAATAATAATAACAACAACAATAATAATAGTACAGGTAATAATAATAAGGAACTTATTTTTGTAATGTCTTAATGAAAAAGGAGACAAGAAAAGTTGGTAATGATTCATCAGAACACATTTCTACTATCTTCACAATACAAATTTTTGGCCTCCTAAAAAGAAGGCACTCAGATTTACTAACCCGGTTTTACTCATCCAAAAATCAGTATTTGGGACTCACCAAATGAGTTTAGGATTTCGAAATGTAACTCATGCATCACTGAAGATACAACAAATACTGAACAGAATAACTTCATGTTTCTTATCCACATTTCCTTCTTTATTATCTGCTTAAAATGTCCAAGATCTAATGCAATGGCCAGTCTTTTCCTGCCAGCCAGGTCACATAACTGGTGCCAAACTGGCTCCCACCAGTGTTCTGGGCTAACTTCAACTCCCTGATGGAACCTGAAGCTTTTTGAAAATCTAACATCCCAGAGAGGAGTGAATGTAGAAACAAGGGAAAGACAGACTGCCTCAACATTCAATTTTATCTTTTATATATCACACGCTAATAAAATAATCAAGAGTATTTGTCAAAGTATCTGACATATAAAAGCCACTAAGCAGTTTTCAGTCTCTCAAGAGAAAGGTAATGACAGTAATATAAATCGTGATTAATTTTTAGGTATTTCAAATTATCTAAGTAAAATGAGGAGGGAGGATATTCTTTATGCATTTTTTTTTTTTTGAGACAGAGTCTTGCTCTGTTGCCTGGGCTAGAGTGCTGTGGCATAAGTCTAGCTCACAGCAACCTCAAATTCCTGGGCTCAAGTGATCCTCCTGCCTCAGCCTCCCAAGGAGCTGGGACTACAGGCGCACACCACCACGCCCGGCTAATTTTTCTATTTTTAGTAGAGATGGGGTCTCACTCTTGTTCAGGCTGGTCTTGACCTCCTGACCTCAAGCGATCCTCCCACCTCGGCCTCCCAGAGTGCTAGGATTACAGGGATGAGCCACCGCACCCAGACTATGCGTTTCAAATAATGCTGGTGACAAAGAAGATAAATTGTACCATGACAAGAACCTATGAGAATCTTAAACGGAGTGAGGGAATCCAGATGCTGGCTTTCTATTCTGCCTTGACACATGATGTGGGCACCTTTTTAAACACCCTTTTATCCAAGAGATCATCCTGACCACTCAATTCGGTCAGGACCCCTTGTCATCTCCTTCTATTTCATCTAGTTCATTTCCTATGGTTATACTAATCTCTCCATACTGGAGTTATTTTTTTTGGTATTACTGCTTTAATTGCCTGTCTTCCCACCAGAATTTAAGCTCCAAAAAGGTAGACTATCACTACTGTTCATCATTGTAATCCCAAAGCCTGGCAAGTGCCTCATGAGTTGTAGGTGTCTAGTAAGTACTTGTTGCATGAATGAATGGATGGATGGATGGATGGATGGAATGGAATGATTTGCAGAATCAACTTTTTTTTCTGAAGAGACTTGTCCATTATTAGACATATGTTATTTTTAAAAAATAAAAAAACAATATTATGTAGTGAAGGATTCAAGTTCGGGGTGGGGAAGTCAAGTCTAGATACTCAGTCAATGTTTATAGGTACTAATGTTCCTTTTTCTTCTAACGGAAATGCTCCTGTCCAGAGCTCGCCTTTTTATTTGACTGCAGCGACATCTACTGCTGAGTAAGAGGAAGATCCATCTTTTCACTTAATGATTGCCCACGGTGCCTGAGACAAGACCCCAGGGCACTCAGATGTCATCCTGTCATCATGCATAATATTCCTACAGACAGTTATCTCCATTCCACACAGAGAAAACGTCAGTGTATTTTTCATTAACGTGTCCCACAGCGAGTGAGGGACAGAACTCCTGGCTGCAGCACCCCTCCTTGGAGACTTGCTGAATGAGGGGAGAGCATGACTAACGCGGAACCCTGCCTCACTAGAGGAAACGCATTGCTGACATAGTGCCTATTTATATGAATACCACCTTCATGCTGCATCATCCCACGGCAGAAGGCAGAAGGGCAGGCAGGCACATGAGACAGAGAGAAGAAAAGGGGCCAAACTTCCCCTTTTCATTAGCAGCCCACTCCCAAGATAACTAACCCACTCCCATGATAACGGCACTAAGCCAAGCCCCCATGACTTAATCACCCATTAAAGGCCCCACTTCTCAAGACTGTTGCTTTGAGGATTAAGTTGCTAACACATAAACTTGGGGGGACACATTCAAACTATTGCAGCCTTATAGCAAGCACCCAGGAAATGAAAGCTACTACTGCTAAATTTGCTACATATTTATGTGCCCAAAAAAAAAGCTACGTAAAAGGTAAATGTTCAATAAAAATTTTCTGAGTAAGTATGTGTACTTGGAAGTTTTTTCTCCCAGGAGCGAGGCTGGATTTGCCCTTCAACTCCCACTCTGACTGAGACTCTTCCATGATAAAATGCACATTCACGTGGCTCTTTTCTAGGTTTCTGCCTGTGATCCTCACCTGTGGGGAGCTGAGGGTTGGCCTCCTTGGCTCTATGCTCTAACCAGCCACAGACAAGTGCTAAAATTCTGCACTACTTATAAGCAAAAGTAGTAACTATGGAAATGATCTGAGTAACTGGATGCCTGGTGGAAGATTCGTCAGTAAGATTAGATGCACTAGTTCAGAGGGTCAAAGTTCATCTTCATTGCTCCTCTGTAGTAGGTAACAGCCAGGTGATTTGACTGTTGATGATGATAAGACAAAGAGCGATGAAATTCCCTTGTCATTATCATTAAGATTTTTTTTAAATAAATTTTTTTAAAAGAGTAAAAACTAACTAGACTAAGGGTCTAAAGAATTGTCTGTAATGGGAGATGAGGAGGACCAAACAACTGCACATTTAATAAAAGCATATATTATAAAATTCTAACTCCTCTTTTTAAAACAATACCTCTTAGTCTCCCAAATGAGATTTCCTCAACTTCCCAGATAAAAAAATGTGTTCTTTTGCCCCTCAGAGTGTGGTCCACAAACCGGCCACATCAGCATCTCCTGGGAGCTTTGTACAAAGGAAGCATCTCAGGCCCCACCCAGATCTACTGAATCAGAACCCATCTTGTCTCAGGATGCCCAGGTGCCTTGTATGCACACTAATGGTCAAGAAACACTGCCTTAGTTTTTTTCTAAGGACTATGCTCAGCTGTATAAAACTAGTAAGACACTCACGGTGCAGGGAAGTTGGATATCAACTGCATGAGACTACTAAGTAGTAAAAAACACTCGATTTTCAAGTTCATGTCTTAATCCTACTGCCTTTATGCTAAATGCCCTTATGAGAATCATGTGAGAACATTTTTTTCTTTCCTAACAGCTTTCTGTGATAATCCTACCATATTCGCAAAATTAAAATATATAATTAACCTGGGAGAGAGAAAAAAAAAAACCTTAGAGGCTTACCTATAGCTTAAAGAAGTAACATCTAAAAAGTGACAAACTCTAATCAATTATTTGCATCATCTCTAAGATAGGCGATCACTACAATCTCCTCACACTAAGCTGGTTAAACCAAACAGTCAGTGGAGAGTTGTACAGACAACCACTGGGCCATGTTGTTAAAAAAAAAAAAAAATGAATGAATGAATCAGCAAAGGCCATTAGAAGTCCTCGTCATATTTTTAAATAGTTTAGCTATCATATTCCCAAGAACATTCTAGGTTTTTAAATTTATTTTCGGTAGTGGATTCCTTTTTCTCAAATACAGTCTTCTTGGGAACTCCCGGTATATCAAAGCTTCTTGAGGGAGTGGAGGGTAAAGGAACTCAAGCCAGCAGCTGGCCCTGCTCCCATCTTGCAATGTTCCTGTGCCCTTCCCCACCTTTTGAAATCTACCTAACCTTTACAGTCTTGTATAAATGGGCTTCTGCTTCACTTTGCACATCTATATCTATTCATATAATGTTACAACGACCCTATGAGTTAAGAATTATTATGCCCTTTTTTGAGCTAAGGAAACTGACACTCAAAGGAGTTAAAAAAGTCATCCAGGTCAACAAGTGTAAAGCGAAGGCCTAAGTTCAGGACTTCCTGACTCCAAATTCTAGGCTCTCAACTGCCATCCTGCATGCTGTCTCTAATTCTTCACGTGGTTTCATTAGGTGAAATTACTATTTCACCCTTTGGTACTTTCAGAGCAATTTTTTTTTTCAGAGCATACAGCACATCCTGCCTCACATTTAGATTTTTCTTTCCCATGACTCAGCAGCTCCTGGAGAGCAGGCTCTGTGTTCTGCTCATCACTCATGATCTAGCAATAATTTATAAATAGCAAACTGAGTTCTTCCCGGTTCTCTGGGGTTTGCCTTCCTTGAGAAAGTGCACGTGGATGCAGACCCCTGGAAAAGCGAGGTGCTCACCAAGCCAGTTCTGCTTCAGGTAAGCCGCATTTACCACCACTACCTGCCCCTCCTCCATGTAGGTGGGGCCATGTGACTAGTTCTCACCAGCAGAATCTAAGCACAAGGAAAATGAATCCATTCCAGGCTGAGGAGTTCTGGGCAGCCTTCCCTAAGTTCTCTCTCTTTCCCGCTTCCTGGATAGCTGCAGAGGATCCGGTAAAATTGCTGAGGCCCAAGAAGATGGTAAGGATACTAAGTGGAAGAATAACCGTGACAGTGGATTGTGAAGAAAGCAAGAAATAAACCTATTAAGCCACTGAGACTTCAGAGATGTTTATTACAGCAACTGGCCCTTCCTGACAGATATATTCCTGCTTATCCAAAGTCCATCACTCAACTTTTTTGGTTAGCAAGCTGTTCTTTCACACCATAAACACTTCCAAAATTTAAACTTTGGAATAAGGAAAGGAGATTATTGAACAACCTTTCCATAGAGTGCTGGAGCCTCTGAAAATTACTGCATTAGTACTCTGCACCTTTCATTGCCTTTGAACTATTTCACAACTCTCTAAGTTATAGACAACTAACAGCAATACAAACAACTCTCCTTTAGATAAGCAAATTAAATATTCGGTAGGGGAACAGCCCTACTGGAAAAAGTCTGTCTTGCATTCATCTGTAAATTCATTTCAACAGTTTTTGACTCCACATAAATTTGTGGTTCTTTGACGTCTTCTTTGAATCAGTTGTGGTATCTGCCTGGTTCCTTCATTAATTGAGTTAAATAAAATCTTTGACATGTTTTCATTTTATACCTGTGTGAGAGTGATGATTATACCTTGTTTTAAAAATTTATCTTTTAACAAGTATGAATTATTGGTGGTACTTCAAAAGTCATTAAACCAAGGTCTTAAAGAAAGAGTGTGTTGATACAGTGAAAGGGATTAAGAGAAGAGTGAAGCCTCTTTGGATCCCAGGGCAGTCCTAGGTAGGTGTGACCAGTGCTCAAATGAAGAAGCAAAGTGAGCATGAGGACCAGCGGAAGGAAGAAGGAAAAGCTGCAAGATTCCACTGAAAACAAACTTCCCTGCATCAGGATTTTTCCCACAGTTTGCTCTGCTTCCTTGTTATTAGTAGATTAAATGAATGAGTTGTCTTTATATCTCTCTGTGATTTCTGTAGCTCAATCCTGAGCTGTCAAGTCCACCTGGCAACCACTCTTCACCTTACCTCTGTGTGCATGGCCTCCCCTACACATCTGTTTCCCCCAGGGTAGCCACAGAAGCCTAAGGCTTTGGTCCTGCAGGATGTGCAATACTTCACCAGGCTTGTGACAAACAAACCCAGGTGTTAGTTCACCCAGTGCCTATGGCTGATTTCACATCAAACCTTCTGCCATTGTGAGTTGCCAATGTGACTTTGAGTATTTACCCCCAAGGATCCATCACCTCCATCGTGTTCCAAACATTTGCCATCTTCTTTCAAGAGGAGCAGCTTGAAAATTCAAATCCCATTGTTTCAAAAAGATTTCAGCCCTGCAGGAAAACTTAGAGATGGAAGGTGTAAATCAAAATCTCCTTTGTTGTGAACACTCCTTCATTTAAAATTCCTTCCCTGGGTCTTGATAATCTCTGTTTGTGAAGTTTATTTTAAAGGTTCTTCACATGCATTGAACTGGGGACCTCTTGTTTGACTGTATAACTACATCATGTGCAAAGTTCTGTGAAAGAATCTTTCTGTGCAAGCAGAAACGTTCTGAGTTGGAAAGGTAGAACCCTGTGGTTATCAGTTCTCAAATGCTGAAATGAAACACACGAGTTCACTGGCTGACTTAAACCTCACCTGATCACTAAAGTTAGCTTTAAAGCTTTAACATCCTTTTTTATGGTTTCAATTGGAAATAGGGAAAAATGACTTAAGTGCTCTGTTTTCCAAATTGCCAAAGTTAAGAGTATTCTTTCTCTGATCTTGACTAAGCCAAATAAAATTTGGGAGACTCCAAATATTCCAGATTCTTAATACAGTGGTCCAAGAGCATTTAATTAATTAACACACATTAATTATCATCAAGTAATCTTAAATCAAGAGATAAGGACACTGTTTTGACTATTTTTTCAATTTTTTTAGCACAATTAGAAGTTTTTAACATCAGCTTTGTTAACTTTCCTCTGTATTTTTCAAAGAGAACAATTTATACTAAATTTCTTCCTTTCTGAAAAACATCCTGGTTGTCCTAGTATTTCTTCTCGTTTAATTCCCAGAAGAGCCTACTAGATGTTTTCACATTTTAAAATTCCCCAGCTGAGCCTACAAGTGCATTCTGATTACAAAGAAATTAGTTCACAGCATTCGCCTCAGATGTAATGTGCCTTATTAATGTTTTTATTAACTGTAACTGATGAAGAGTTTATTTTCTGGCTTG
>NW_012154507.1:500282-503977 GCF_000956105.1 Propithecus coquereli | reverse complement strand
AAAAAAAAAAAAAAAAAAAAAAAGAACCTACTACTCTGATATTGCTACTGTGAACTCCCGGTCTGGAGACCCAGCTGGTCCAAAGGTTACTTTTTAACAACTAAGCCTAATTTTCTTTCCTCAACATAGGAACATCCCCAGGGAGGCTTTACACCTGAGGGATTCACCTGAGTGCTCTGGACACACTAAAATGTGCACATAGGTAGTCGCAGCTGAGATTCTTGGTGTGGAAGTCCTACAAATAGCTATGAAACATCATTAATGTCAGTCTTTAAGAAAAATTTATCACAACCCACAAAATTATCCACACCATCAGTCCTTTCCTCTTTCCAAACACCTTAACATGTCCCATGTTAAAGGAAAACAATGGTTTATCTGGAACTGTTCATCAGAAGTCTCATGAACATTAAAATGAAAGGGAAAAAAATAGCGTACATTAAATTCTTTTTAGCCTAGCACCTGATTTTCTTTAGGCTTGGCCAGTCCTCTTTCTGACTTTGGTTCTAATGAATTCTGTGTTTGTAGTCCTCAGCGCACATCTGCGAGCACAGTTGGGAATGAGCAGCAGGGAGGAAGTCTATTCATTCTGGGGTATTTAACCTATTTATAACCTACCACATGCTAAAAAGAGGATTTAGGGCTTCTAACAAAAATATGTACAATACAACAGGATGAAAATAAATGGAAATAAGTGCATTTAAAACCTACTAAAATCCTAAGTTTGTTGAATATTTTACCACAGGCATATAGATAGATTTTTCTTCCCTAGAAATCCTCAACCACTGCAAATCTGTACGTAACCAACAGCTCACATAGTACTTAAAAGGCATCTTCCTCTGCAGATTTAGTTTCCCATATGTGTTCACCCTCATGAGGTAGGGAGAGGCAGGGATCGTTATCTCCACTCTAAACTCCGGCACAAGGGTGTCTTGTCTAATGTGAAAAAACAAGTCTTTTCTTCTCTTGTCTAGGAAAAATAATTCAGTTCTTTCAAAAGATTACTCTCTAATCCAGAAACCCTGAGTATCATCTTGGGGATGGAGGACTCCCAGGCATGTGACTGATAGCTACCTGAGGAAACTCACCAGGAGATGCTCACTCATCCTGGATACAGGTGTCTAGGCACAAACCTCCATGGCCCAGATTTAGGAGTCTGTGATGTGACCATGAGCTTTCCGGGAAAATTGAATCATGAATATTGACCTTCTTTGATCTCTATGTGACTGTAAAAAAGCTGGAGATTTCTAAGACATACTAATCCAACACACAAAAGATCATTAACAACAATGTAAATCTTTACTAATGGGGATTCCATTTATAATACACAGAAACACTTCTCAAAATCCTCCTTCCCTTACATAAACAGAAGCTGCCTTGCCCCAAGGGGATAACCAGTAGATTCAGTAGAGGACAGCTGTTTTCTAGGGTTAGGACGCATATATCAGTAGTTTTTATAGCTCTCTAGGAGCTATAAGAAATTGATTCCAATGTGCAGCCAAGGTTGAGAACCGCTGGTCTGAGGCCTTTAGCCAATCTGCCATCTCTCTTTGTGCTGGTTACACTGGACTAAGGTTTCTTTCCTTCCTCTCATCCCATATACATATTTAATTATGTTAGCCTTGGAAGCTTCCTGAGCAAAACTTTAAGCCATAGCTTAACATGTTATACATGAAAATACAGTGGCATTTGTTGCAATGAGGAGTTGCTAGAAATCTCACACTACCCACTAGCTTTTGGGAAGCATCTCTTCCTTGCTGCCATGTGTTGCACTATATTAAGGATTCAGTCTTAGCTACATGCTATGTGTTTTAAACGAATAAGAAGAAGGAGGACAAGGAGAAGAGAGTGCTGACATGTTTTAGGTATAAGGGTTGGACTTTCTCACAGTTGAATGCTCTGTTCCCATAAAGCTCTGCCACCACACTTAGGCTACAATCCATTCTACCTTCCTACCAATTCAAAACACATTTGTCTTATGTTCTTTACCCTTGCAACTTGCTAAATTACCAGCTAATGAACCTGATAATTGAATCCCTTATAGAGCATAATAAATGATAATACCTTAACGATTTATGCTACCCTGATAGCAGTTCTACACTTTTCTAAGGCCTTCTGAAGACACATTATCTGAATGCAAAGGAAGTCTCTAATATGGGAAAATAGGCACATGTGAGGACAGGAAGGAGATATAAACGAGGGAATCGGGCAGTGCACCCTTGAAGTCACACCTCACAGATGGCTGCCTACTCCCAGCAAGCCTGGGCTGTAAGTGATGATTCAGTTCCCCATGTGGAGTTGCTTGGCCTCCGGCCTCCCATCTATGGGACCACTCTCTGCTACGCTCTGTAGTCATTTATCTCTTTATGCAGCAGCCTCCCACTATTTCCACAACACACAGCGCACACTGAGCAGGTGCTCAATGACTGTCTGGTGAAAAAACAGATACATGAGCGCTCTCCCTTCCTCTGTTTTCCACGAACATACCTAGACCATTAAGTGACTATCACATTTTTTAAAGATTTCCAGAGAAAAATATTCCAGTTCCTCAATCAAGTGCCCATTCCCATGTTAGATGCAGACTTCTGAAAAAAAAAGTAAAGACGTCTATAATAATTCTTCAATTAACTAACTGATAACTTTTGGAAGCTTTATCCATCTGGAACAGCCACCAAACTGTAAAGTAGCCAAAAATGGTTTCTTCCTGAGGAAGAAAATGGAACCATGCCACCCTCAAGCTCTCATCCAGAACACATGAACTCAAAACATATTTAAAATAAAAACATTAATTTAACAAGATTGATCATAGGATTCTTAGAGGATAGAAGAGACACAGATGAATACCGACTACAAAAGAAGAAAACAGAACACAGAAACCATGAGTGATAGGCATGGTGACTGCCACCCATCCCACCAACCACGTGACCACATTCCCCTTGCAAAGGATGGCTCAGAAATGGGCATGTAACCTAATCCCAGCCAATTAGGGGCAAGACAAATTCTAGCAGGGATCCTGGGAAAGGCTTCCTCTCTCTTAAGAAACAGAAGAGCTGTTGTCTTCTTTCTCTGGACAATGTCTTGACTGTATGTGACACCTGAAACTGCTGCAGCTGTTGCAACTATAAGGACGACAGTCCAAGGGCCAAGTCAACACACCAAGGATGGCAGCGCAGCAAGATGAAAAAAACTTGGGTCACTGATGACAATTGAGCTACTGAGTCAACAGCCATAGGAGTTTCATCTCTGGACTTCTTGTTTTGAGAAAAAATGTATTTCTTTACTCTTTAAACCAATTTAAGTTAGGATATCTGCTACCTATATTTGAAAGCATCCTAACAGATATAGAAAGAAAAAAGGAAAGAATCACCAGATATTAGTTACACTGTAAATGTTTAAACATTAAAATGGACATGTTGACTCAATTTGGTCATATTGATTTTACACTTTAAAGAGGATAATTGTGTGATTTATTATAGCAACAGACTAAGAAGTGGTATGGGTCACAGTGTCTGCCCTCTGTACAGGTTCTTGTCAATAAATGTGAAAACTAACTTGTTAGAACGGAAAAGAAATTGATTCTGCATATGCAAATTGACAACTTCCTATATGCTACTAGCATTTTACCGATCAGTCAATCCACCTCAATCAAAATGTGGAACTTTCACTCCTAATTCCCTCTATCCTGACAGCAAACAATT
>NW_012154507.1:499376-500232 GCF_000956105.1 Propithecus coquereli | reverse complement strand
AAACAGAGAAAGTTAAAACCAGATGAATTTCCACCTGCCAGGTGATCTTTAAGCTTATTGTCAGTTATAAGCATTATGCAGTGCCTGATCATTACCCTTTTTTCCATAAGTCAAATTAATGTCATCCAAAAGCCCCATCCCGCCCCACCACATTGCTCTCCAGGAGAGATGCAATAAAGCCTCCCCATTCTTCCTCCCAACTGTGCTGGAGAGGTTCAGGCCCAGAATGGCTACCAGCTGGACCAGAACCCCCTTTTAAGCAATCAACAATACTTAATGCTGGGTGCTAGGTGCTATGAGGTTCCTAAAAAAATAATAAGCAAAATCAGATAGTGCAATGAGTGGAAATTAAATAATACTGACAATAACTACTGGAGGAATTTCCAAAGGGAGGACCCGGTGTAAGTTAGGATTCCCAGGAAAGGCTCCAGCCAGATCTGAATGTGGACACATGAAAGGGGGAGAAAGCTATTGCCAAAAACTCAATGGTAGGAAAAAAATGGGTCAGGAATGTCTGATGCACATTCTGGTGACAGTAACTACAGCCCAATTAAGACAGAGGTCTTGGACACAGCCACAGGGAGAAACAGACAGGAAGATAGACCAGACAGAACATGGAGATCCTTGAATATATCAGGAGTGTATAAAAGAGACAAATATATTTTAAGAAATGCGTCTGATCCTTGAACCACTGAATCCTTGAATTACCTGATCTAAATCTCTGATTCCTTATTTTAACATTTAATCTCTCCTTTACTTTTGCTGTATTGTATTTCTTCTTTGCACCTTCGAGCCTTTGAATTTCAAAAATAGCTTCAGCTTCCTGAGGCCAACTTGACAGTTCTTTTAGGAAATC
>NW_012154507.1:474754-489651 GCF_000956105.1 Propithecus coquereli | reverse complement strand
CAGCATTCTACCTACCACAAAATCCATCACAAATAGGGCAGATTTTCCACTATTTCATGTGACCTGAGAGTATTTAGGAAACTGTATCAATTAATATTGATCCAGAAGTTATTGATTTTGAGTTACTAGGAGATAATCCTGTCCTTCCAGGAAAAGGTTGGTTGGCTAATAAAATTCTAGACCCAGACACAACTCAAACACAGTCTTCCCACGGTGGGAAAAAGAACAGTTTGAAACATCTGTTCTTGCTTTGGTTACCAGGAAACCCACAATGCTAGAAACATGTTGACAAAACAAATGTATCAGGAAAAGAAGTGACAGCAAAGGTAAGAGACACCTAGGGAAATAGTAAATTATTATAATAGGAAAAAAATCTGATACTAAAAAATCTCAGGACCTGGGAAAATCACCTTTAAAAGCATAAGAAATCACTGAATTAGTATCACTAATTTAAGAAACTTTAACTGGAACTGAAACTAGGAGACAGGACAGGAGGACAACAGAGCTATTTGTCCTGAGCCTCAAGCCTGACAAGCCTTAACATTTAACTGCTATGAGGCAAAAACTGGGAACAACCCAAATGTTCATCAGCAGGTGACTAGATAAACAAAAAGTGATACATCCTTACAATTGAATACTATCCAGCTATACATATATATCCATATATATATATATTACATGTAACAAGGAACGAATTACTGATATATACAACATAGTTGAATCTTAAAATCATTATGCTAAGTGGAAGAAGCCAGACATGAAAAGGTACATACCGTATGATTCCATCTGTATAAAATTCTAGAAAATGCATACTAATCTACAGTGACAAAAGTACATGAGTGGTTACCTTGGGCTGGGGGCCAGGGCAGGAGGAGTCACTGGGGCTGGGGTGATGGAAACGCTTTGCATTGTGATTGCGAAGGGTATACAACTGTCAAAATTATCGAATTGGATGCTTTCAGTGGGTGTAGTTTATTGTATATAATATATACCTCAGTAAAGTTGATTCCTTAAAAATCTGACTTCTTTGCAGTGGTAAATTTGTGCTGAGGAGCATGATAAGACCACAGCTCAAATGACCATTCCAGCCTCTTCGTATTTTTCTAAGATCCGCAGTCCCTCCAATTACTTATAAGTATTTACAGATGGCAAGCCAACTTCATGAGTGGTAAAAGTTGGTTTCTTTGACCACAGTCCAGGGGCAGACACCATATGACCTCCCTACTTCTTTACAAAGACAACCCTCTCCCCCTTGCTCCTCTCTCCAGAAAAGTGCTGGAGTTTCTGAATATTCATGCTTTCCATACTAAAAAGACTTTAAATGTACATGATACTTCCTTATCATAAAGCCACCATCTGGGAAGTCGCTTTATGTGTAGATTTTTGTCTCTGTTTTTAACCTGCTCAATAATAAGACATCTTTGTATTTTGTATTTTATTTCATTCACTTTAAACCTGTTCATGTAGAACAGAAGCATTTCAGACTAAACATTTGTTAACTTGTTCACAGACCAGTGTTCATATTATCTTGTGTTTGTTTTTATAACATTTTGATATTATAATATTTTGATACCTGTATAAGCTTTTATCAGTTTCATTTGACATGTCTTTAAAGTAATTATTGCCCAATACATGCTGAATTTGGCCAGAAAATAATTCAGTATATATTGTCTGTCCATTGGAAGTCCATGTCTTATTGTTTTCCCTCCGTGCTATATGCATATTCCACGGGAAATCCCAGCTACACCGCAACTACCACCTTTACGCCAACCTATAGGGCGATAATCCCATAATTATATCCAAAGCAAAGTCCTGGACCAACTTCCAAATTTCAATGAAATACCCCCAAAACTGGTATTTTTATCAGTTTACCTGACTCTTAAACCTGAAGGTGTAAATGGGTCCAGCTGTTAAAGACTAAGAGAATTTTAGAGAGGAGATTTCTTTGGAGAAGAAATCACTTCAATCAGGTCAAGAGAGTGGGGCTTCAAGAAGTCACTCCGAGGTTAATAGTGCCTTCCCTGACAAGCGGAGAGGGGCAGACTGGGAGCTTCCCTGCTGATAGGGAAAGGAGAGCTGAGTTGGGGGTCAGCCTGCATCCTCAGAGTCTCTCACCTTGAAGGCAGGCCATGCACAAGAGGGAGTGAGCATGAGGTGGTCTGGACACTCTGGCTGCTGAAAAGAGACTGTGTTTGACAAGGTGATGCAGCCATATGAGTAAGGAGAAAAGTCACAGGACTGCCCACCTGCTCACCTAGAAGCAGGGGAAGAACTTTCCCCAGGGAATAAATTCTAAAAGGACAGAGTGGGACAAAATGCATTTGTTTTCTGACTCCAGTCCACTCAGGCTGCTGGTTTAACGTACTGGTGACATACATCTCCTCCCCATTTGGAAGTCCCCCTGAAGCCTACAACTGTCTTCTAGCTGGGAAGGAAAAACAGAATTCCTTCCAAAAATCAGGCAACCATGCTCGTAATGGGCAGTAGGAAACTGTTTGAAGCCTGGTTATATAAGAGCATGAATATAAACTTATTGAAGAAATAATGGATAACTTTTTCCCAAATGAACTACTCATAAGTATAGAAAATCCATGTGCCTGTAAACCCAGCATTCTGGGAGGCCGAGGCAGGAGGATCACTTGAGCCTAGGAATTCAAGACCAACCTGAGCAACGCAGTGAGACCTCATCTCTACAAAAACTTTAAAACTTAGCTGGGTGCATTGATGCACACCTGTAGTCCCAGCTATTCAGGAGGCTGAGGCAGGATTGCCTGAGCCCAGGAGTTGGAGGCTACAGTGAACTATGATCACATCCCTGTACTCCAGCCCAGGCAACAGAGCAAGACCTGTCTGTAAAAAATAAAAAGAAAGAAAGAAAGAAAGAAAAGAAAATCCATTCTGTTCCACAATAGCTGCCAATGAAAGAAAGCTGTCACCCTAGAAAAAAATGAAAGGAAGTACAAGAGGAGGGAAAAGGAAACAGACATGACTCTTACCCAGGCCTTGATTCTGCTGTTCCCACTCGATGGCATCTGGCACCTGGTAGGTGGCTCCCTCTAACAGGCCCATGTTTCCCTGCTCTAAGTCAGGTTCTTGGGATGTGACACCAGGGAGAGTGAACCCTGGCAGCTCAGTGTCACCATCCAAGCCCTCATCCAGGGAGTCTGCATCTTTATCCTCCTCATCTTCTTCCTCATCTTCCTCTTCTTCGTCTTCATCTTCTTCATCCTCTTCATCCTCATCTTCTTCACCCTCTAGGCAAAAAAGAAATCAAAGAGAAATATGAAGACATACGATGAGTACAAAATCAAACAAATGAATCTTTTGAAATGACTCAAACACTACAAAATAATCATGCTTGACCTTTTAAAATAAATTTTTAGAGCCCAAGTCAGACAATGTGAGCTTTGCAGGATTATGTGCCCACTATATATCCTATATTTTAAACTTTCAAAACCACAGTTATGTCAGATAAGTATCACGTATTATATTTACTGGAAGTCAAAGTTCAGGTAATATGAGTTGGTATTAAAGTCATTTATATTTATTAAGGGTAGGAAACACCTCCTTCCTGTTTTATGGAGGTCATTAAAGGTTTATCAAAAAACACACTGAAATACTAACAGAACTTAAAAAGAGTTGTTCCAATCCCTTTATATCTCCTAATATAAAGAAAAGAATTCATTATTTTAGCATTTTTTCCTATTCTTCCATGGCAGTGAGTAGAACTCATGACAATGTTAAGTAAGAAATATATAAATTCACTCTTGGATCCTGTTCTCCCTATGGAGGAATAATCCAAAAAACTGGAAAAATTGCATCAACATTCTCAATCCAACTCTGAAGAAATTGGCAAATGGAGTATTATCAAGGACAGAAAAGCAACACATGAAAAATTATCATTATCATCATAAGAGTTAACATTTACAACTTGTCATTTTCAATCCTTCAAGCGCAGTGGATTTAAGAAACGTAAGATCCCCAATTTCGTTTTGTTTCACCAATTTTAACTTCCTAGGAATATTTCAAGGCCCCATCATCATGGATGCACCCCTGAAGCCCCAATGAAAGCCCACCAAGCTCATGGAAGGCCTTCCCTTTGGTCTCTCCCCTTGGTTCTCAACCCAGCGGTGACAGCAACAGGGAACCTCATCACACAGTGGAGAAGAGAAGGGAGGGAGGAAGGACAACCACAGCCATGCAAGAATTTTGAGATTCCTTTCTCGCTTCTACACGACTTTCTCCACCCATACCCCTTTTCCTCTATCATTCAGAGGTTTTTAACTTTTAAAAAAATAGTACTTCTAATCTCTCTTTATTCATATATGTTCTTTAACTTTATAGGAGTAATACTTGTCACTCTTTCAAAAATACAGCAAATATTTACTGAACCCCTCATGGGCGCTGTTCTAGGCACTGGGGATAGAGCAAGAATGTCTCTGCCTTCGTGGAGCCCATATGCCACTCAGGGAGACATCCAGCAGCCAAATAGATACACCGACAGACAGACAACGTTACACTCTGATTATAACCTAACTGGCAAGAAGACAGAAAACGCCAGGTGCTGCTACTTTAAACAGGGAGATTAAGGCAAGCATTTCTGATTAGGTAAGTTTGACCAGAGACCATACCAGAGACCATACCAAAACAATGAATTCTTTTGTTTAATTTAGGTCAATATCTATAGCAAGAACATTCCCAGAAGAGGGAAAAGCAAGGGCAAAGCCTTGAGGTAGGTGTGTACTTGCCGTGTTCAAAAACAGCTAAGATTGGCCTGGGGGGCAGGGAGGGATGGAGAGAGCACAGGGAATGAGGTAGGGGCCAGATCTGATTTTTAAAAATGACTCTGGTTACAGGGTGGAGAACAGGCTATATCAGAGCAAGAGACAAAACAGAAACACTCACTAGGAGACTATTTAAAAAATAGGGACTAGATGCTGGTGCTTTGGACTAGGGTGTAGTCTGGGAAGAGGAGAGAAGTGGTCAGGTCTGAGGTGTAATTTGAAGATAGAGCCCTGCTGGTAACGATGATGTGAGATGTGGGAGGAAGATCCCACATTACTGAAAATGGGAACTAAATGATAAAGAGCGAAATCAAGAATTTTATTTGAGATACAGTAACCGCGTGATGGCCAAATGGAAATGTTGGAAGTCTACGGAAGGTCAGAGCTGGGGATAAAAATTTTGGAGTCATCAACTTATAGATATTATTTAAAGCCTTGAGACTGGCTGAGATCATCCAGTGTAGGTAGAAAGGCAAATGGTCCAGCCCACACTGCGGGCAACCTGCCATTTAGAGGGCGGCCAGCATGGGGAGATCCAGCCAAGGACACAGCAGGGTGACCGCTGGCGGGAGAAGAACCAAGAAGAGTGTGGGGTCAGGGAAGGCAAACGAAGGAAGCACTTCCAAGGGTCTGAGGCACTGAGGGTGTCTCTCTGGCTTTGACATTGAGAGAGCAGTGGCGACCTAGACAAAAGTTGTTTCCGAGGAATGACAGGGACAAAAGCCAGGTTGGAGTGGTTCAAAAGAAAATTAGAAAAGAAGATACAGCAAACATGGAAAATCTAACCAGAAATTTGGCTGAAAAGGAGAACAGGGCCATTAAGGTATAGTCGGAGAGAGAGATAGGGTCAAGGCTAGGTTCTTAGGAGACACTAGAACTTGCTCATAAGTTGATGGGTGAGACCTGGTAGGGAGGGACAATTGACCATTCTGGAGAGAAGAGAAGCTGCTGGAGCAATATCCAGGGAGACAGGGTATGGCAGAGTAGCTGCACACGTGGACTCTGGAGCCGCAGGGATTTACTACAGCGGTGTGATTTGGGACAAGGTGCTAGACCGTGTTGTGTCTCAGCTTCCTCATCTGTAAAACTGGTATCGTTCCCACCTCACAGGGCTGCTGCAAGGACTACATCAGTTACTACATAAGGCACTTAGGACTAAGCCTGGCACACAGTAGATGCTGTGTGAGGTTAGCTTCTTCACAATTACTGAGAGGACGGGATCCAGCGCCCAGGCTGCCTCCGACACAGCCTCCCTGCAACAGGAGAGGCAGGGAAAACGGGCTCCGGCGCAGGCAAGTGGGCAGATTCGATGGTGGGAATATGTGAGAGCTATCTTCATATTTCTTTTATTTTCTCAGTCAAACAAAAAGCTGGAAAGCAAAAGAGAAATGTTGGTGGTCTGAGACGAGAGGAGAAAGTGTGAAATAGTTGTCTTGGAGAGTGGGCGAGTGAGTGACTTTTCTGGGGAAATGTGGTAGGACTGCCAGGCGGCCCTATGGGCCCACTTGAGATGTGACATCACATATTTAAAGTGAGATCTATTAAGATGGTTGTGTGTTTTCCTCCAGCCATGTTCACAGGCTTGGGTGCATGGGCGGAGAGGTGAGTAGGCAGAGAGATTGAACCAGCGGCAAGTTTTACTGGGAGAGCTCTCTTTGGAATGTGGGGGAGGCAGACAGGGTAAGGAAGAGTGTCGACTGTGTGAGAAAGAGTAATTATAAAGAGAGACCAGGGACTCTAACTAAAGAGAAGTTGAGGAGGAGGTCAGACAGAGGAAAAAGGATGGGGTAATTGGATTATGGAGAACACTATCAGGGACCCTCGAAACTACTTGAGGATTTCCACTTCTTTGTTTTAAACTCTGGACAGGTTTTTTTCTCCTTCTCTTTGTGGGGGCGGGAGGTGGAGGGATATGGAGGGAGCGGCACCCCATCCCTCTCTCAGCATGGCCCCGAGGGCACCCATGGTCCACAGCTTCACAATGTGGCAGGGACGCCCAGCTGTCATTCACAAGTGCCTGTTTCTGTTCTAGAAAATGGAAAAGAACAAAGGCCAGAAGGAAGGTGCAGGAGTGAACCAGGAGTGAGGAGGAATCACCGAGTCAGAGTAGTAACCTCAGGCCTCCAGGCCAGGGCAGAAGGAAGGACAAGCAGACAGACATCTAGAGGAGAAGCCAAAGATGTTGACCAGGAAGATTCAGCTGTGGGACACTAACGCCCACATCACCTGCTGCCTGTGCAGCTAGGACCTCATCAACGCCACGATGACAGAGTGCGCGGCCACGTTCTTTAGGGGTTTCCTGGTAAAGTATTTGGAAAAGAATAACACCCGCCCTTCGTGTAGGATTGTGCTGTCAGAGCCACCTGCTACAGTACATCGATCATGACAGAACCATGAAAGATATTGTTTACAAATTGGGACCAACCCTCCAAGAATTGGAAATAAAAACACAGAGGGAATTCTATCACAAATTGGGCATGGAAATACCTAGAGACATCAAGGGGGAGACTTGTTCTGCAAACAACACTTATATTCCCATCCAAATGGCAAAACCAAAGCAGATGACAGTTCAAAGAGACCTCAGAAGAGAAGCAAGAAGAGGACAGTGATTGATGATCAAAGGAGTGATGGATGAATAGGTGAGCGTCTGCCTGGAATGCAATGGCAGCAAACTGTGGGGAATGAAAGAGAAATGGACCAGCTAACGGTCTTATATCTAAAGAAGTTCATCACCAGAAAACGTAATCTTTCAGCTTTCAACAAGGTAATAGTTGATCCATAATTAGAAGCTATGGCAAGTCATTTCTTATTTGTATAAATGCTTCAAAAATTCTTTAGTTTTGGGTTTTTTATAAGTTTGTTTGAAGATGTTAATCAGAAAAAAATCTCAATTTGTTTTGCCTACCCCACCAGGCAGCCAGACAGGAAACAGCAGTGAGGACTGGATGAGTGAACAGATAGATGGAGAGAGAGATAGAATTGGATACTTTCAAATTGTGAAAAATAATGAGAATAAAATGAAACCTGGTGACCTGCTGGCGCAAGGTGGGGGTGGTGGCTGGAGAGTTACATGAGCTGCGTTATTGGGAGCCCACCCGAGGCACTGACACATGTGTGAAGCTATAAATCAGCAGCAGGAGCCAGCTCTGCACAGATAAGAGAAGGCACTGGAGGGCCTAAACAGGCGTACGTTGTTTGAGGCACAGTTTTAATAGATCCCCCAGGCTGTGTGGAAAATGGGTCGTGGGGTGCAGAAGTGGAAGCAGGCAAGGAGGCCGATGACAGGTGTCCAGGAGAGGACCATGGTGGTGCAGGGAAGGTAGAGAAGTGGACAGACTTGAGGTGTGTTTTGGAGAGAGCAGCGGGCAGAACAGTGGCCCCAAAAAGATAAGCCCACATCTTGACCCCCAGACCCTGAGAATGAGACCTTATTTGGGAAAAGGATCTTTGCAGATGTAATTAAGAATCTACAGATGAAATAATCCTGGATTATCTTGGTGGACCCAAAATCCAATGACAAGAGTCCTGCTAAGAGTGAGGCGGAGGAAGCCTTGAAACACAGAGGAGAGGAGAAAGCTGTGTGCAGATAGAGGCAGACACTGGAGTGATGCAGCCCCAAGCCAAGGAACCCCTTGAGCCACCAGAAGCTGGAGGAGGCAGGAAGGATCCTCCCTGCTGTGGTCTGAATGCATCTTCCAAAATTCACATGTTGGAGACTTGATCCTCAGTGCAGCAGTGTCGGGAGGTGAGCCCTTTAGGGCGGTGTTTAAGTCATGAGGGCTCTGCTCTCATGAATGGATTAATGCCACTGCGAAAAGGGCTTGCAGGAGGGGGCCCACTATCTTCTGCTCTTCTGCCAGGGGAGAACGCTGCAAGAAGGCCCTCATCAGATGCTGGCACTTTTATCTTAGATATCTCAGCCTCCAGAACTAAGAGGAAATAAATTTCTGTTCTTTACTAAAAAAACAAAAACAAAAAAAAACTATTTGAGAACTTTATAGACCTTCCTCCTATAGACAGGAAGTGGCTAAAAAGAGCACATCTTTATTTTTGAAGCATTATAAAATCACTTTTAGTTCCCCTTCCTCCCGATGAACCTAAGAGGCTTGTGTTGATAGAATAATTGTGACAATATGAAACTGATTCTCTAGGATCGCTGTTTTCTGACCACTACCATCCACCAACTACCATCCACCACTTCCATCCACAGCTTCTACTTTGTCCTCAACATCTTCAGTTAATCTCTCCTTTTTTTTTTTTTTTTTTTGAGACATAGTCTTGCTCTGTCACCCCAGGTAGAGTGCCTTAGAGTGCAGTGACATCACCATAGCTCACTGCAACATCAAACTCCTGGGCTCAAGCAATCCTCCTGCCTCAGCCTCCCAAGTAGCTGGGACTACAGGCATGTGCCACCATGCCCAGCTAATTTTTCTTTCTTTTCTTTTCTTCCTTTCTTTCTTTCTTTCTTTTCTTTCTTTCCTTTCTTTCTCTCTTTCCTTCCTTCCTTCCTTTCCTTCCTTCCTTCCCTTCCTTTCTTCCTTCCCTTCCTTCCTTCCTTTCTTTCTTTCCTTCCTTCCTTCCTTTCTTTCTTTCCTTCCTTCCTTCTTTCCATCCTTCCTTCCTTCCTTCCTTCCTTTTCTTTCTTCCTTCCTTCCTTCCTTTCTTTTCTTTCTTTCTTTTCTTTCCTTCCTTCCTTTCTTTTTTTTTCCTTGCAGAGATGTCCTCTGTTACATCGCCAATGACTAGCACAGTTCTTGGCAATCAATTGTGCTCAATATGTATTTGATGAACAAATGGATGGCTGAATAAATGCATAAACAATGAAACAGATGCAGTTTCTTTTTAACCCAGCTCTAAGAAAAAACAGAATAACATTTAATAAATAATTACTAAGACATTCCTCTGAATAATCTTGCAACCACAAAGGCAACATATAAGACCAACAGGTGTAAAACAGATCAGAGTTCTATGCATTGATTTTCTATTCATAAAATCTAAAGAGAAAGTCATCTGTATTTCAGCCAATCTTTCAACTATTAATAGTTACACCCAAGAGAAATAATGATGTCATGAACACCTCTGAACACAAAGGGCAATAGCATACCATAAACGCTCAGCAAATAAAACTGCACCAAAACCAATAACAGTATCCCCGGTCCAAAAAACTAAGATTAAAGAACTTGTTCAAATAATACTACCAGGTTATATTTAAAGGTTATAAGGTAATGCTTTCTGAATTTTTCAATATTGTTTCAATAAACCCCCAAATTCATTTTCATTTATCTGAACCCCAAATAAGCATGTAGGTCAAGGTAAAATACACACACACACACAATAATTCCACATAAAGATGGCACAGAGAAAGAAAAATGAACCTCTAAATTGAAACAATTGCTCTTGGTTTACCATATGTAACAGATACACCCCCGTATCAATATCCAGTGACAATGCTCAAGGACTTGAAGTTGTATTTGTCCTTAGAATCTCTTAAAGAAAAAAGCACTGCAACCCAGGAAGGGAAGGTTCAGAGAGTCCAGCCTGAGAAGGTCCTTCTAGTCATGTCACCTAGAATGGAAGGTTCATCCTCGTAACTGACACTTCCTTTTCCCAGGTAGACTTGGCACTGATCACATCAACACTAATAGTGACACTAGCAGCAGTCAAAGGGGCAGGAATGATGGTTTCTGAGTAGCCATCTCTCTTGACAGGCAAAATCCTCCCGACAAACTGCACACTGTTCCCACTCCCAGACACATGATATATGTTATGGAAAACTCCCTTTCACTCCTGTTAAACCAGCATCTCCTTGAAAGCTGTGTCCCACTGAATTCAGGATACGCAGTCAGGCATTGACTGAGGTTCCTTGGCATGGAGTTAACAGATTTTTCCACAGTATCCTTACCAAGATCAAGTCACTTGAGATTAATCTGATACTCTTGCTAACATGTCCACTGTCAAGAATCCTGACACCTGGCCGGGCGCGGTGGCTCACGCCTGTAATCCTAGCACTCTGGGAGGCCGAGGCGGGTGGATCGTTCTGAGCTCAGGAGTTCGAGACCAGCCTGAGCAAGAGCCAGACCCCATCTCTACCAAAAATAGAAAGAAATTAATTGGACAGCTAAAAATATATATAGAAAAAATTAGCCAAGCGTGGTGGCGCATGCCTGTAGTCCCAGCTACTCGGGAGGCTGAGACAGTAGGATCGCTTGAGCCCAGGAGTCTGAGGTTGCTGTGAGCTAGGCTGACGCCACGGCACTCGCTCCAGGCAAGAGAGTGAGACTCTGTCTCAAAAAAAAAAAAAAAAAGAATCCTGGCACCTAACAACAAGGATGAACCTGACCGAGGTGTCCGCCAATAACCTAACTTAAGTGTTCGGACAGCAGACAGCTCAGCATGCAACAGGCACTAAGACGTGGTTCAGCTTCTGATTCTTGTGCTTGAGGTGCACTGAAACAGTTAAAAATAAAACTGTAAGACATTCAACAGAAATGTCAGATAACAGTGCCACATGGCAAAGAGAGGCTTAGTAATATTAAGTAGTAGGTCTACCACTCAAATAGAGAAATGTTCTCTTGCAAGTGACAGGGAGAAAAAAAACGTGTCTAGACAGTACTCTAAGCCCATTTCATCTGTCTGGTCACTCTCTGCCAGAATCTCTTAGCGGTTGCTTCATAACCCACAACGATACTTCATACTTACACAGGGCTTTTCTTCTGAGGAACACAAAATGCTTTGCTGGCATTATCCTCCAAACTTACATTGTTAGCTAAACAGGGAGCAAGTTTTATAAGCTTTGTTTCACTTTCATGCTACTTAGCTGGTGAAATAACTACCTTGGATGTTCAAATATCATAGCAGAGCCTAAAATGAGTTTGTTCAAGCCCCATATTTTTGCCTCTCTAGGTCAGGCCTGTTTTCTTTATTCATTGCAAATGTTTCTGCCTGAAGTTCCTAAAATCAAGAATTTTCATTTTGTTCAGGAACAGGGTCATCAGTTACCTCCCAACAAAAGCAATAGAAGATGTGGGAGAAATTTTGCCCTATGACCCTGGTCGGAGTAATCTGACTCTGCTACCAAGTCCATTTGCTGTTTAAAAGGCAGTTCCCACCAAGGTGCTCAGTGTCTCTAACGGCATTGTTATCACAGCTTAGACATTTTTCAGTCTCCAGAAGATTATCTAGCACTTCCAGGCTGTTACTAATGCATCAAAGGGGAAAAGAACCCTTGGTTGAGAACGTGTCATCCCAACAATAATAGTAGGAAAACCCAGAGCAGTAACACTTTCTCCCAACGTATCCTGTCTATCCTGGACTTACAAGAAGAATAGCATCTCACCTGTCTGTATCTTCTGACTTTTGGGAACAGCAATGGTTAATTTGCATCTCCATCTTTTGCCTATTTATGCATTAGTTTTACACGTCAAATATCTCTTTTAATGGCCTTTTCTTCCCTTTACTAAATTTAAAATCAAATCTAAAGTAAACAAATTATCACACGTGAAAAAGTGGGAGGATACCATGAAAAGAAACAAGGCAGCTTCCCACAGCATAGGCAGAGAACCAATTAGTTTTTCTCCCATGATCCTCTGAAGGGAGTGGCTCTGACACAGTCCGGGAACATCTTTCTCAAAGAAGAAACATTCGTTGCCCTATGTTTTCCTGGGAACTCCTATGCCAGTAATAATCAAAAGCCACTGTAGCAAAATGGTTTCCACACATAAAGAGTGACCGAAGCCCTAGGGATGACCCCGCTTCTGTTTCCACATTTTTTTTTTTTTTTTTAATTTGGGCATCAAATTCGGGTGCAAAACTTAACAGCCAGAAAAGAAAAAAATTAAACTTGTCTTGAGAATGCGAAGGGATTCTCCAGCAGATGGCTCTCCAGGATCAGAAGGTGCTAAGGAACCTTCTGAAATTACCACAAAATCCAGCAACTCACAATGTTAAGTTGACTTGGAATTTACAGAATTTCATTACATTTCTAAAGTCTGAAATATTTCTGCCAAGTGCTTTTAAATTTTTATCATGTAATATTAGGTATATGTGAAAAAACATACATGAATGTGTGTGTGTGTATACACATATACACCATATTTATGTCATGAAGCTTCATGATGAAATGAACCACAGAGAACTCACTATTCGACTTAGGAACTAGAATGTAACTAATACTGCTGCATCTAACTGCATATTCCACTTTTAACCTCCTTTTCCTGAATGCCATACAAAATTACTGAAAGCCATCTTTTGGGACTTTCTTGCCATTCAAAATTATAGTTTAAAGTTTCACACATCTCGTTGTACAAAACACTAGTTTATTAATTTTCACTGATGTATGGTACCCATTATACTTATATGTCACAATTTATTTATTTTTCCCTGTGCCTAGGAACATTTGCAGTATTTACTTTTTGCTAATTTTTGTGTGTGTGTGCTGTTACGAATAGTGATGCTTGAACATTCTTTTTTTTTTTTTTAACAGGATCTCACTATGTTACCTGGGTTGGAGTGTAGTGGCTTTTCACAGACATGATCACAGCACACTAGAGCCTCAAGTTCCTAGGCTCAAGGGATCCTCCCTCCTCAGCCTCCTGAGTAGCTGGGACTACAGGCATGCACCATCATACTCAGCTAATTTGTTTCTTTTTTTTTTTTTTCCAGGCAAGCACGAAAACGAGGTTTATTGAGGAGAGAAAGATAGGATTATAGGGCGAGAGCAAGATATAGGTTTACAGAACATGGTACATATGCCACAGATGACGACCAGACCCATTGTCTCAGGAGGGCAAGCAAAAGGAAGGGCAAAGAGAGAGCTTGTTTCTTTCTTTTTTTTAGAAATGAGGTCTCACTGTGTTGCTCAGTCTAGTCTTAAGCTCCTGGCCTCAAGTGATCCTCCTGCCTCGGCCTCCCAAAGTGCTGGGATTACAGGTACGAGTCACCGTGCCCAGCCTGAAGACTCTTACCTATGATGTCAAGTATACCTGCTCAAGGGTTTCTCTAGGGTGAATTTCTAAAAGTGGAATTGCTGGGTCAAAAGGAATACAAGTGTTCAACATCCTAGGTAATGTCTAGATAAATTTCCTTAGCTCCACACCTTCATCAACCTTTGGCATCATCAAACATTAATTTGTTTTTGATCCAGTATGTATAAAATGATATGTCATTCCAGATGTAATTTGCACTCCTCTGATCACTAAGGAGGTTGTGTATCTTTTCATATGTTTGTGTATCTCTGTGAGATGCCTGCTCATGTCTTTTGCTCATTTTCCTATTGGGTCATCTGTCATTTTCCTACTGATTTTTTTTTGGAGTTCCCCTGGACACCAATCTCTTACCAGTTATATGGATTACAAATATCATCTCTGGTTGCAGAGCTGTATTTTCACTTCTTTATAGCAACTTTTTATTAAATTTTTTTAATTTTAATATAGCTGAATTTATCAATATTTTAAGGTTAGCAATTTTGTGTCATAGTTAAAAATTTTTTATTATGAGGTCAGAAAAATATTCTATAACTTTAGTTCAATTTTTAAGTTTTGGCTTTCACATCTGTTTTTCAACCATATGGAACTGATTTTTGTGTAGCACACAGCATCCAATATAATTTAATTTTTTTCTGTATGGACAAGCAATTGTCCCAGAACCATTATTTTTTTAAAAAATTTCTTTCCCCACCACCCTGCAGTGCCGTTTCCATCACATATCAAGGATGCTCTGCAGCAGTGTCTGTTTCCATGCCTCTATTCTGCTCCACTTGTGACTGTCCCTGTCCATGTCCCTGTTGTCTAAACACACAAAGATATAGTAAGAGCTTTATAAGTTTTAATATCTGTCAAGGTATTAATAGATACCCTCCCCCAATTTATTCTTCTTCTTTAGGAATGCACTGGCTATTCATTTCTTGGGCTTTTGTTATTCCATATAAATTTTACCAAAAGTTCAACAAGTTGTTCTAAATTAATGCAATGTAAAAATAAAATAATGAAATCTTATTTTTATTACTTCATTCCTTCTATTTTCTTTGAGTTTCTTCTGTTTTGATTTTATAGCTTAGGTGGAGGCTGCTTAGCTCATTAATTTTCAGCCTTTTTTCTTTTCTAATAAAAGCTTTTT
>NW_012154507.1:468164-472874 GCF_000956105.1 Propithecus coquereli | reverse complement strand
TAATTTATACCCTATTGCTGTCCACTATTTAATTCTGTCCTTTAATAACTCCATAAATTAAAAATTATTATATTTTATACAGTGTTTACGATTTATGTACATGTTCATCAGTTTATTTGCTCACTATTTCTTCTTGAATCTCAGCCCTTCCTTCTAGAATTATTTTTCTTCTTCTTTAAATGCAGCCTTCAGAAGTTCCTTTTCTAAAATTGGTTGTTAGTAATTTTATCTTTGTTCTTAAAAAGTATGGGCACATAATTCTAGGTTATCAGTTAATTTCTCTTAGCACTATGAAGACATTATTCTCCTGTCTTCTGGTTTCCATTTCCATTATTGCTGCTGTGAAGTCTGCTGTATCTAAATATTGTTCCTTTGTATGTAATCTGTCTTTTTCCTCTGGATTTGTTCCTTTAAATCTCGATATTAAGATTTTTCTCTTTGTCATCGTTATTCTCCAATTTCATTACAATGTATCTCGGAGAGCATTTCTCTGTTTTTAACTTTTTTATTGATGTAGAACATGCAAATAAAAAAGTTGACACACCATAAGTGTATAGCTTAATAAACTATTACAAAGTGAACAAACCAACATATTCGCCACCTGGATTAAAAAAAAAAGGAACATTCTATTGCCCCAGAAGCCTCCTTCATGCCTCCATTACTACTCCAAAAGTAAGCACTACCCTGACTTCTAACTTCATGGATGAGATTTGCTGGTTTTTGAAATTCACATAAATGGAATCATATAGTATGTATTTCTTAGTGTCTAGCGTCTTTCACTGCAATATTCGCCCACATTGTTGCAGGTGGAACATATTTAGTGCCATATAGTTTTCCATTTTATTAATATACCGCAACCTATTTGTCCATTTTACTGGTGATGGACATTAAGATTATTTCAAGTTTTTTGCTTTTTCAAATAATGTCGCTATGAACATTCCTGTATGTCCTTTGGTGTATTTGCTTGCATTTTTGATGGTTTATTTATCTTGTGTGGTACATGTTGTGCTTCCTATGTCCATGGATTTACGTCTTATCACAGTGCAGGAAAAATTTTCAGCCATTACCACTACAAATCTTATCTCTCTTCCATTTTCTCTATTTTCTCCTGCTGGGGCCCTGATAAGACATAAGTTCTTACTTATCCTCCATAGAGCTTGGCTTTTCTTTCACGTTGTCTAGGTTGTCTCTTTGTGCTATACTGTCTATAATGTCTTCAAATTTATCTTCCAGTTCATTAATTCTCTCTTTTGGTATATTTAACCTACCATTGAAGTTTTTTTAACAATTATATTTATATTTCTAAATGTTTTATTTGGTTCTTTTAAGAAAATCTGTTGGGTCATTTTTTATAGTGCTTTATTACTCACTTATTTTTGTGATTTCACCTTCTATTTCTTTAAACTTTTTATATATGGTTATTTTATATTGTATGTCTGATAGTTTTAGTATCTACGGTCCTGGGTAAAGAGTAGACCAATCAATTGTCTTTTCTGCTGACTCTTCACTTGACCTTAGCCAAGAGGCCAAGAAGAGATTCCGCTGAATCTCAGTCACAGTGGTTTGTTTCCTTGTTAATTTGCTAATATCTTATTATAACACATTTATTTTATTGCTCACATTTGTTTGATTTTCATCTGTGGGAAACCTACTGGACATATAATTTTTTCCAGAAAGAATTTACATTTGCTTCTGTGGGAAGTCAGGATGTGACACAAACCTGGAGCTACTTTATTTTATACCCCTTATAAAGACACAGGCTTAATGGAGAGATTTCAATCCAGATTCCTCATCTTGCTAGTAGCCCAAGTGTAAGCTCCTAATACAACAATGACACTATTATTTGTTCTAGAGCAACTTTACCTCTCCAGTTTGCTGGTTTCACAAAAATTGCTCTTAAAAAAAAAAAACAAACTTGAAAGATAATCACAAGCCAAACCATGCTTTTGAAAGAATGAGGATGTGTACATTCACAATAAAAATAAAACAAGAAGTGTCAATGTGAAATGTCAATAGAGATCAACTGTCAAACTTAGTACTTAAGAAAATCGGGCATTTCATACTTAATAACCTTATAAAATTTTAAGGAGCTCTGGGCCAGGTACAGTGGCTCACATCTGTAATCCTAGCATTCTGGGAGGCCGAGGCAGGAGGATCGCTTGCGCTCAGGAGTTCAAAACCAGTTCAAGAGCGAGACCCCGTCTCTACTAAAAATAGAAAAAATTAGCCAGGTATGGTGGTGCACTCCTGTAGTCCCAGCTACTTGGGAGGCTGAGGCAGAAGGATCGCGTGAGTCCAGGAGTTTGAGGTTGCTGTGAGCTAGGCTGACGCCATGGCACTCTAGCCCGGGTGACAGAGTGAGACTCTGTCTCAAAAAAAAAAAAAAAAAAATGGAGCTCATCACTCACAAAAGTAAGTCACATTATGTATTTGCTCCATGTCAAAAAGTATGCTAAGAATGTTACATGCAAGATCTCATTTAATCCTTACAACAAGCCAACAGATAGAAAGATCAATGTCCCTGCTTTACAGATAGGAAAACTGAGGTCTTAAGATGTTAAATAATTTGGCCAAGATCACAATGCTTATTTGTGATAGAACCAGGGCTTAACGTCTATTTGGTACGTCTATTTGAGACCAGAAGCAGAGCTATTTCCCAGTAGCCTATAACACTACCCATCAGTGTGGGCTGGGCGGTCTGAAAAGCTTCATAGAGGAAGGTAAGTTTGAGCTGAACTGTTTCCGTTTCTCCTTCCTGTCCACTTAATTTTAATTTACTTCATAGCCCTGTTTATGGGGCAACATAGCTCTGAGTATTATTTGCTATACAATGAGGCAGAATGAGCCCACTTTCATGTGCTGTATTTCTTGTGTAGAGAAAATAGTATTATACTGCCTAGAAATGAATCACCCCTTTAGGAGGATGGACTTCCTCTGAAGGGTGGCATGTACATGGTGTTAATCATGACGGTCATCTGACTGTCAACTGCCTAGGACTGAAGCTGTGTCCTTCAATCTGGAAAGAGGACAAAGAGTATGTATGGGGGCAGGGGGTGTTCACTAGTGCTTGGTGGTGGCCCTAGGGGAAATTAACATCTTGGTCTTGGCTCTTCTATATGGGGACAAGAATGGGGAGGAGAAAAATAAGAACTTACCCTCTGTAGAGGAAACAAGCCAAGAGCCCTGATGCCAGAAAGCCTAGCAAAATGCCTGAAAAATTATTCCAGTGCTTTGGGGATAGAATATAAAACACCTTCTCAGGCAGAGCATGGAATGGGTCAGGGCTCAGGAGCCCTTGGAGCTTGTTAACTAAGGTAAGATCAGAAAGAAATTTGTACCTTGTAAGCCTAATTCATTTTACATTTTGTTTTGTTTTGTTTTGTTTTTGTTTTTTGTTTGTTTGCTTGCTTGATTGCTTGCTTGGTTTATTTGCTTTGTGTTCTCTTAGGTTTGAGCCAAGTATTTTTAAAATTTCTACAAATTTCAGTTGAAACAAGTGAGAGGGTTTTCACCTTGAAAAAATCCAGAGGGAGCAATGTCAGGTCTCCTGCCCACCTGGAGAATCACCTTCTCATGCTAAAACCTTAGCGACTCTTCATGCTGTTTTAATAGAGGAAGAAATGTCCACAAAATATCTTGTCTGGAGATATCAAATGATGTGGAAGGATGCAGAATGGCTGGAGAAGAAAAGCCATCCGTAAATGTAGGCAGAATCAATGTAAATCTTTCAGGACAAATTTAATGCTTCCAAGTGTGATAATTTTTTTAAAACTTGTAAGGCCATTTAAATTGATGCATTACATTTTTATTCTAATCTTTTCCCTCAGGAATATGTATGCAGATAAGTGTTAGGAGGTAGTGTCGGATGCCAAAACAATGTCATAGTTACGAATGCATCCTGATAAAATGCTGGTACTATCTTTACATTATTCTGTACATTTTTTAGGTTTGTAATTGCTTGTATGCCAATGCAATAAAACTCTCATATTTACACCAGTAAAAGAATACTTATATATATCTGTCCTCATAGTGCAAAATCATGCCTTTAAAAACGTGTTGATTTTCTCCAAATATTTAAAATTCCTTTGAAATCTTTACAGCTCAATATATAATTCCAAGCTACATGTTTGCTTCAACAGCTGCACAAAAACTACCACATATGGAAAGCCCTGCTTGGGCCAGTCCCCATAGGGATTCACAACTCTGGAGTATGAGCCCAGATTAACCATTCAGAACAAATCCTTTTGCCTGGAATCTGAACATGCCCCTCAAGAGAGACATGGCTCTTCTTTGAGCTTCAGAGAAGTTAAAAGACAGAGAAAAAGAGAGAGAGAGAGAGAAAGAGAAAATAGTTTCTTATAAACCAGATATTTATTAGCCTGAGTCTAGGTACTGGGTTGCCTCTTCTACCTTGAAAAGTAGTTGCTTCTGTTATTAAAGCTATTCTCAAGGAATAATTCATATAATCAATAAGCTAATACTTGCTTGATTACATGTCTATAAAATAATTTATTGCTAGTATGATGTATCTGGTATATAATTCACTAACTTTTAGAATTTTTCCCATATTTTTGTATTTGTCACCACTCATTTTTCTATAACTATCAATAAAATGAGGCCGGGCGCGGTGGCTCACGCCTGTAATCCTAGCACTCTGGGAGGCCGAGGCGGGTGGATCGTTTGAGCTCAGGAGTTTGAGACCAGCCTGAG
>NW_012154507.1:455671-456929 GCF_000956105.1 Propithecus coquereli | reverse complement strand
AAAAGAACAGGTCAAGATTTTTTTTTATGGACTAGTATATGGCCACATTTTGTAAATATTTCACATGTGATCGAAGATAACGTATTCTCTAATAGTTGAGTACAGTATTTTATATACATCCATTAATGCTTTTGTCTTAAATTTCATTTTGCTTGAAAATTATATATAGCAAATCAAATTCCATACATAAAAAGGATAATGTATCATGCATGACCAGCTGGGCGTATCCCAGGAATACAAAGCTGCTGTAGCATTCAAAAACCAATCAATGTAATTCAATATATTAACAGACTAAAAAAGAAAATCATATCGTCATCTTAATAGGTACAGAAATATCTTAATAGGTACAAAAAGCATCTGTTAAAATCCAACACCCATATATATGTCCAAAAACAAGCAAAAAAAAACTTTCAGCAAACTGAAAAAGGACCACTTGATTGAGTTAGTTAGCTTGGGCTGCCCTAACAAAATATGACAGACATGATGGCTTAAACCACAGAAATTTATTTTCTCACAGTTCTGGAGGCTGGAAGTCCGAGATCAAGGTGCCAGCCAGGTGGGTTTCTGGTGAGGCCTCTCTTCCTGCCTTGTAGACAGCCACCTTCTCGCTGTGTCCCTACATGCCCTTTCCTCTCTCACAAAGAGAACTTTTTGGTGTCTCTTCTTCTTTTAATAAGGACACCAGTACTACTGGATTAGACCCATTCTTATGACCTCATTTAACCTTAATTACCTCCTTAAAGGCCCTATCTCCAAATACAATCACATTGGTGGTTAGGTCTTCAACATAAATTTTGAGGATACACAATTCAGTCCATAACACTGATAAAGGGTGTTGACAAGAAACCTCTAGCTAACACCATAATTAGCCAACTTGTATTTATTGTCATTATTACTATATTTGTTTATCCCTTTATTTCTTCCACTTTTTCTGTGCTTAATTTTTCTCCTTTCTTGGTTTTTTTAAAACTGCTTAAACTTTTTTCTTATTCTGTTTTCCCCCACTACTGGTTTATAAATTATACATTCTGCTGCATTTCTTTTTTCAGCTGTTACTCTTAAAATTGTACCATGAATATTTAACAAAACAAAGACTAAATCACTATCTTCCCACTCATTAAAAAGGGCTTTAGAAAACTTTAATCCTTATAATACCTTCCTAATTAATTTATACCCTATTGCTGTCCACTATTTAATTCTGTCCTTTAATAACTCCATAAATTAAAAATTATTATATTTTATACAGTGTTTACGATTT
>NW_012154507.1:404075-450986 GCF_000956105.1 Propithecus coquereli | reverse complement strand
TTGAGGTTGCTGTGAGCTAGGCTGATGCCATGGCACTCAAGCAAGGGCAACAGAGTGAGACGCTGTCTCAAAAATAAATAAATAAATAAATAAAATAAAAGGATAAAGATACAGTCAGGCATCACTTAACAATGGGAATACATTCTGAGAAATGTGTGGTTAGGTGATTTCGTCATTATGTGAACATCATAGAGTGCACTTACACAGACCTAGATGGTATAGCCTCCCACATGCCTAGGCTCTATGGCATAGTCTATTGCTCCTAGGCTACAAACCTGTACAGCACGTTACTATACTGAATATAGTAGGCGATTGTAACACAATGGTAAGTATTTGTGTATCTAAACATAGAAAAGGTACAGCAAAAGTATGGTATTATAATCTTAGGGTACCACTGTTGTATACGCAGTCCATTGTTGACCAAAATATCATCATGCACCACGTTACTATACATATATATACAAATCTACACACACATACACACACATACACACATGACATACAAGCATATACATCAATTCGGTGTTTGTCTGAGCTGGAGCTAAGGTCTCTCTCCTGACTCTGAGAGTCCTTTTTTTGTAATTTTTTTTGGTGCTACTTTCCACCTTCTGCCTTGTATTTCTGTTACTTATGTATCCATCTTGCCTCTTCTGCTAAAACTTGTGCTCTTCTAAGAGCAAGATCCACCCTCAATTTTTCTTAGTATTATCTGAGTCAACAAACAAACACTTGTTAAATGCACACGTAAATGAATGAATAAATAAAATCACTGAATATGTACCAAGCAAAATCCTTTCATTACCGTGAGCCATTATGCATAATTTTTTTGAGTGTCAGAGGTGAGCTTACTGAGCAGTGCTGGGCTGGGCAACAAAGGCACAAAAACCAGATGGGGCGAATCAACTCCACAACAATGTTTACTTAACTGTGATTATACCAGTAAATGAATTCCCTGTGGTAAGAAGGCACACCAGAAAATTCGAGTGAATGCCAGTTATTCTCTTTCTTCAATAGCAGAATTTGTGAACACAGCTTTACCACAATACATCACGATATTGATTTAAAATATTTCTGAAATACCACTGTCTATGTGAGCGTTACTAGCACACATGTGATGACCATTCTGAGTGCTAATTGACTGTACTACCTTACAGAGCATATAGTTACTTAAGAACAGAGCTCTGTTATAAATGGCAAAAAAAAGCTCTATGATTCCAGGACAAAACAATAAAATAACTTACCATACAAAGCAATCAACAATTGAAATTATCAACAATTCTGTGTTTTATAATCTGTCATGTAAGGCACTTGAAAATGATGCAAAGATGAAAATAAGAAAGAAAGCTCATCCTTCCCTAATATATTTGGCACTCATGCTAACAGAGTTATAAAATTATTATTTTTTATTTAATCCCCATCGTTTCTGACTGGATAGGGGTCTGGGGGGCAGGGGGAAGCTAGCATTTAGTTCACCATTAAAATCAAATGAAGGGCATACTCCATCCAATACTCTTTTCCACATCTTCCCCACTTGTATATCATTAAAGTGGCTCTGTCACTGAGGCAAAATTAAATCAGAATCCAAAGCATTTCCCAGAACAAAAGCCAAAATTTGTGCCCATTCTTAACATAATTAGAGTGAATTAGGTTACATTTGTAACCTCACACTATAGTATCACAAGTAGCAGGGGACAGTTCAAGTTCATTACACTGTACTTGATCTTTAACATTGTATACCACAGAGCAGCAACCAAAGATAAATCACAGAAACCTGGTTTTACAAATATGGCCTCCTGACAGGATTTTGAATACTCTCTCATTTATATATCGTAGGTGTCTTCTGAGTTGAAAACTCAGATGTGAGAACTGAGAAAATAATAAGAAAATACTCTGAAAATGAGTGATTATTGGGAGGGCAAAAATAATTGATTTTGTGAATTAAAGTGCAAGTGAAGAGCAAATACTTCTCCCATAAAGATTACATGAGCTCTTAAGTATCCTCAGTGGAACTTTAAAGAAAAATATCTTGGAAACTTCTCCCTAATGCCACTTTAAGAATATATTTCCCGGCTGGGCGCGGTGGCTCATGCCTGTAATCCTAGCACTCTGGGAGGCCGAGGCGGGCGGATTGTTTGAGCTCAGGAGTTCGAAACCAGCCTGAGCAAGAGCGAGACCCCGTCTCTACTAAAAACAGAAAGAAATTAATCAGACACCTAAAAATATATAGAAAAAAAAATTAGCCGGGCATGGTGGCGCATGCCTGTAGTCCCAGCTACTCGGGAGGCTGAGGCAGGAGGATCGCTTGAGCCCAGGAGTTTGAGGTTGCTGTGAGCTAGGCTGACGCCACGGCACTCACTGTAGCCCGGGCAACACAGTGAGACTCTGTCTCAAAAAAAAAAAAAAAAGAATATATTTCCCAATTTGTCTCTGATTCACCAACAAAAGAAAGAGACAAAGCATAGGGACATCAGTACCAACTATGAAGCCACCACACTGTCACCTGAATGAAGGCATACTTTTCAAATGTGACTTTCTCCTGAAATTCCTATCAGTAGAGAGAATCCCTTAGAAGAGACAGAACTAAGAACTCCAGATAAGGAACGAGAGATAACACTACTCTCTCTTCAACAAGGAAATTAAGAGGCACGGCATATATTAATAAATATTGGAAGTCCTCTCTGAGGACTGCCAAGATCATCTATGAGACTAAACACACACGCACATGCACACACGGTGCACGCAAGAAGGCAGGAAAATGGATGCTAGTGAAATAAATTAAACAGCGAGTGACAGAATAATGGCAGATTTCTGCCCTGTGCATGCTGACTGTCTGGAAAAAGATGTAGAAAATGCAATCTTTTAAAACCTAAATATAAAGACAGCCAAAACGATCTTAGAAAAGCAAGAAAAAAAAATTGTCAGAAAATAAAAAACTGAAGTTAAAGGATATATTTGGTCTTATATTTTGAAAAATCAATAAAGGGCTAATAACCAGAATCTACAAAGAACTCAAGTGAATCAGCAAGAAAACATCAAAAACCCCATTAAAAAGTGGGCAAAAGACATGAACAGAAGCTTTTCAAAAGAAGATAGACTAATGGCCAAGAAGCATATGAAAAAATGCTCAACATCTCTAATCATCAGGGAAATGCAAATCAAAACCACAATGAGATATCACTTATCTCCAGTGAGAATGGCTTTTATCAAAAAGTCCCAAAACAACAGATGCTGGTGCAGATGTGGAGAGAAAGGAACAATTATACACTCCTGGTGGGAATGCAAACTAGTACAACCTCTATGGAAAGTAGTATGGAGATACCTCAAAAAGAACTAAAAGTAGAACTACCATTTGATCCAGCAATCCCACTAATGGGTATATACCCAAGGAAAAAAAGATATTTTATAAAAAAGACACTGGCAACTCGAATGTTTATAGCAGCACAATTCACAATCACAAAGATGTGGAAACAACCCAAGTGCCCATCAATACATGAATGGATCAATAAAATGTGGTATATGTATACCATGGAGTTCTACTCAGCCATTAAAAAAAAATGGTGAACTAATACCCTTTGTAACAACCTGAATGGAACTGCAGACCATCCTTTTAAGTAAAGTATCACAAGAATGGAAGAACAAAAACCATATGTACTCACTACTAAGTTGAAACTTATAGATCAACACTCATGTGCACATATGGTCATAAAATTCAATGAAAATCAAGCAGAGGGGAGGGGGGAAGAGGGGATGGGTAAATTCACACCTAACGGGTACAATGCACACTATATGGGTGAGGGACACACATAACTTTGACTCAAACTGTACAAAAGCAATTCATGTAACCAAAACATTTGTACCCCCATAATATTCTGAAATTTAAAAAAAAAAAAAAGTCAAACATGGCTTTCCTGTCAGAGACCAAGAATTAAAAATCTCTTTGTATGTTAAAAGTAGTAATTCTCCAGCAAGTCAATTACTATGAGTTTGTTCCTTAAAGCCTGTAATAAATGGGCCTTTTGAAACAGATGAGGAAATGCGGATTGTTTGGGACAATGACATGGGATTATACAGCCTCAACACTCAACACTTGTGCCCACAGAAAGATCTTAATAGGATCAGTCAGGTCAAGAATTCGAGTTCTCCAGATCAGGGACACTGGTATTTCTTTTTCTCTTGCAGAAGAGCAATAAGCTAACCCAGAGGCATCCTGGGAGCGTCAGAGCAAATTCACCATACATTCCTGTCTCTGCTCAGCACCATGGCGAGCAGTCAATGGTTTCCCATGTCCCACTAGCTGGAAGGCTGAGATACTGACTTCCAAATATCAAGGGAGAAGGTGCCGGGGGTGGAGGGGAGGATTGCCAAAGACTCAATCACAAGGTCTGAGAAATCTCTGTTTTTGTACTTCTATCTCCCACATTTTCTTAGAAACCTACTACCTGAATATACAGATTTTTCTCAATATTGAATTGTTAAAGCAATAACCTTCCATTCTACGATATTATTGTCACAATTTTACAGCACATCTTCCATGGGGGTACAAAAAAGAATAAAATAAGTTTGATTTATTCAGAGTAAACAGATATCCTCAGTTGGATTTCTAATATACAGAAAGTAGGACTTCTTTAAGTAAGAAACATTAGTATTAAAATATTTTAAAGATGGCTAACTCAAATAAAAAATTCCAAGTATGTTTTCAAGAGTAATGAGAAATTTTGAGTTGGTATTTTGGAGCAGATGTAGACATCAATATTTAACAAGAGAAGAAACTCAACCTCTACAGAGATCATGTCCAAAAATTAGTTTATGCAGTTATAAATAAATAAATGCATGTGTAAAATCTGCCATTATCCTATTTTGAATAAAAAAATTAGACTATTTTTGTTATGTTTGTATTTCAAAGATGCTGAATACAGCCCTAGTAGAGTTATGCCTGAGATGAGTGTAATGCATTTTTTATCATTCTGAAAACATCTATTCCCTAAAAAAAAAAATCATGCATAGAAGTAAAATGTATCAGGCAATGTGAAAAAATAAACTATTATCCCTTCAAAAATCAAACTGCATTTTTGCTGACAAGACAAAAGACTTACTGCAATATGCACATAGTAGCAGGCACTTACAGAAGGGGGCTTTCTTCAGTGGCTAAGAAATGTCAAACACACCAAAACTTCTTCCCCTCTACCAATTCGCATCACTCAAGTAGGTGTTCCAGAGACAGAGCATATGTGTCTTCAGAGCCAGCCGGCAAACTCGTCAGAAGCAGATCCTCTGTTGCATGTTGAACTGTGTCCCCAAAATGATATGTTTAAGTCCTAACCAGCAGTACCTGTGAGTGTGACCTTATAGGGAAATAGGATCTTGGAATATGTAATCAGGTTAAGATAGGTCATTAGGATGGGTCCTTATCCAATAACTGGTATCCTTATAAAATGAGGGAGCCAAGTGCGGTGGCTCACGCCTATAATCCCAGCACTTTGGGAGGCCAAGGCAAGAGGATCACTTGAGGCCAAGAGTTTGAGATCAGCCTGGGCAACATAGCAAGACCCCATCTCTACAAAAAATAGAAAAATTAGCCAGGCATGGTGGCGTGTGCCTGTAGGCCCGGCTACTTGGGAAGCTAAGGCAGGAGAATGACATGAGCCTGGGAGTTCAAGGCTGCACTGAACTATGATTGTGCTACTGTACTCCAGCCTAGGCAACAAAGTGAACAAGATCTTGTCTCTAAAAAAAAAATTGTTTTAGTTAACAAAATAGTAGTACGAGAGAATTTTGGGCACAGAAACACAGAGGGCCATGTGAAAAAATTAGAGTTATGCTGCCACAAGCCAAGGAACATCTGGGGCTATCAGAAGCTGGAAGAAGCAAGGGAGGATCCTACTCCAGAGGCTTTGGAGGGAGCATGGCCCTACCTACACCTTTTCAGACTTCTCGGCTCCAGAACTGCATGTGAATAAATTTCTGCCGTTTTAAGCCAGTCAGTTTGTGGTATTATGGCAGCCCTAAAAAACTAATACACCCTCTTGGTCATCATGTTGTAGAGATGTAAAGGAGGGAAGAAGACAGGGTACAAGTAGACATAATTTTTAGACTGATTTGGGCTGTTAGTTATCTCCTAAAGAATAAATAGCACAGTGGATTCAGAAATTTCCACAAAGGTTCACTCTCTTGGGTGTCTGGTGTCCAATAAAGGCATGTCCCTTTCCATATCCCATTGAGAAAAATACCTCATTTCCTTGGAGAAATGCCCCTGTCCTCTAGTAGGAAGGAAGATAATAAAATAACATAAACACATCTCAGAGATTAAAACTTGAAAGGCAGATAACTTGAATAACTAATACACTGTTCTAGATAAGAATAAATTATCTCCCTCTGGGTATAATTCTATGGTAGAATTAAAATGTTTCACCAAGTCAAAGCTTCAGGCTGCACATATATTCCTGGGCAAGGTGGAAAAATCCACATTGAAAATGGAGGCCTCTAATGTATACAGGAGTCTGGTAGGTTTATCTGTTTAAGTAAGTGTAGTCAATTCAGCTTTCAGAGAATGGATGCACCAGCATAAAACTAACTGTGACATTATTAATATATACAATTAAACATAAGCTGTACTCCTTGATATTCAGGAGAAAAGGTGTGCTAATTCAAAATCTTATCTTAAACCCAGCAATATAGCAGAAAGAACATCTTTTAACCAAGAATGTCTTTTGTAAATCTTGACAAGGATCATAATTTAGACCAAAAACTAACAAAATATATTATCAAAAAAGTAGCTAAAATTGAATCATGTAGAAGAAAAGAACTAAAACTCCAGGACATCTTAGGCATGTCAGGAAAATTCTAACATATTTCAATATAGCTGCCATCATCTACTAAATTTAGAAAATTATTGCAGTTTCACAAGTATGGATTATTCACAAATACAATTTTTTTTCTCTGATTTAATGAGCCCTGCTGGGTAAAGCTGTCATCTCCAACTCAGGTTAATTTGAGGAAACCTGCTTTTTCCAGATGGCATCAAAAAGAGCAGACAGTTAATATGAGACACTAAACTCAAAGTCACCTGGCATTTACCTTCATGTGGAGTGCAAGAGCTCTTGGCTTCTGAGCCCGCTTTGATCTGTTTCTTAAACCAGGATTCTACTGTGGAATTCTCCACACTACTCCCAAACTGTCAGTTTCTCTGTCAGCAGACCACCAGCATTACCCTCAAAGTCTACGGTAGAGTCTGCTGCAAATCTAGCTGAACCATCTTCCCTGCGGTAGAGTGGTAGAAAATAACAGCACATCCTATGTCTTTAAGGCACCAAACACATGGCTAATTTAGTACCCAAAGTTTACCCGTGTTGCAGATTAGTTTAAGAAACTCTGCACTACAAATCTCTGGACATTTTGCACCTCTAGCCAGGCACCATTTACCTGCTAAAATGCTGATTACTTGATTAATTATGGGTCATATTTCTAGTCTTATTTATTAATGTACAGCCGTGCTCCCAAGTTTCTTCCTCATGCTCAAAGCCAATGTCTTGGAAAGTACAATTTGGCATGAATTGCTCACAGTCTTAGTAAATAAAGAGACTGCCTATCTCCACATAGTGAAACATTCTAACCCAGAGATGTTACTAAGGGAGAATAACCTAGCATCAACAACCAGAGCAATGTTATTAAAATACAAGCAACATTAAAACTTCCATACGAGAAAATCTGGTGGGGAAACTCGGCTTCTCCATTAAACCTAGTATTCTCAATCTAGCCTGAATACTGAAGTCCCCTAAGGCACCCTCAAAATGTTGATTCCAGACTCCCCCACCCCACCATGTTGTCTTAATCTCAATCACTGGGAGAGGCACTGGAGCTTTTTAAAGCTCTCCAACGTAGTTCTAACGTTCAACTGTAGTTGAGAACCACTGACATACACTAGGGGCCAGCAAACTTGTTCTATAAAGGACCACATCATAGATATTTTAGACTTCGTGGGCCATTTAGTCTCTGTTACAACTCTCAATTCTGCTGCCTTGACACTAAAGTAGCCATAGACAATATGTAAATGAATGAGTGTGGCTCTGTTTCAATACAGCCTTATTTATGAACACTGAAATTTTAATTTTATATAACTTTTACATGTCACAAAATATTCTTCTTCCTTTGATTTTTCTCCATCATTTAAAAATGTAAAAATTCAAAAAAAGTAAAATTAAAAATTTTTTTTAATGTAAAAACTATCATTAGCTTATAAGCCATGCAAAAATAGGTGGCAGGCCAGATTTGGCTGGGCCATAGTTTACTGACCGCTGATCTACACTGCAGATTAAACACACTTCTACTTAATCTTTTCTCAAAGACATTTGCTCAGTGACTCACTCCATCAGTCCTAGAAAAGATCGCCTTCACAGCATGGATACCTTCAGATTCGAGTTGGTCCAGGCCATATGAGGCAGCTGTATTCACTCGGCTAATGGACGGAACAACAGTTCTTCTCTCAGAGGATGCCTCAGAGGCAGGAAGTGTGGGGGAAATGCTGGGTGTCTCCACCATTATTCCTGGGGGCGTCACTGGAGAACCCAGAACTGGTGTGAACTCCTCATCTGGCCCTGTGACTGTGTCCATTAGGTCTGCCAAACACAAGAGACAGGACTTGACCCACAAGATGATCATTATGGGAAACGTAAACATGTGCTTTCACAAGAAATGACTGATGAAACTAATATCTCACACACAGAAAGTCTGGCCCTAAGGTCAGCTCTCCTTTCCCATATGGTATCAATCCCCTCCCCATAGCAAACACGTCACCTTCCAGGAAAATATACTATCACAAATCAGAACTTGGTTTTTAGATTTTAATCTCCCACTTATTCTATTGGCAACATTATGGATATAGCAGGATTTTATATATTATGTATTACCAAAAGCAAAAGATTTAACAAAAATGTATTAAAATATATGCCAAAGACTACTTTGAAAAGACTGAGCGTCTTTCTCAAAATGAGGTCAGAATAAGAGCCTAGATCTGTGTCTGGAATGTGCTCAATTTCAAAGCAGCTAAATATAGCCACTCATTTCCTAGTCTAAAGACTCCAGAATAGTAGTAGCTTGAATACGGTAGTAGCTTGAACACAGATTTGAAAACATCACTGTCCTTAAGAGATCAGAGGATTTATATAGAAAGCATTTTGTAGACATTATTTCAAATCCTTAAAATAACCTATAAGACGGGTAAGTGCTATTTAGAGAGGAACAAACCAAGCCTTAAAGAAGTTAAGAAACTTGCTTGAGGCGTAGTACTAGTGAGGCCAAAGCTGGGATTCACATCCAGGTCTTCGCTGTTGCCACCTCACCCTGCTGGCTCCTAGCAGCACAGCTACCAAACAAGGAGAGCACAGCGTCCTCAGGAGGTCTGGCCTTTGTGAACCTATAGATGAGCCACCAGATTTTACTTGGGAACTAAGCCCTCGTCCTTTTGGGCTGCGCCACACCTCTCCAAACAAGAGAGAGCTCACCTGCCTTTCCAGGCAGGGTGCGTGTGTACACGGATGGTAGGACCCACTGCCTCACTCATTCCATTCCTTATCCACTTATAGAAGAGAACCACTCCCAAAACAATGAGAACAACTCCCTCCCTTACAGACCTTCCGCAGCAGGAGTAACTTCCAAAGACAAAGGGACGGCTGTAGTTGAAACTGTGGTGGCCAGAGCCTCCCATTTTCTTGACAGCTGAGTAACACCAGGAACATCGGACACAGGAGTAGGCGACTCCTTTCCTTCCTCTGTCTTGCCAGTGTCTCTGGTAACCTCCAGGGTAGCCATCTGCTCTTGTGTCGCCCAGGATAAAGTGGCTTCTGGTTCTTGAACGGCTGTTGTCATCTCTTGAGTGATGATGTCTTAAAAGGGGGGAAACGTTTTAAAATAGAACAAATCCCTATACTTTAAAAAAATCACTATATAATTAATAAATTGGCGGGGGGGAAGCAGATAGCTATTTCAGGAATTGGGAAAGCAAAGGTAGAAGTCAGACATAAAATGCCAGTAAATAAATGCTTTCCCTGCTCCTGCTTTCAGGAGTCATGAATCAATCTAAGACAGAGATAAAGTTTATATAAAAAGCTAAAATAAAATCCAAAACAAAGTAGGAAGATCAACAGCTGAGCTCCCTTTCAAACACTAAGAAACACATTATGCAGAACTAAGTTGCATTCAAAAATTTTCAGAAACATTTGTATACAGTATATTAATTTTCACATTAGCGTTTCTGAAGAGTCAAGGAAGTTAGCATTTTAAAACAAAGGAATAATAATTCCAATAACTGACGTTTACCAAGTGTCTATCATGTGTCATACACACACCATGCTAAGTGTATGGTGTACATGATCTTATTTTATCCTCCCCTGTGTACTAAGGGGAGGTAGGTACCAATATCATCCCCTGGGAACTGTGTATCATAGTAGTCAAGAATGCAGGCTTTAGAGCCAATTTGCCTGGGTCTGAATTCTGACTCAGTCACTTTCTAGCTGTGTGTGATCTTAAACAAATTACTTCACATCTCTGGGCCTTGAGGTACCTCAGCTATAAAATGGAGATAATAATAGTTTTTATCTCATAGAGTTGTTACAAAAATTAAGTTATAATAGATAACACATGTAAAACACTTAGTATACACCTGGTACTTGGTAAGTATTCAGTAAACCTCAGCTATTATTAGTCCATTTCACAGAACAACTTAGGTTTAGAGAAGCTAAGGAAACTGCCTAAGATCACAGAGCCAACGCTCTTAACCACTGTACTAACTGTGCCCATGGAACACTTGGAGTGGCCTCTGTACAAGATTTGCATTTGCTTTTCGATCAGAAAAGAAAATGAAATAGACCTGCAGGGTATGAGGTATCTCTCATGGGTCCACTTTCTTGACAATATTAGAATCTCCTCAAATACATTATTAAAGACTATTTCTAAGTCCAGATGTGCCCTCTTCTTATGAAGGGGCTATGCTGGAAGTTTCAAATCCTGTACTGAGCGACTACCAAAAACTTAATTTCTAGAAGATCTTATTACCTCTTTTTTTGTATATAGTAGCTATAGATACAAAGCATTTTAGCAAGGCCGGTGAGTTATACAATGAAAAATAACATTCTAGGCATAGGTGAAAAAAATTTTCTCTAAGTTTTTGTTAATGATGTCACAATATATCCTATCACTTAAAAACATTTTTCCTTGAAAATAATGTATTTGTTTAAAATAGTATATTTTTGTTTATTTTTCAGTATAAACAGTTCCTTTTCTTGATATCCATCCAGTTTAAACTGTTTTTCTTTTGAATTGAAGAGATTTTTACCTTTGATGGATCGATCTACAAGGTTATAGGACAAACAATGTGAGTTAGGGTAAGGTTTTGACATGAGCTCCATATTTGTATTTTATACTATTAAGTTTTTTCTTTCTTTTTCCTTTCTCCAAAAAGATTGTAAATCTCTTGAGAGCCAGAATTCATTGCCTTTTCATATCTCCGGCACTTAGGACAATGCTCTATTTGCCACAAGAAGAGAATAACATATAGTTTTGTCATTTTAAGCAGTATGTATTCTCCACGTTGCCCTCATTTTTTAAAGCATAATGAATACTTCTGAGAAAAAATATGTAAAAATAAATACACAATCTATGCTCATGGTTATATGAAATGTTAAGAAATTTTAAAATGCATAATACCTTAAATAAGTGACTGCTGTTACAGAAAGAAGAATGAGAATTAGAAGTATGATTGGTATTTGAGTTGTTTACTTTAGAAAAATATTTACGATCACCCAAAATGATTAGTAAAACTTTTGGGCCATTCTATAACTACTCTTGCCAGTAATTACAAGCTTTCACATTCTTTTTAACTCTATAGGACGAAAAAATAAAAAATAAAACAAAAGGAATTACTTGTCTATTCCTCTCTCTACAAAGAACAATTTAGAAGCTGTTTGATGAATTTGGACAAGGACAATAGGCATTAAATTAGATAATTCCAATCTGAATAGTTCTCTATTTTCATTTATTAATCCATTGAATGGATATTCATTGAGTACCTACCATGTGCCACATATTGTGCTATGTGCTAGAATAAAAAGATGTCACCTATTAAAAGACTGTACTTTAGTGAGGTGATTATAAATAAGAAGCATATTCAATAATCAAAATAACTTTAAAAATTACCAAAACCATTTTACTTTTTAGGCTGTATTAATAGAAGTTCATGCAAGTCTAGTACATAAGAATCATGGATTCAACTACGCAATGAATAATCTGGGGCCATATGACTTAACACTTCAGAAATACAAGCTCTCCAAAGAACTGAAGTAAACTTGTTCAATCATATCTAATATCTTCCTGGCCACGTGGACTCGCTAATTCCATGTAAAAACCAACTTACAAAACATTTTCTGGAAGCTTTTATGAAAACTTAGAGCACATGAGGTCTTTCGGTCTTTAAAAAATGAATTAGACATGTAAAATTCAATCTTTCTTTTATCATTCACTGATCGATGATGTTTTATCATTTTAATTCAATCTCAATAACACATTATAAAACATATTACTAATTTAATATTTTCCATTAATTGGGCTACTTGGCTGAAGTAACACACGGCACATGTTCTAAAACAATTTGAAATGAGCATGTACACGTTATACTGAGCATTTCCTTCCTGCTGTTGTTATCTGACCAACTAAACATAATAAAAGAAAAACATTTTCCAACAGCAACAAATACAAGGCTTGCCAGCTTATAATATTCACAGGCGTAAAGACCAAGAGAAAGTAGGAAATTGAAAATGCAGAACCAAGCCAGCAAATAATTTATCTTTCCCCCCTTATCTCTAGATGTTTTCTTTTGGGGAAAGCAAAGTCAGAGAACTCATACGGTTAATACTGTGAGATAAATACAGTATTTACCTAAAGCTTTTTTGTAAGAAATATAAGGGATGTGAGTATGTTTTACAACAATGTGAATACAAGTATCCAACATTGTTTATTATACCATTTAAACATATAGCTAATCATTCGCATTTTTTGTATATTTATACATTTTCATAATAAAACATTAGACAAATATTAGTCTATATCACAGTTTCTCAACCTCAATGTTATTAACATATTGGCTCGAATAATTCTTTTTTGGGGAGGGCTGTCCTATGTGTTCTAAGATGGTTAGCAACATCCCTGGCCTTTACCTACTAGATGCCAGTAACATCTCTTAATTGCAACAACTAAAAATGTCTCTAAACATTGCTTCCTGTGCCCTGGGGAGGGGGAAAACAGAACCATCCCCAGTTGATGACCACTGGTCTATATGCAGGGTTTATATTTGGGTGTAATTTTTATATAAAATATATGATTTATTTGTATACTTTTGACTTTCATTAAACTGTTAACCTATCTCTAAATTACCATTTAAAATAGAAACCATAAAACCAAATTAAAAGATTCAAAATTAAACAAAGCCTGTTTTCATTTTCTTTTTTTTTTCTTTCTTTCTTTTACCTTTCAATGTATTTCCCAACAGCTGATACGCCTCAGACTCATATTCAGAGATGGAAACAGTGGTCTCTAAGAAAAACATGGCATCTCTTTCCTTGGTGGATTCTGTGAGGTCTCCTGTACTTTGGAACAGATTCACAACGGAAACTTTTGTATCTTCCATCAGACTTGTGGGGGTAAAGGAACTTTGATGAGTGAAGGCAGGTGATTGCTCATCCCCTTGCGCTATGAGCAGGGCCGTCCCCACGTGTGTTTCCCCTTCAGGCAGCCCCAGAGCCACCTCTGAAGCCTCTGTCAAAGGCTGGCCCCCTTCCACATCCTCATGGCTTGCTTGTGCCATCTGAGACATTTCCATTCTCACCTGAGCCTCGGCACTGTCTACAGGCTTTGGGGTCTTTATCTGGCTTACACTGCCTAATTTGGTGTCATCCCACTCATCACTTAAGACAGAGGCAGCTGGGACAGCTGTGCTGACACTCACTGTGACTTCTGGGGCTCCCAGCAGACTGTCAGTTTCTGGCTCAACACTAAGTGTGTACTCGGAAGTCATGAATGATTGCTTGGTGGCAGTAGCCTGGGTATCATCAGCTGTCATCTGCAAAGACCTCTCCCTATCAGGTGTTAGGCTTTCAGGATCAGTGCCTGCTGTGGACGCAGCACCAGGAAAAGAAGTTGTCCTATGGTCTGTGTCTGCGTCAAATTTCTTAGTCCTTGGATTGGTGGTTAGTATTTCTTTAGTATTCACATAGGATGAAGATGAATGTCCCAAACTTACTCCTTCCTGACTTTCAGTTGCAAACAATTGATTATCCACATAGTTCAGAAAACCTTGTGTTGCTTCTGTGGTCTCTTCTACAATGGGCTGAATGTTGGTACTCCTAAGAGATTCCTCCTTTTCATCAATATTCAGAGAAGCAGTTGCAGTGACAATGGTTAACATGGCCTTGGAAAGTCTGCTTTCAGGAGACATTTTCTCTGGCTGGCTGGAACCAAACACTTCTTCACCTGCTGGGACCGCTGGCTCAGTAGCAGTATAAATACCAGGGTTATTAGGCTGCAGGAGCCCAGCTCCTATAGGATGGGTTTCTTTGTTAACCAAGAATACTTTATTTAATGACATGGCTGTTGGTCCTGCTGACACTATCAGTGGATCTTCAGAGACCACCATTTGAGGAGTCTGCTTTGAGATAATAGAGCTATTTTCTAGGTCATCTGTGTTTGTCTTTTCAAACTGCCCTTTTTCTGCAGGAACATGTGCTATCTCACTCCTTTCCATTTTGGGAAAGGCCAGACATTGTGTGGCAAAGTCGAGAAGTAGAAGGCTACAGAAAGCCAGACAAATGTGCAATATGATTGGTCTGCTCATAGTGGAAGAGAAATGTGCACATAAATCGGCAGAGTTGACAATTCCAGTAATTGAGTCCTGCAGAAAAATAAAGCACACCGAACTGTCATAGAAATATATTTTGTAAATAAGTCCCTTTAAATTAAACCATAAGTAAAATAATCTCCTTGACTTCACACACAGAGATGGTAGGTAGGAGAGGGCTGTTCTATTTCTTCATACCTTTGAGACATGGATAACCCAGTTCATTTTTCCCTGATGAATTTTTCTGATTTAACTCGAAGCTCCATAGAAAAAGGTACACGTAGCTCAAGTATTCGGTTCATTGTTTCTTAAATACCTACTTGAAATAAACTACCCTTGAAGTCACATTTGCAAAATTCTCCCCAAATTCCTCTATTAATCACGTAGTTAAATGACTACAGAAATAGCAACATGTCAAAGATATAAAAAGTAAATCTTACACATTCATTCAAAGATCTTTTTCAGTGTTGCTATGGTCTGAATGTTTGCATGCACAAAATTCACACGTTGAAACCTAATCACTAATGGGACGGTAATACAAAGTAGGGCTTTTGGGAAGTGATTACATGGGAATGGGATTAGTGCCCTTATAAAAGAGACCCCAGAGAGTTCCCTCAGCCCTTCTACCATGTAAGGAAGCAAAAAGGGGCCATCTATGAACCAGAAAGTGGACCCTAACCAGACCCCAAATCTGCTGGTGATCTTGAACTTTCCGGCCTGCAGAACTGTGAGAAATAAATTTCTGTTGTTTAAAAGCTACCCCGTTTATGGTATTTTGTTATAGCAGCCCAGATGGACTAAGACAAGTATGTTTTAAAACTTATTTAATATCATTATTAAATACTGAATGCCAACCTGGCATGGTGGCTCACGCCTGTAATCCTAGCACTCTGGGAGGCCAAGGCGGGCGGATCCTTTGAGCTCAGGAGTTCGAGACCAGCCTGAGCAAGAGCGAGACCCCGTCTCTACTAAAAAAATAGAAAGAAATTGGCTGGACAACTAAAAATATATAGAAAAAATTAGCCGGGCATGGTGGCACATGCCTGTAGTCCCGGCTACTCGGGAGGCTGAGGCAGGAGGATCACTTGAGCCCAGGAGTTTGAGGTTGCTGTGAGCTAGGCTGACACCACGGCACTCACTCTAGCCAGGGCAACAGAGTGAGACTCTGTCTTAAAAAAAAAAAAAAAAAATATATATATATATATATGTATATATATTAAATAAATACTGAATGCCAGTTACTTTCAAGTTTAAAATATAGAAATAATTTTCAATTAAAATATATCTTTCTTTTTCCATCATCAGAAATTTCTCAGATGCTACAGGTTTTCTAGAAAATTAAACTAGAAATGAAAATGCTAAAATAAAAACCTTGTCTTTATAAAAGTTATGCATTTTCTTTCTTTCTCATCTAATCATCCAACTATCTAACTTAAGCACACAATGTGCACATGTGAAATAGAGAAATTTACATTTTTATAGAACGTTCTCACCTTAGGGATTTCAAAGCTTCTACATATTATCCCATTTAGTCTTATAGGTCCTTCTAAGAAAGAAAAAAGGTCAAGTCTTCAGAGCATGATCTATATGGCTGAACACAAAAAGAAGGCTGAATTTTTCCTCTGAGGAAAAAGGAATCCATGGATTCAGAGCTAAGGCCTCAGGCCAATTACAGCACCACATGACCGTGCCCTCTCAGAGTCAAGCCTTCAGGTGACCACAGCCTGGGCTGACACCTTGACTGCCTCTTTTTAAGAGACCTTGAGCCAGAACCACCCAGCTAAGCTACTCTCAAATTCCTGATGCACAGACATGGAATGAAATAACAAACATTTATTGTTGTTTTAAGTCATTAAGTTTTGGAGTAATTTGGTACACAGAAATCTTGAGTCCCCAGTACTATGGGGAAATACAGGAATGGAATGGTGTTATAAGGTGTCATGCTGCCATGTGCAGAAAAGGAATGGCAGCACAGCAGGGATCATAAATTTAGCAATAGAAGAAAACTGAAGCCAGAGATGACCAGGATAAACATAAGCTCCCCCACAAGAATCCTCAGACATAGTGAAAGGGATGCTAAGTTTTTCCATGTGTATGATGGAGGTCTGAAACAATGTTATATAAGTATTAAATTACACATAGGTAGTTAGCATTGTTTTTTAAAAAGAGAATATGGGAAAGATATTTGATAAAGAGAGAATAGCATGTCAACATCCTGGACATCAGTTATCACTCTACTTTAGATGAGCCAGAAAGCATCCCAGTTCATAGCAGGGAACAGATCACTGTATTTGGCCTGTTGCCTCTGTTTACCCTTCTGAAAACAAAAACATATGAGGACTGTGAAGCAAGGGTATTCACAATCAATGAAACTACACCTTTGGATTTCTGTAGACAAGCTGAGTTTTAAACTCTAACTATAGAGTCAAAGAGATGTAAAAGCTATAGAATTCTTTGGTTCATTTCTGATCTGTTCAGATAGCTGTCCCTTCCTAAACAAAGACTTTTCCCATTCAGTGCAATCTTACTCAGCAACCCAGAAGATGGAAGGTGTGGCCTAAAAGCTTGGTCTACATAATCCCAAATTGTTGGATAAAAACCTGAAAGCCCCAGGCCATCATAAATGATAATAGAGATGGAGGGATGTGGACTTGCATCAGAAAAATGATTCCTGAATCCTAGCTTTATTTGTTTTTGTTTTTGTTTTGTAGAGACTGTGTCTTATTGTGTTGCTCAGGCTGGTCTTGAACTCACAGCCTCAAACAATCTTCCTGCCCTAGTCTCTCAAAGTGCTGGGGTGAGCCTCCACACCTAACCAACTCCTAGCTTTATTGTTGTTAAAACTTACTATGTGATACTGGGCAAACAGCCTCAGTTTCTCCTTTGACAAAATGAGGAGTTAAAATTATCTTTGAAATCCCTTCTACTTCCAAGATTTTATTTTCATATCTCATCTATATGACATAAAATGAAAATACAAATATTTCCATATTCTCATAATTTTGCCATCCAGTAGAAAAGGCACCCAGATGGTGGAATGGATGTTTCACATTTTATTTGTATGTTCTGGAGTCATGTGGACTGAAAGGAAACTGTTATGAACAAATTAGATCGGGGAGAGAGGAGGCAAAAAACAAAGATTTAATATAGCCTCAACTGCCTTTCCAAAACATAATTTTCCTTCAAGGTTTTATTTTCATCTATATCTTGAGTTTTAGAATTTTGTGTGAAGGGAATTCTGCCATTGCCCTAAAAGACTTTCCTTCTGTGATTAAGTGTCAGCCACCTGCTTTCTAAATCCAATTACAACAGAAAAAGTGGGAGTGAACCACAAGCCTTTTCTATGTCTGCGAATTGAGGCCATATGTTCCTTCTCCCCACTATTCAAAGCAATGTCTGAACTTTAAAAGAAGGAGAAAAAGACAGCCTGCAGGAACAGCAGCAGGGAACACGTCTGCAACTCAGACACACTGGTAGATGACCTTCAAGTTCCATGTCTTTCTCCATCTTTCAAAGGCAGGTACAGGTTCACATAGCCACTTCCATGAGTATGATGTCCCACAGTGGGAGTTACGTGACGTTAGGGAATAAATAAGAAAAGACTGACTGCTGCCAATTCATTGACAATATTTCTTAACCTAAATAACCATCTGCAGCCATATTTTGAAGGCTATGGGCCTTTTGTTTTTTCCTCAACGTTGTATCCCCTACCTGGCAAAGTGCCTTGCACAGAGGAAATGCTCAGTAAATATTGGCTGAACAAACAGTTGACTGTCTACAACCCGCTTTGCTGGGAGAGGTGGAAGGCGGGAGCATTTCACTGCTTGTTAGAGTTCTGTGTCTTAGTTATCCTAAATTAACTCAATCACAAGAATATTTAACAAATAAACAAAAAGAACATGTACTTTTTCTTCATGCTGTGTCTTTGGATGCTGCTTTCTTTTCACTATATCTGTCACTGCAAATTAATTCAGATAAATAAACCTTAACCAAATTACTAACTGATATTGGATATCAGCTTCAAATAGCTTAAAAAGCATCTCCTTCAGAGCAAGTCAGCAGCACTTTTGTCTATCATTCGCTATCACGGTATCTATCCTAATGGCTTGGCAGTCCTCTGAACAATTTACCGCCTTTCTGCCACCAGTAGCCAGATAAGCTGTTCTGTCAAGCATTATCTTTGACAATCTTAAATAGATACAGTCCAGAATCTTTCTTTGTCAAGTCTAGGCCAACTCAAGTTTCAAAGACAAATGAAAGGCAACATTAAAAAACAGCCTTAGCCATCTTGCTAGACTTAATCAGATTTTTTTTAACACTTGCTTAATATTTTTCCAACTAAAATGAATATTGATATTTCAGTATGTTACCAAAATGAAGACATGGAAGCAAAATCAGCATGTTAAAGCACTCTCATCAGTGACAAGGCTACTATCTCCAAAATAATTTGAGTTCTGTGTATAATATAGAAGGAACATGAGCATTGTCCCAAGAGCACTAAAGACACAGGAGGGCTTAGAATATACCAATAAACTGGTGACAATTTGCCTTTATTTTCCTTTTCTCATGATAAACACATATACTGTAAATAGCTGGTATGAGATGGGGAAGAAAGTTACCTAATCTTAACTTTTCATTGTCTATAGGAAGTTACTTTGATGCCACCTCAAACAACCATCTTCTTTGTCTAAATTTTGGTGTCATCTTGAACTCCTCTCTCCTTTCCATCCTAGATTCATAACTTCTGTGGATCCTTCCCTTACTCTTGGAATCGTCCTTCTGGTCACCTCACCGGATTCTTATTCACTGGATTGTTGTTATTTTAATTGCCTCTCAATTGATGACCCTGTCTAGACTGTCTCCTCTCTAATCCATTTTATACAATCCAGATGGTTTATTTTTAAGAATAAAAATGACAATAATCAGTCAAAAATGGCTATCATTTGGGAGATGCTATGTGCCAAATGTTCTAACAGCCTTATGGAAATTATCTTAGTTAATCCTTACAACAACCTAATGAGGTAGATACTATCATTATCCCCATTTTTTTAGATGAGAAAAACGACAGGCTTATAGAGGATAATGAACTTGCCTAAGTGATAGTGTCTGGTTTTGATCTTCTGGATTCTGTTAGACTTCAAGGTCCCCACCTTTGCCATACAACTCTCTACTTTCTCAAAACACATCATATAATGTCCCCAAATACACAATTGCCAAATTCCGTATCTATTATACAGCTCCACACCACTAGTGCCAGCACAAACACCATCACCAGTCACATATTTTGCCCTCTTCTGTGCCATACTCATTTCAAGCTCCTGAGTTTTGCTCGTGCCACTGCATGAGCCATGACACTCCCTACTTCTTCCCTACCCGAGTATCCAAACCTTAGCCCCCCAGGTCACATCCATTTACTAATAGCTGTCATCACAAAAATGCCTGGCCCATTCTCTTCCCACTCTTCTCTAAGCTCCTCTAGCACAAATCTGTCATAAATTTTGTCACCTCAAATGGGATTATGTTCCTTGCACGCAAACACTGTCTTTAAGCTTCCTTTGTTTGCCATATAATGGCAGGCAGTAGGCACATAGAGGAGGAGTTCAATAAATATTTGCTGGTATAAAACAAATATAAATAAACATTTAAGAATGTGAAAGAGGCCAGGTGTGGTGGCTCACACCTGTAATCCCAGCCCTTTGGGAGGCCGAGGTGGGAAGATTGCTAAAGGCCAATTGTTCAAGACCAGCCTGGGCAACATAATGAGACTGTGTCTCAAAAAATTTAAAAATCAGCCAGCCGTGGCAGTATCCGTCTGTAGTCTCAGCTACTCTGGAGGCTGAGGCAGGAGGATTGCTTGAGGCCAGGAGTTCGAGGCTGCAATGAGCTGATTGTGCCCCTGTACTCCAGCCTGGGCAACAGAGTGAGACTCTCTCTCTAAAATTAAATTAAAATTAAAATTAAAAATTAATTCAATTTTAGAAGAATGTGAAAAACAATGATCAGAGTCTTCATTTTGTATTGTAAGATTTTTCAATGATATTTTGTGGTCTATTCGTGTCTAATTGTATGATTTGTTCAGTACCTAGCTAATTTTGGCTAGTTATTCAATGTATCATTTTAATAATAACTTCTGTGTTCTTATTTCTGCTTAGGGTTTCAGAGTTTATTTCACACACATTAAAAAAATAGATAAACAGTTACAAGTAACAAGTCTCAGAGCTTCAGGTCAACTTGCTTCCCAAATACCATCTCACCTTTTAAATACAATTAGTGATTCTTTGATTGATGAGGGAAAAAGGAAATTCTTCTCCTTCTTTATTTGTGTCTTAATAATCTTTTCATTTGTGCTTTTCAAGCTCCTCCCTCAGTGATTAATTTTTCATTGTCTTACTTTTCCTTTTTTTAATCCTTAAGGCTCTCACTACCAATACTATTTCATGTGTCTAAAGCTGAGCTTACCAAGACTCGGACTCTATTCAACCCAGCTGTGGCACAAAGCATTAAGGTACCACATTTCTGACTCACTGTGCTTCTGACAACTGTCACTGGTCTGTTATACTGGCTTCAAGATCTGGGCCATAGCTATCCTTCACCATAAATTAAATAGCTGGAGTGACAGACTATCCTTTTAGCAGCATGTTCCATCACACCGGAAGGAGAGAGAATGGAGTCATCACGAAGAAAAGCATGGTCCCCCGGGAGGAAAGCAGAACCAGAGCTGACGGTAAAGAGGATGAGTGGGCTGAGGTCAAAATGGTTACTCTGGAAACTACCAGCAAAGTGCTTTCCTATCCCTGCAGACTACAACTAAGATCTTCATACTGCGCCCACAAGCTTTAGTCTCTACAATGTAGTGATATAGACAAATGAAGATGTCTGTGCTTATCACCCTCCATATCATCCTATCCCAAGATGGACTTGAAGATTTTAAAATGGCTTCAAGTTCCAGCATTCCCCCTCAAACTACAGAAATGTGAGCAATTTGAAGTATCTCTAACATCAGTCACAAATGGAATGTCATTTTTTTCCCCTAGATATTTCCATAGAGCTACCTCTTTCAGCTTTTCATGTAGACAAAGTGACCTAGGAGTCTTCTGCTGTCTGCAGAATCCTGTCCTGATCAATCCTGATCAACAAGCTCTTGTCCAACCATTAGGTTTTTTCAGTACCCAATTGGACACTTTATTTCTGTTTTTTTGTGGTTCACAAACCTCATTTGCTTGGTAAGATCTCTAAATAACTGTTGGCATTTAATGGGAAACTGAAACTAGATTCAAATAATTTTATTTTTCTTATACTTTACCAAGTAAACACAATATAGAAAAATAAGATTGACCACACATCTTAATTAGGAAATGAGTTTTTGTTTTATAGAAATTAAACCCAGGTTCCCTCTGAACAGAGAGCTTCCCTATATGAGAACAAACAAAATTCAATTAACAAAAAAATACAATTCCATACACAACTTTTTAGGCAAACATCCACTGAATAAAGAGTAAAGTACACCTGTAGTTGAAGAACGGAAATTTTCCATCTTCCTCCTTTTGATTCTATACTTATATTTTGCATCAAACCATTTCTGTAATACCAAATTATGATCTTGCAAAAGTCTAGCAGGAAATGCCTAGAATATAGGGTAAGAAACCTCCCATGAAAACAAAGACAAATTCACATCTCTCTAATTGGCTCTGTTGCTGTAGCTACCTCAGACTTGGTGAGCCTTGGGAGTTTTGTGAATAAATGCAATCAATATCAAGTTGGCTGCATAAGTGCTTGGTTCATTATTATGACAAATATAACAAACACCACTTTATTCATAAGAGCAAGTCAGATTACCTTTAAATCTCTACTATGTGTAAAAGCAGCAATGGTTCTGATACTGTGAAACCTTACCCAGTTTTGAATGTCTTTCAATAGACGCTATAGTGGGGTTTTGCTGGCAAGTGGCAGAAATCAGTCAGTGACTCTAGATGCTTGGCTGAAAGGACACTCCTTGGAGCCCAACAGCAGTACCCGTGATCAAGAAAGCACACAAAAAGGAGGGGGGAGCATGCAAATTCTGACCAGATATTTTGCTTCTTGGAGAAGAGATCCTTCAGAACTTTAGGGATGGTTTTGTAAACCATTCCTCACTCCCCCTTAAGTTGCAAATTACAACTTCCAAATAAAGAAGGCAGACACTTTAAAGCAGCCTCCGCTCCTCTATTCCACTCAGTTCTGCACTGGAATTAGGTGCCAAAAGCCAGGCATATCCTCGGAATCAGCTTGGAAAGGTAGGGATTCCTCCTATCTGAGAACCCGAAACTCTTGAGGGTCTAATGCTTTGTTAGCTCCGGCTTCCTCCTCGCCAGCCAGGGCTCTACATACTTGTAACCTACAGAGGTTAGGTTTTGTCAGGGACCACCACGCACATGCGACATCTGGGCACCTCCGGCAGCACCTCCCAACCATGCCGGGGTCCTATTCCCGCCTCCTCCAAGTCTAACCCGCAGGCCCTTTTTCTACTAAGTGACCTTTCCAAGGAGCATCCTCCAGCCGTGTCCTGTGGGGCCGGTCAGGGGCAGAGCAAGGAGGTTCCACATGTCTGCGCTAAACACTCAACTGTTTGTTTTCTACAAAGTGGCAGAACACATTTTGGTGGCCGCCGCAGCCTCTATTCGCACCTCAATTGCTGGGCTCTGAGAGGCACTGGGGACGTTGCCATCGAGGGTGGAAAAGGAGTAAACCGTTGTCTTCCGGGAACTTCTCTCTTCCTGCTGTGGGATCGCGAGCGGAGGGAAAGAAAGAAAAGCCCACACAAAAGCAGCCAGCCCTGCAAGCTCCGCCAGCACAAAGGCCCGCTCGCTGGTGCGGAGCCGGGAGGCTGGGCTGGAGCAGGGGGTGCGCTGCGTCCTCCGAGGCCTGCGCGGCGCGCCCAGCGCTCCCGGAGCTGCCCTTGCGCGCCCCGCGCCTGGGCACCGCGTTCCGGCGGACGCTCGGGGCGCTCGCCTGGCGCGCCCGGCGCTGCATCGCTCCCTGGGCTGCAGCGCTCCTGGGGCGAGCCCGCGCCACCCGGGGCTCCGGCTCCGTCCCCGCCCCGGCGCCACGTCTGCAGCCAGGGCCGCGCAAGTGGCAGGAGCCGGGACCGTCCTCACCTGTGCGCCTTCAGCCGAGCAGCGCGCGGAGGGCAGCAGCGGCGCCGGCGCTCCGCATCTCCGCGGCGGGCCCTGCAGCGGCGGCGACTCCCTCGGCTGTCTGGGACGCCGGGGGGAGGGCGCTTCGCTTTGTTGCTTATTCATAAGGCCGCGGCTACGGCTAGGGATTGGGCGGCGGGTAGGTGTGCCCGCCCCGGCTCTGCCGGCGCTGACGAACGATGCTGTCGCCCACGCCCCTCGGCGCCCACTTCCCCGCCTCCGCTTCCACGACCGGCGGCTTCTGCTCGGGTCTCGGCGCCTGCGACCCCTCCGGGGATCCCCTGCCGTGCCGCCCCTCCTCGCAGTCTGGGCTTCAGCGGCAGTTCCCCGCTCCGGACCTATGGATTAGAAACCAGGGCACCGTTTTCCCAAGAAAAACCCGAATTTCTCTGGTCCTTAAGGCAAGGGGCGCAAATGGGAGACTGCAGGGTGTTCCTTGTGGAAAGTGTGTACGGCTTCCCGTGCCCTAAGTAGGACCCTTAAAGCAGCTCTACACGAAATATCCCTTTCACAGTCTCTCGGAGTTGAAAACTAGAGCTAACAGTAGGGACGGTTCATTGAGTCCTTACTCCTGCCAGGCACAAGACTGGGCGCTTCGCTCTTTACCTGCTTCGTCTGCACGATAGAAAGGTGGATACTGTAATCCCCACCTAAGAGGGGAGGAAGTTGAGACCGAGGGCTGTGTGACTTGCACAAGGTCTTATGGCTAGTGTGGCCACCGGGAATTCAAGACCTCCGTTCTTACGTCTTTGAAAAATTCAGTTTACTTTTTCTATTACTCCTGATTTGGGGTGGAAAGAAGTGTCAGGAATCTAAAGGGCCATTCTAGAACAATCCCCACAGCACTTTACATTCGCAAAACACTTTTCACATAGTTAGCTTTTATCCTTATTAACTCCCTTCTAGTTATTTGTAAATGCCTTGAAGTCAGGGCAAGGTCTTGTTCACCATTGACCACACACCTAACTACAGTGCACAGGTATGTACTGTTATCTTATCCATTCCACCTCCCTTTTTTCTTTTTTTCATTTTTTTTTTTTTTTTTTTTTTTTTTTTTTGAGACAGAGTCTCACTGTGTTGCCCGGGCTAGAGTGCCGTGGCGTCAGCCTAGCTCACAGCAACCTCAAACTCCTGGGCTCAAGCGATCCTCCTGCCTCAGCCTTCTGAGTAGCTGGGACTACAGGCATGCGCCACCATGCCTGGCCAATTTTTTCTATATATTTTTAGTTGTCCAATTGATTTCTTTGTATTTTTAGTAGAGACGGGGTCTCGCTCTTGCTCAGGCTGGTTTCGAACTCCTGAGCTCAAACAATCCTCCTGCCTCGGCCTCCCAGAGTGCTAGGATTACAGGCGTGAGCCACCACACCCGGCCCCGCCTCCCTTTAGAAGATAGTATCTATGCACAATCATGCATCAATTACTAGGGAATTGATTTTTTCCTGGAAATGAGTCCTTGGGAGATTTCCCACTTGTGCAAACATCACTGAGTGTGCCTACACAAACCTACATGGCATAGCCTACTACACTTCTAGGCTATATGGTACTATAGCCTGTTTCTCCTAGGCGACAAACCTGTACTGCGTGTTAACTCTACTGTACTGAATACTGTAGGCGTTTGTGACACAATGGTAAGAATTTGTGTATCTAAACATAGAAAAGGTACAGTAAAAATACCATATAAAAGATAAAAGAATGGTGCACCTATAGGGCACTTATACAGGTACCCTATACACCTGTATAGGACATGTATAGGGTACTTACCACGAATGGAGCTTGTGGGATTGGAAGTTGATTTGGGTGAGTCAGTGAGTGAGTGATAAGTGAATGTGAAGGCCTAGGACATTACCGTACACTACTGTGGGTGTTATAAACATTGTGCATTTAGGTACACAATTTAGTGTACCTAATTTAGTGTATACAATTTAGTGTACCAGAAAGGTAGTCAACAAATAGTTGTTGGATGGAATGTGATTGAATTGAATTGAAACTATAAGATCTGTTTGTTATGTGTATTCAATGTAATGCATTGCATTGTAACCAGGTCTTGTACCTGAATTCAATAGCCGCAGGGTGGATAAGCCACACTCAGCCTGACAAAATTGTTTCAGTATTTTATTTTTAAGTCAATTGTTTTGAAACTCAGACCACATTTTCTTTTAAAAACAATGTTATATGCAGCGGTCCCCAACCTTTTTGGACCAGGGACTAGTTTCATGAAAGACAATTTTTCCATGGACAGGGGAAGGGGCACAGAGCTCAGGTGGTGGTGGGAGGCATGGGGAGTGGCTGTAAATACAGATGAAGCTTCACTCTAGCTGGCCCACTCGCTCCTGCTGGGCAGCCCCCCACCCCCACCCCCTTCCTAAGTTTCATGGAAGACAGTTTTTCCACAGAGGGGGGAGGAAGGAGAGAGGGAGGAAGCAAGTGGTAGAGCTCTGCACCCTGGCCCCTAACAGGCTGCAGACCGGTACTGGAGATTGGGGACTGCAGTTATACAGTATGGTGAGGTTCCCAGCTAGCCATAAAATTAAGTCTACTCGATCCAAATGCAGGTAAATAATAGTACTAAAAAAACCAACCTGATTTCTGGGTACTGCAACCAGAAGACCAGGCAGAATAGGAGAGACAGCAGGAGGAAGGGATTCCAGCTCTCCTCACATTTAGGGCCAGCCCTACACACAAATATGAAATATTCAAAGTTTCTTTGACATCTTCCTGCCTCCTTTTCTGCATTCTTCTCTAAAATGCTAGTCTTCTCCTTAGAGACCCAGTAGCCACATGATGTTCTAAGTCCCAAGTACAAAACTCCACTCCCCGGACCTGCCTTAGACTCAAAGTTTTCCATTCTCCAAAATTATCCTTCTCCCATGGTAGAATTTCTGTCTCTCATTTCCTCAACACAAATTATTTCAGCTATACAATAAAAGTAAAATGATCTTATTGGAACTCATTTATGCTAGTCCTTTATCCTTCCCAAACTGGTTTGTACTGCTTTAAACAACTTTATTTAATACAATTTATCTCAAGAACTGCTGTTGGTGCATGGCAGTAACAAGAAGACTTACTCTTCTCCCAACTCCCCTCAACACACACACACACAAACTATAGATCGAGGAAAGCTGTGGTCTGAAGGTCAACTCCACACACAATGAATGTTATTAACCTTTATGGATAAAGCAAGAAACTGTATTTGAGTATGTGTCAAGAGCTCGGGAACACCCAAAACTCCAGTCAAGGTAATAGGCAAGGAAGCTCAGGAAGGCAGTTTTTAGGTTGCCAGAGTTAGCAAATAAAAATAGAGGATTCTCAGTTAATTTGAATTTCGGATGAGCCACAAATAATTTTAGCATAAGTATGTCCCAAATATTGAATGAACGGGACATATAGTACTTATACTAAAAAATTATTTGTGGTTTATCTAAAATTCAAATTTAATTGGCTATCCTGCATTTTAACTGGTTGGACTTTTCAGTATGAAGCAGTTAGTTGGTCCTGATTGGTAAAAATCTTTGTGTCCAAAAGGAATTGGTCAGATGTAGCAAAGAAAGGATAACCAATTGCAAGAGCCAGGAGTGAACAGTTCCCCTTCAAATACCACCCAGATGGAAGAGCCTCAGCAATGCGGATTTAAGCATTATGGTGTCCTTGGTGAGGCTATCACTAAATTGTGCAGAAATACACCTCTACCAGTATGTCAAATAATTTCCTTTAGTTTGATTCCCGTGTACCAAGTAACTAACTAACAGCTTGACTCCCAGTGTATATGGTCCTTGGGGCTCTACTGAAATGAGCATCCTTGTCTGCTTGACCTCAATATCTACAAAACTGTTATTCTGTATTATGTGAACTGGATTGTGTGAGTCTGTTCCTAACAAATCTACTTCTGATGCTCACAAATATTGTATTTCTGGTCTTGCAAATTTAAGAACAAGACTTGAGTGGAGCTGACTTCCCCAAGAGAAGTGCCACTTTATAAGAGTTCTTGAAAGTCAGCTGGCAGGACCTCCCCAGACTCAGCACCACTGTTTGCGGAGGTGCAGTGTTTTTTTGTTTTAGTTTATTTTGTTTCATTTTTATTTGAAATTACACCAGTGACAAGGACTGGTAATGACATTAGACAAAATCAGTCTTATTAATTCTGATTGTTTTTTTTATTGCATCCAAAACCCTTAGAACACTTGACATAACCCAGGTTGAACTATTTTAGTGTCAGTGAGCTTAGATATTCATCTCCTACTAAATTGTCTTTAGTATGCAGTTCATTGTGAAGACAAGTAGGTGGACTAAATCTCTAATAAAATTATATTCCTTGAACAAGGCATTGGAACAGCAAATTTTTATGCACTCTAGTTGCTTTTAACTCTTAATACAAGAATCCACTATATTTATCTATCTTGATTATTTAACACTTATTATGCAAACACTGAGATGAATCTTCTTGCTTCTCTGCCCTCCCCAAGAAACCTATTAAAATTGTAGAAGCAGAATATTGTATACCTTATATTACCTTCTTTAAACTCTATTATTTTCAATATTCTTTTATTAAGTGTTAGATTTTTTTAGGCCCTTAACTTTCTGATTCAGTTCTAATAAATGGAATTTCATCTATTGCCTTGGAAAAGCAAGATAGGAGAGGAAAGGACCATTTAATGCAGGTACAGAAAGAAAGAAAATTTCTAAAACAGTACAGCCATTTAAAAAGAAGCTTTTTTAGATAAAGTCAGAGGATGAAAACATTTACAAAAAGGAAATTGTGCCCTTTATTTTACAGCCATGAGTATGTTCTTGTGAGACAGTCTATAAAAATCCTTTTTAAGAGATTTGAACATCAAAAGTCTAATGTCTCCCATAGAATATACCCTTTAATTCTAAATGAATTGGTCACCAGAAATAACTACTGTATATTCAAAATGGCATCCATCTATGACTCTAGAAAATATATGAATTGCCTTTTACTTTGTCAGACAAAAGAGTCTTCTCTCCAACTTCTCTTTTATGTCCAGTGGTAAATATATCAATGACTCTCACAGGTTCCTTATCTTATACAGTGGGTATGAGATATTTATTACTGGTGTAATATTTTGCATAACCACTACCTATGTTGCAAAGAAAGATTGTCTACTCTTCTCTGCTTCTATTAAAGATAGAATTAAAGAAAATGGATTTACAAGGAGAAGCAAAGCTCAGGCCCAAGGAAGCACTCTTGTCAGAGAAAGTTCTTAGACACTGGAATAGATTAGCAAGAGAGGTTATATATTCACTTTTGTTGTAGATTTCTAAAAACGGATGAATTTAAGTCTGGCTAGGTTGTGGGTTTCTAATGAAACACCATTAGTTCACTCAACAAGGAAATTATGGAGATAGTTGTAGATGTGGGAAAACCAACTATATTTGCTGAGACAAACTATATTATCTACCTTCCAACAAATATTGCTTGCTTATGTTACTTTTTAAAAAATGTAATTTAGGTATTAACATCAAGCTTAGGAGACACAAGGGTATATTCAATGTACAGCACATTGACAGCAAAAGCAAACAGCAGGATACTGTCAATGGAGAGCAGAATAGTACCAACAATTTGAACATTGGTGTAGCAGGTTTAAATATGGTGTGGACATCAGAGCCAAAAGAAAAAAAAAAAACTTTCTTTCAGTATAACACTCAATCTCCTGCTAAATTCCTTATTCCTATAAATTTTGGTCAATTCTGAGAGCCAAACTGTCTTAGATGAAGTCGTGTTTCATAGTCATTAAGCAACGATCAGTGCCTCACATAATGTTGGTTATGCATGTAATTTTAGCATTGAGCTTAGATCCATGATTAATCAATCAATAAGAGTTTATTTCGTGGAAGGTATGTAAAGTATGCAAAGATAAATAATTGAACTCAACTTTCCTCAGAAATCTTAAATTTAGTTGAGAGGAAAAGGTTATATACTCAAATATGTTATCAAAAACAAACAATGGAGCATTTCATCATATGTTTCTTCCATGATCTAAAAGTGGTACTAATTTTCATCATCTTTTTTCATGATACTATTACAGAAAAGAAGTGTCTGAATAAATCTACATGGAAAGTCAATGTTTTAATATTATTAGTACATGTGTATGTAACTGTCTTTCCACAAAAAAACTGTAAGCTCTTTGAATTAAGACAGTGTGTTTTAAATAGTCTCACATCTCCCACAACACCTACAACAGTGCCTTCAAAGAGCAGCTGTTCAAAAAGTATTTGTTGACTAATTATGGCCATAAGCTTATACCAAAATAAATATGTATCACTATAATGCTCACCATTTTACAACTATGAAGCATGAACTGAATACTACTGACATATAAAGGAAGTTTGGCCAGCTTCGGAATGAAATATATTTATCTCATACAAATTAAGAAGATATATTTCAGTGTAAGCGACTCTGAGACTTAGGATTTAATTATTTTTTACATCTTATGAGAAGGGGTTACTTCATGCAGGCACGTGTCCTGTTTGAAACCAGAGAACTGAGCCAATCGATGTTTCAAATACCTTTCTAACCACAAGTCTGTGATCTTTTTTATTGGTGAAGTTCACATTCATTTAAAGAGGAGTTGTACATGAACAAGAAATACCCTGAGTGTAAGATTAAAAAAAACAAAACAAAACTCTGCTTCAAGCTGATTCAGAACTCAAATTTCATCCAACCCAAATCCTTTGAAATAGCCAGAGCAATATGTTTTCTTTTATTTATTCTTTCTCAAGACCTACAATATAAAGCAGACATAAAAGATGCACTTTGCAGAATCAGTTCAAAATAATTCCTCCCTAACTTGTTTACAAAATTAGCCAAAGGGGGAAAAAGCTTCCTTTGGAATCAGGGTGATTGAAAGCGTGTCTCATACGACAAAATTATTTACTTTTGGACTTGTCTAAAGTGTGAGGCATCACCACAAAAGAACAAATGAATTTGTCTCCAAAAGATTCCCAGTAAAGATAAATGGAATGGTCATGTTATGTTCTTTCTTTTCTCTTTTTGCTTTTAGCAGCTTTCTATAAGTGGTTTTCAGGCATGGTGACATGTTTTGTTTTCCTTCTACTTCTCTCTTTGCAAAAGGCACTTTAAGGAACTCACCATTGCGAGCTAATGTTCATTTTATGACATCGTTCCCAGCAATCAATCTTACATGGATGAGCACTTTTCACTCAGATCACATTCCATTTGGTTCATCCAAAAAACAAAACTTTTTTCCTTGTTAGTCTTCATTTTTCCTTTAAATTCTATTTCCCTGATTTTCTTTTCTCATACCTCTACTTATTTCCTAGATTTCATACTGCTGCTTTTAAAATTTAATGTCTTCTCCAGTGTATACAATGTTCCCTGTTTCAAAGATGCAAGCCTGAGCACTTTGGCCCTTTTTTATTTCAGAGCCTTTCATTCCAGTGTGTTGCTGTGTTTGAGGCAGCCTTGAGGACGATAACAAAATCCCTCATGGTGCAATGCATTGTTCATTCATAAGCGGTTTTACAGGCTCATTCTTTTGCCCGAGGCACAAACATAAGCAATTGGTATCACCTCCTGTCCCTTTCTCTTTACCTGGAAGGAAGAGATGTGGCAGACATGAAGGACACCTAAAGTAGATGATAAAGATTTGGAAGAAATGATCCATTACCCTAAGTGTTACTCCAAGACCACCCAATGCCCTACCCTTCTCAGCCTCAACTCCTCCACCCTCTCCCCACCATCCCAAAGGTAAGGAGAGTTATACCTCTGTTATGGACTGAGTCATATCTGCCCAAAATTCACATGTTGAAGTCCTAACCCCCCGTAACTCAGAATATGACTGTATTTTGGAAAAGGGTCTTCAAAGAGGTAATTAAGTTAAAATCTAATCCCATAGAACTTGTGTCCTTTTTTTTTTTTTTGAGGCAGAGTCTTGCTGTGTTGCCCAGGCTAGAGTGCCGTGGTGTCAGCCTAGCTTACAGCAACCTCAAATTCCTGGGCTCAAGTGATCCTCCCACCTCAGCCTCCCACAGTGCTAGGATTAGAGCGTGAGCCACCATGCCCAGCCCTACTTGTGTCCTTATAAAAAGAGGAAATTTAAATACAGATAGGCATAGAGGGAAGACCATGTGAAAACACAGAGAGAAAGTGCCAGCTACAAGCCAAGAAGAGAGGCCTCAGAAGAAACCAACCCTGCCTACACCCTGATCTTGGACTTCTAGACTCCAGAACTGTGAGAATATTAATTTCTTTCGTTTAAGCCACTCAATCCATGGTACTTTGCTAGGCAGCCCTAACAAACTAATTCAGCCTAGCACAGTTGGGGGTCTCTTCGGATTGCTTAATGCTTTTGCTAGGCTAAGTATTTTTAATAGCCTCCCTGGTTGAAGCAAAACAGTTACATATTTAGAGGCAGAGCATAGGAAAGTCCTTCTCCCCAAAAAAGCACATTTTCAGAGTAGAGCATTCACAGGTGGCATCTTTTTTACATAGTAACTCTCCCTAATGGTGGTATCTGGCTGAATCTTTGAGCCATGCCTTATAAAAAGACTTTAAATCTGCTGTACAGGCCACCTGGAGGTTCTTGGCCTTCATTAGAATAAAAGAGCAAACAAATGTTCTAGAATCTAAGCAAAAGTATTGTGTAGGAACCAGGAATGTACATTTAGCTTCAAAATAGATAATAATTGTTTTAATATCCTAGGATCATCGGGAGAATTAAATGAGATAATGTGTAATGTACTAAACACAATGTCTTTAATACCCATTACACTTTCAATAAATACTATTATGTGAAATAGAGCACAGATCCAGTTAATGAAGTATTAATTTTGAGCTATAAAAGCAGGTATTTCCTGAGTTGATGACTAATGGATTTTTTCTCTCTTGAAGAACTTTCTGACAACAAAAATGGACCTATTGATATGTACATGTTTAGATTTCAGGTTATGATGGAAAGAATGATTTCTGGGCATAGATTTTAGTGTGATAGTTTAGGTATAATTCTGTAACATTTTCTTGGAATTTCACTAAAGAAATTTAATCAATAAGACTCTCGAATTTAACTAATTTGGACTATGTCCATCCACCAGGTTCCCATTAACGCTAAAATTTTTTCCACAAGCAGAAATATCCTTAAATAGGCAGAAAACATTTTTAAATTTACTGAGATTATTCTATTATTTAAATGATTTAGCATTTTATGAAAATGCACTTAACTAGAACCAATTATATTACTCACATAGCTGACAATAAGTTAGAATTGTAATAGTGTCTGTCCTTTCACAGACATTCAATAGATTTATCTCATTTAAGGATTTCAAAACACATAATTATGGAGGTGTGTTGCTCATCTGCTCCAATCTCCTTATTTATCAAATGAGACACTAAAACAGCGAGAGAATGGTCAATGCCAGGGCAAAGCACACACAGGAACCCATATCTCTGGATGTGTAATCCAGGGCTCTTCCTCTCCTATACAGGGCTGTCTTCAGTGGCATTATCCTGTTTCAAAGGGACGGAAACACATTCAGTAGTTTAGCCAAAAATTTAGCTTCACAACTAAGCATTATAATCTTTACTGATACCTCTGTGCCTGGGCTGGGCTCACGGTCTCTCACCTGACTTGAACACGTGTCTCATCTATCTTCTTTCCGGCCATCTTCTCCAGGAGACTGTCCCTGATTACCTAGGTGGGGCTGAGTGCCTGCACCATACCTGGGCTCACCTTTCTGCCTTAGCACTCAGATTCAGACTAGTCACGTGTCAGGCATGCGGGCTCCACGTGGTGCCTCCTCCTGCATCCCATTCCAGCCTAGATTGTTTTCCAGCCTGTATCACTCCTCAGCGCACATCCTCCCCACAGTCTAGTCTCCCCAGCCTCTACCCTCCCTTAGTGTGTACCCCGACTTTCATCCTCCCCTCAGTCTGCATCATGCCCCAGCCTGGATCTCCCTGAGTTTGATTCACTCCCCAACCTGTACCCACCTGTCAACTCAAATAAATGACTGAGGCAAAGATCTCAATCAATGGAGGTTTATTCAGCCAAGATTTTGAGGATGCACCCAGGGAAAACATGAACCGCAGACAAGCTGTGGATGTTTTTCTGAAAGGGAGGTCGAAACCTTCAGCATTTTAAAGGCATACAGACAGAAGGGTAAAGGCACGGGAGAGGGGCTGATGAGGCAGTGGCTACATTCTTGTGAGGCCCAAGAAATCCACATTTTACGAAAAATAACGGAGTGAAGGAAGCATCAGTTGTGTGGATGTCCCTGGGTAGGTGGAAGAATGTCTGATTCTGTCTTGTTTCCGGTTCTGTTGCCTGTAAGATAAACTTGTACTTCATTATTAGTGTGGCGTGAATACGCTTTAGTTTTAGGCACTAGACGTAGGTACAATTTACATGTCCTTGCTTATGGGAGGTCAGCAAGAAATTTCCTAATGAATGATCCGTGGGGCCAGGTCAGAGGTGCCTGACTCTGTGATTTTCTTTTTATACGTCTCAGCTTGTACCCTCCCCAACCTCTTCTCCCTCCAGCCCGTATCACTCCCCACCTAGGGGTCCCCCCGCCTGTATCTCTTTGCAAAAGGCAGAATTCCAAGATGTCCTCAAAGACTCCTGGCCCCCACGTGCATGCACCTTCTCCCAGTCATTCAGTCGAACACGAATCTAGGTGCTGCTGTGAAGGGACTTTGCAGATGTCATTTAGGTCCCAAATCAGTTGAATTTAAGTTAGAAAGATTATCTGGTAGAGCTGACCTATCACGTGAGGCCTTTAAAGCTGGGTCTAGAAGTTAGAAACAAAGAGAGACTCAAAGCGTGACAGGAGGTACGGAAGGGGCACGTGGCAAGGAACTGCAGCGCCCTCTAGTGGCTCAGAGTGCCCGGGCCAATAGCCCGCGAGAAAATGGGGGGTTCCCTCTGCAATCACAGGGACTGAATTCCTCTACAACCCTGAGAGTTTAGGAGGACGCTGAGCTCCAGAAAAGAACACAGCCCAGCTGACATCTTGATTTTAGCCTGGTGATATACTGAGTGGAGAACTCAGCCACCATGTCTGGACTTCTGTCCTACATCACTGCGAACTAATAACTGGTGGTGTTTTCAGTTGTGTAATTTGTTATATAACAATAGAAAATTAATGCGACATCTTCCGCAGCTTGTGCTCCCTAGTCCATAGCCCCTCAGTCTATATCCCGCAGCCTGTATCACCCCCAGCCTGAATTCCTCCAGGATATATCTCCCCCGCTCAAATCCTCTTGCAGCCTGCACCACCCCTTCCAGCATGCATCCCAGTGGCCTATGTTCCTCCCAGCTTGTACCCTCCCCCAGGCCGAATGCCCCCCACATACCCACAGCTTATCATATAACCCCCCCATCAATCCGGTCTGCCTCTCACACACATACATCACTAGCATCGCTACCACCACCACCCACCACCTGCACAGCGCAGCACCCTGAGTGATTCTGCCCAGGGAGCACACCAGTCAAGTTCGCAGTCTGCAGTACCAGATGGAAATCCTGTCTCCTTTCCAAGACTGGTGAGCAGGACTGGGCAACCCAAAAGGAAAATGTAGTCTCTTCTCCTTTGCTCCCTTGAGCCTCAAGCCAAGCATGAGGCGCCAGTCGGCCCTGCTTCCTATGCTCTGAGCTCTGCACTGGTTTCCCTGGCACTCTAGAATCAGCCCCCACCCCCAGCGGGCCAAGGCACTCCCTTTCAAAGGGAAATGAAATGGGCCCAAAATCAGCTGGCCAAATACTTTCATCTCTCCTCTCTGAGGACCTAAAAGTCCCTTTTCTGCAGGAGTATTGCTGACATCCTCCCATCCATTCACCACCCCAAGTCTAGGGCTAATCATTCTTTTCTCTCCTTCGGGATGTTTTCCGTCTGTGCTATTCCACAACTTACATTTACAAGGTGGCGCTTTTCTCAGTTATGTATTCCTCCATAATTATCCTTGTATCTGAACCAGAACTTTCTCTGAGGTGGTTGGGATGAGTGGCATAAGTAGCCAGTTACCTACTGTAACAAACATTAGGTGAAGATAGAACATCTGCATAAAAGGATAGATAAATAACTTTCCATATAAATATTAATATATGTATATATACAGCATATATATAATAAAACAACAGCCCTATGAGGCACAGTTATTACTCCTGTTTCATAGATGGGGAAATAGAGGCTCAGAGAGGTTAAGTAAGTTGTCTAAGGGCACACAGCAAACAAGCCGCAGAGCTGGGATACCAACTCAGGCAGTCTGGCTCCAAAGCCCATCCTCTTATCCACTCTGCTGAACACTTAAAAGGTGTCAGGATCATTGTGCTAATTAGGATATATGCATAATTTATGGTGAGAAAGGAGCAGGAAAGAACGTGGAGAAAACTGTGCACTAAAGTGATCAGGACAATTTGCACAGAGAAAGTGGGGCTTGAGCTAGCAAAATAGGAAAATTAGGACTCAGACTTACAAGGGCGTTCAGGTTGGGGAATGGAATGAACTAGGCACAGGAGTGGGGCATGCATGTTCTGGTATGTAATTTGTATAGGGGAGTTATGCGAAATAAGGCTGGGGAGAGAAGTGGAGACCAGATTGTAGCTGCCTTGAATGCCAGACCACATTATTTGGCCTTAATTATAAGGCAATAGGGAGACTTAGTAAGGTTTTTGAGCAAGTGGGTGGAGAGAGGAGAGAGACAGCTGAATATGATGACTGCCTAGACTTGGGAGATAAAAAGAAGAATTAAAAAATTAATCCAAGGTTTAGTGCTTGGGCGACTAGAATAATTTTAGTTTTAGTAATAAAAATTGCTTATATTTGGAACTAAAATTTGTCTCTTTGTAACCGTTACACAACTAATTGGTCTTTAAACTCTGCTGGGATGGAAATTGCATTTTGCCTTCTCCATAAAGCAATATAGGAAAAATTTGATTAGGGCCAGACAAGTATGAAGAGTTAATAGAATCATCAGAATCCTACAGACTCTCCTTTCCCTATAGGAAAATTTTAAAAGTTCAGCTGTACTAGGGCACTTGAGCAACAAGCCAGTTGCCCTTTTGGGTGGTACTCCTCCTCAATAGAATGTTATGTAGCCTTGAAATGATTCCAGACATCTACATGGTTTGCTACAGAAATGATATGTTTTGCTGTGGTAGGAACATGGAGTGTAATTCCCCTCCCCGCAAGAATGTTATGTCACACCTTATCAGACCACATATGTAAATTATTGGCCTCAACTACTGGACTCCAAAATATATATAAACCTAAGATTTGGACAAATCGAGAGCTCAGGCTGTGGCAGGGCTACTCTCTGTCAGCCTCAGAGCTATTCTCCAACGCCTCGCCAACCAGCGCCGGCACCTCTTGCTAGCATCGATGACCTGGCCTGCTGCAGATCTCTGCTGTGTTGGTCAAACTATCTCTGCCAAGAACCTCTTGAAGAAAGGTACGCATCAAGCTTCGATTAGACTTTACATCTACAGAGGCCTGCTTCCAACTAGACTTTAATAATGGACCCTAAACAAAGTTAGAACTCACTGGCTACGTGGCTGATGTACCTCGTTTATCAAGTGCACTCCCTGTGGGATTTGTTCTTGTTACTCGCCCCCTCTTTCAGCATTGTGGAAAAGGAAAAAAAAAAAAAAACTCTTTGTATGGCAATAAACTGTGTGATTCATGAAATCATACTTCAATCATCCCCTTATTTTAATCATACGAAACATAGGACAACTGAGGAATTCAACTCCAGGGGCTCCTTTCTTGCCCTATATTTGTATTGAGCGGTTTCTACTGACAATGGGATGAAAGCAGGTCTGATGTGTTAAGTGTGTAGGAAATATTGTTGCTAAATAGTTATGTATCATAGGTCATCACTGTATGACCTCCAGCTTTTTTAGCTATTTCATTGTTTTAAAGTGTTGTTAGGAGTTTAGTTGCTATGAATATGCAATCTGTAAGACATACTTTAACCTTTCTTCCTCCACAGAGGGACTTAACAATAAATGAAAAATATGTCACGCCAGCACTGGTACACCTTGCAAATACTCAACCAAAGCAGGAGCGGTGTCTGGGGTCCTCCTGCACTGCCTGGCGTGGGAGAGTCGAAAGGAAGAGGGACACGGCAGAAAGGAAGCAGTGGAGCCTGAAACCTGCCACGCCACTCCCACCGCCACAACCACAGGACAGTCCAGACCTGCATGACAAAGCTAGAAAGCAGAAACTTTAGAGCCAGTTCAGTATACACCGTAGTCTTGCAATCTACCTTGAGCAAGTTGCTTTACCTCTCTGTGTCATATGCTTATTTTTAAAAAAAGTTAAAAATAATCTCTTATGTTAAGTGCCATCTGCTAAACACCTAGCACACCACCCAAAACATTAAGGAGACCCCTAACAGCTAGTTCTTCTCCCTTGCCCTCAGTGGGCAGCAGGAAGCAGCAGGGGTAATGGGGTATTTTGACCGGCATCCAGGCAGAACCCAGAACCAAGGAATCCACAAGGCAAATAAATCGTGTAGTATTCAGCTGGGGCCAGGTGCCTCCACCGCTGGCCTGCAGCCTGCTGGGATAGACCCGCAGGGTGGAGTGTTCGTGAGAAGATAAGTGGAGTCAGAAGTGGGGGCCCAAAGGAAGCACCAAACCCCTGGAGATCCCATGTGGAGAAGAAAGGGAATTTAAATGGCGGGTGTGTATAATAAGGAAAGGTACGGGGATGGAGAAAGACTGGGGAATAGCATGGTCTTGAAGGTGAGTGCTTTCAATAAAAATACTGAGCCAAGACAGAAAAACCTTCGTCCTGAGAGCAAGATTCAGAGGCAGACTCCCCTGAGAAAACTGGCGAGAAAAGGACAGGGTTTGGTGGCAAAGCGAAGACACAATTATCAAAACTGGGATAGAAAATGGGAGCAAGGTCAGAGCTGGGTGACAAGATCAGGAGGAACAGCTGCGACTTGGTGCTGAGTCACTGCGACCTGATGCTGAGTCATCAGAAGATTGACCCTCTGATTGGTCCCCACGCCTGCGGCAGGGCTAAGTGTGCAGATGGAAGTCTGGAGCCCTCAGCTGTGAGCCGGGAGGGACTGTGAGAGCAGGAATCTAAGCTTGATGTTAAAAGGGCAAAGATTCCACAGAATCTTGCAGTCAGGGGCTCTCCAGCTAATAGCAGAAGACAAATTCTTTTCACGGTTTTCAGAGGATATTAACAAATACCTAATAACAATACTTCTTTTACTTCATGCTCACCCTGGGGAACTTGTTAAAAATAGTGTTTCCGACCCACCTCGGACTTAGCAAATTAGAATCTTCATGGGTGGGGACAAATCAGTTGGATTAGGTGAATCTGATGCAAACTAGAATTAGAGTGTTGGATTCTATACTTTGGAGGACACTTTTCCTCACCTTGATTCTGATTTTACATACTGGGGCCTGCCTTAATTGACAATCTCTCCTTTCACTCTTTCTAGAATGTAACTAGCCTCTAATAACCGTATGGGTCTCAGACTTTGACGTAGGTTTGTGTGTGTTTGCTAAAATATACATAACATAAAATATACCATTTTAACCAGTTTTAAGTGTGAAATTTAGTGGCATTAATTATGTTGTGCAACCATCACCACTCTGTATTTTCTTTTTCATCATCCCTACCAGAAACTCTGTACCCATTAAATAAGAACTTCCGTTTTCCCCTACCTCCAGCCCTTGGTAACCTTTAAACTACTTTCTGCCTGTATGAATTTGCCTATTCTAGATATTTCATATAAGTAGAATCATCTAATATTTGTTCTTTTGTGTCTAGCTTATTTCACTTAGCGTAATGTTTTCAAGGTCCATTCACACTGTAGCATGTATCACAACTTTGTTCCCATTTATGGCTAAATAATATTCCATGGTAGGTATATACCACATTTTATCCATTCATCTTTTGACGGACATCTGGGTGTTTCCACCTTTTGGCTATTGTAAATAATGTTGCTATAGGAATTGGTTTGTAATTATCTGCTTGAACCATTCTTTTCAATTCTTTTGAGTACATAGACAGGAGTGATCACATGGTAATTCTATATCTACCTTTTTGAGGAACTGCCAAACTATTTTTCACAGCAACTGCATCATTGTGTATTCCTATACCTAGTGTATGAGGGCTTCAATTTCTCCGTGTCCTCAACAACACTTGTTATTTTCCATTTTTTACTGTAATAATAGTCATCATAGTAGGTGTGAGGTGGTATCTTACAGTTTTGATTTGCATGTCCCCAAGGATAATGATGTTAACATCTTTTCATGTGCTTATTGACCATTTGTTTGTCTTCTTTGGAAAAACGTTTATTTGAGTCCTTTGTCCACTTAAAAATTGAGTTGTTTGTCTTTTTGTTGTTGGGTTGTAGTTCTTTATGTATTTTGGATATTAAACCCTTATCAGACATATGATTAGCAAATAGTTTTGTTCTTTTACTGTCTTTATGATGTCCTTTGATGCACAAAGGTTTTTAATTTTGATGAAGTCCAATTTACCTATTTGTTCTTTTGTTGCTTGTGCTTTCGGTGTCATATTAAGACTCCATTGACAAATCCAATGATAATCATGATAATTTACCCCTATGTTTTCTTCTAAGAGTTTTATGGGTTTATCCCTTTTAGTTTGTTTGTTGACCCACTTCAAGTTAATTTTTTTTTATATGATGTGAGGTAGGGGTCCAACCTCATTCTTTCACATGTGGAAATTCAATTGTTTCAGACCCATTTGCCGAAGAGACTATCTTCCCCCATTGAATGGACTTGGCACCTTTGTCAAAAATCATTTGGCTATATTACCATTTAATGGGTACAGAATTTCAGATTTGCAGGATGAAAAACTTCTGGAGATGAATGGTGGTTATGGTAACCCAACAATGTGAACGGACATAATGCCGCTGCACTATACATTGTAAAAGATGGTAAATTTTATATGTATTTTATTGCAATTTTTAAAACTCAATTGACCATAGATATATGTGTTTATTTCTGGACACTCAATTCTATCCCACTGGTCTATACGTCTATTCTTATGCCAATACCACACTATTTTGATTACTGGACTTTTGTAGTAAGTTTTGAAATCAGAAGGTGTGAATATTCCAACTTTGTTCTTCTTTTTCAGGACTATTTTGGCCTTTGGGGGCCCTTTGCAATTCCATATGAATTTGGGGATCATCTTTCCATTTCTGTGGAAAAAAAGGATGCTGGAATTTTTATAGGGATTGTGCTGAATCTGTAGAAAGCTTTGGGTAATATTGCCATCTTAACAATATTAAGTCTTCCAGTCCATAAACACAGACTGTCTTTTCATTTATTTAAGTCTTCTTTCTTTCATCAATGTTGGTATTTTTCAGTTCATGTAGGTTCTTAAGCTATAGTGCTTTTCTCCCCTTGTTTCACTATGACACATTTAGATCAAATAAGAAAGAAATGTAACTTACAAGAAGGCAATCAGTATTTTATTCATTTTGTTGGCATCCATACATGAGAAGAAAAGACTAACAAACCACTCAGTATTAAACCAGCATTTATTGACAATTCTTTCTACTCTGAGCCCTGGGCTAGATGTTGGAAGTTCCTTGCTTTCCATAACCTTATAATAGTATAACCATCAGGTAGAAATCTAAACAGTGATGGTATAATTGGAAATGTTATAAAGCAGCCTTATACAGAAAGTTGAGGGAACACAAACAAAGCAGAACTAAGTGCCCATGAGGGAGGTTGGGCTGGGAAAGGTGCCAAACAGGAGGCTTTGAAAGCTGAGTGGGGTTTTGCCAGTCAGAACAGGGAAAGAAGGGAAGGGCATTTGGGAAGAGGATGTAAACAAAAGCACTAGATAAGGCATGCTAAGGAAATGCTAAGGGTGGCCACTGGGGGGTGTATGTGTTTGTGTGTAGTGTGCCTCTGTATGTCTGTGTGTCCGTATATGTCTGTGTGTGAGACAGAGGGTAGGAGGTTGGGAGAAACATGGAGATAATGGGGAGGCAGAAGTGCCTAAATAGTCTGTGGTTGGTCAACCACAGCCCATTCATTCGAACAGTTGTAAAAAAAAAAATGTTAAGACACATATCTATTGACACATTCATTTTAATAAATGATGACACAATTAAAAATAATGCTGTTTTGGGAAAATAGTATCAACTCTGTAGGGTAGTTAATAGTATTGTATCAATGTTAATTCCCTGATTTTGATACTTATATTATACTTTGGTGTAAGAGAAAATGTCCTTCTTAGGAAATACACACTGAGGTATTTGGGGAAAGGAGACATTGTGAGTACAACTTACTTTTGAATTGTTTAGAAAAATAATATTATTTATAAAGAAATAGAGCCGGACATGGTGGTTCTCACCTGTAATCCCAGCACTTTGGGTGGCTGAGGCCAGGAGGTTGAGACCAGCCTGGGCAACATAGCAAGACCCCATCTCCACAAAAAGTAATTTTAAAAAAATTTAGCCAGACATGGCAGCACATGCCTATAGTCCTATTTACTCAGGAGGCTGAGGTGAGAAGATTGCTTGAGCCCAGGAGTTCAAGGTTGCAATAAGCTATAATCACACCACTTCACTCCAGTCTGAGCAATAGAGAGAGAGACCTTATCTCTAAAAAAAGAGAAAAAGAAAAAAAAAAAAAAAAAAAAAACTGAGACAATGATAAAATAAATGTGGTAAAATGTTAACAGTTGGAGAATCTGAGCAAAGGGTATATAGGAGTTTTTGTACTATTCTTGCAATTTTCTTGTAAGTCTGGAATTAATTCAAAATAAAAATTACCAAAAAAAAAGCACAGTCTCTTCTCTACAATATAGAGTTCTTAAAAAAAGAAAAGAATATTTTTTGTTTAAAATGTTTTTATACACATAAAAAAATGTCTGAAAGGACACCAGACTACTTGTCAGTGACTATTTCTAAGGAAAAGAACTGGGGGGAGAAAAGGAGGATTTAAAATTTTACTTTTTACACTTCTGTATTGTTTGAATATTTTATCAAGAATATATATTAATTTTGTAACTGAAAATAAAACCAGAAAAGGCATTTTAAAAAAAAACCCTAGAGTGTTCATTGCTAATAAGAAACCACTTTTCAAGCAGTCAGGATGGCCTAGCGGTCTAAGGCGCTGGGTTCAAGAAACCACTTTTCTGTCATATTTTAATGGGGAGGGAATAGTAATAAAAGATATTTTTTAGATAAATAACAATACATATTTTATATACATACATAAATGCTAACAAATATATGTCAACATAGAAGCAATGGTTGCCACTCTATGAGAATTATGTTTTATGTCCCTGAGAAGCTTTTTGCAGAAACTGAGAATTTGAAAATCTTACCACAGTGCTCCATTGGTAAAGCAAATCAAAGAAACTTTCTTAATAATTGAAGCAAAAAGCCCACATCTTCACCTTAATTACAGCCTACATTTTGCTGAAGCTCAGGTTGTTTTTGTTCAGAATTACTTCTGTGGGCTGACAAACAATTATAGCCTGTTGTAATTTCCCTAGCCTACCGGCATGATCAAACTGAATTAAGCACTCATTAAAATCATGCACTTAAAGTAGAGAAGGAGGGAGAGAAAATAAGTGCCATGTATTCTGTGAGTAGATGAAAAGAGAAGTATAAAAATGACACCAATCAACCAGTACTCAATTTCCTGACCTTGGCCCCAGAATAGAAGACCACCAAGTTATGCTTTCCCCAGGGTTCATGTGGCTTAAAACAGAAGTGATACTAATGAAGCAACCTAAACCAAGACCATGGATTCATCCCATCTTTCCAGTCTGGGAGAGGACCGGAGAAGTCAGGTAACATCAGGCATCATCTGATGGAAAAGATCTAATGCCAAGCTCAGAAGCTTCAGGTGACCAGGGCTCAGACCTTTTATATTGTTTCATGCTGTCATCTCCAAACTCACTCCTGTCACCTCTGTATACCATTGGCATGGTCCCTCTGTCTCAAGGATGTAGGTGCAGAAGCTGAGCCTTATCTGTTAATGCCCTGGGCTGTTAACTCCTAAGACTCCGCAGAAGAGAAGGCTGGTTTGACTCTATCTTACTTGTGCTTTATTTACATTTAATAAATGAGAACATTCTTCAGGCTGGATCCTTTTGTATTTAAGTACAATATTATCCTTTGACTTGATATAGTTTTGGACTAAAATATGCTCATTCTTTAAACTCTGATGTGAATATGACCTACTTTTTTTTCTTCTTCTTTAATAAAAGGAAAAAAACACTATCGAAGAAAATCTCCAATCATAGGTTAAAACTTACTTTAATTTTTTAAAATTTCAAATCTCAAATTTTAATGATCACAAATATACATTTTAAGCTATATAGTCTATGGCTTAAAATGCATCTATTTATTCAAAAATTATTTATTTAGTGCCACTATAATGTTGAATAAAACATATTCCCTGTCTTTAAGAACCTTATATTCTAATACGGCCACTATAACTATTTTCCTGATTGTTAAAAAGAAGGCAATAAGAAACCACCTAAATATATCATATTATGCTACCAATTAGAGAATAGTTTCTTTGGGGTAAGTTTGCTAAATGACACACAAAAAAAATAGTAGAAACTCATTGTGTTGATCCATCCTGGCTGCTATATAACAAAATACCATAGAGACTGGATGGCTTATAAACAACACAAATTTATTTTTCATAGTTCGGGGGCTGAAAAATTCAAGATAAAGGTGTCAGTGGATCTGGTGAGGATCTTCTTTATAGACAGCCATCTTTTCACTGTGTCTTTACATGGCAGAAGACACAAACTAGCTCTCTGGGGTCCCTTTTATTAAGGCTGTAATCCCAATCACCTCCCAAAGACCTCACTTCCTAAAATGTTGGGGATTAGGATTTCAACGTATGAATTTGGGGGGGGGGATGTAAACATTCAGTCCATTGCACTTACTCTCAAATTGTCTTGTGACAGTAAATCTATTGTATCAATTTATTGTGACAACAAATTCAACTTCATGTTAAACTACACTGTATGTAGGTAATCATTTTTTGTTTTGTTCTCCCTTGATGTCACTTTAACAGCACTTAATTTGTGCTAGGGTGTATTCTGAACCAGAATAAATATTGGAAAAAGAATGTCTTCATTAAAATATTGCAAAGCAACAAAAACAAATTTTGAGTAATTACAGCAAAAAGAAGCTCATTTGTTTATTTTCCTCTAGTTAGATCTTGATAGAATTTTAGAGTAACATTTTTAAAAATTGTAGTTATATCCCACAACCAGCTAGCCATATTTTTACTTTTTTATTTTTTATTTTTTGGAGACAGAGTCTCACTCTGTTGCCCAGGCAAGAGTGTCAGCCTAGCTCACAGCAACCTAAAACTCCTGGGCTCAAGTGATCCTTCTGCCTCAGACTCCCGAGTAGCTGGGACTACAACCATGCGCCACCGTGCCTGGCTAAACCTCAAGTGATCCTTCTGCCTCAGACTCCCGAGTAGCTGGGACTACAACCATGCGCCACCATGCCTGGCTAATTTAACCTATATATATATATTTTTAGTTGTCCAGATAATTTCTTTCTATTTTTGGTAGAGACGAGGTCTCGCTCTTGCTCAGGCTGGTCTAGAACTCCTGACCTTGAGCGATCCACCCGCCTCGGCCTCCCAGAGTGCTAGGATTACAGGCGTGAGCCACCGTGCCCAGCCAGCCGTATTTTTAAAAAGCTGGGTTTCTGTATTTTTTTCTTGCCAAAAATATAAGCCAAGTGTGGTGTTATGATATAACACTGCGGTTTATATTGATTTTCGTCCACGGTTCCTGGCTTATAACTCCCATAGTCCCTGTTGTAATGTTGGGGTGCTTTAGGCCTCAGGAGCAGGCTTCACGACATAGACTGTCTCTCTCTGAACTTCTGTCCTCCTTTCACCTGCCCAAGGCAGGACTCTAATCTGATTGTGGGTCAAAAGACCCTCATTCCACAGAGGGTCTTGCTCCATACTCTGGAGGAGGGAGTGCTGCAGAGAGGCCAGGAAGAATCTGAACGGACAGGCCTTGCTAGGTTTAGATCATGCACTTTCTGTCCAATCACATTTCTACATGGTTATCAATCATGCCTGTGTAATGAAGCTTCCATAAAAACCCAAAGGACAGTATTCTGAGAGCTTCTGAACATACGGACATTCCTGGAGGGTGGCACACCCTGGGAGAGCATGAAAGCTCTGCGCGCCTTCCCCATACCTCGTCCTACACACCACTTCATCCGTATCCTTTGCAATATCCTTATAATAAACCTGTAGGTGTAAGTGTTTCCCTGAGTTCTGTGAGCTGCTCCAGAAAGTTAATAGCACCCAAAGGCAGGGGGGTTGTGGGAACCCCAATTTGAAGCTGGTCGGTCAGAAGTTCTGGAGGCCTGGACTTGGCAACTGGTGGGAAGGAGAGGACAGTCTTGGGGACCGAGCCTTCAAACTGTGGGACCTGACACTATCTCCAGGTAGATAGTGTTGGAATTGAATTAAAGGATGCCCAGCTGGTGTCTGTTGCTTGGTGTGTGTGGAAAAACCCACATTAGATCACGGAAGTCATCTTGTATAATATGTTGATAGTTGTGGAGTTTAGAGGAAAGCACAGTTTGAGGGTTTTCTTAAAGCACCAGGTGAATCAGATATTTAAACATAAATATCTGACACTATAAATGTACCAGAAAAAAATACATAACTTTTTTATAGTTCTTGCATTGTAGAAGTACTTTCTAAATATGATAGTTACTCCAGAAGCCATAAAAAGAATGATAAACTAATTCTTACAAAAAATTTAAATTCTAAAGGGTAAAAATTAAATAGAGTTGAAAGAAGAACCAGAGAAAATATTTGCAACAAATATAACATTAAAAAGGCTGATTTATTCAACAAA
>NW_012154507.1:395338-403055 GCF_000956105.1 Propithecus coquereli | reverse complement strand
TTTGAGGTTGCTGTGAGCTAGGCTGACGCCACGGCGCTCTAGCCCGGGCAACACAGTGAGACTCTGTCTCAAAAAAAAAAGAAAATCATAGGAAGAGAAATATAATGACTATTTATTAAGTGGGAGAGGATCATCATAAAAATCTTCATGCTCATTGTCTTCACGTTGAGTAGGCTGAGGAGGAGGAGGAAGAGGGGTGGTTAGTCTTGCTGTCTTAGGGATGGCAGAGGCAAAAGAAAATCTACATATAAGTAGACCCGCGCAGTTCAAACCTGTGTTATTCAAGGGTCAACTGAACATGTATATCTCCTTTGGCCCAGCAATTCCACTTCTAGAAATTTACCCTATAGATATACTTGAAGATTATACATATGTTTTTTAAAAAGAATGTTCATTGTGGCTTTTGATAATAGAGAAAAACTAAAAAAATCTAAGTCACTAAAAGGGCTCTGAAAAAACAAAGATATATCCTTGAAAAACCATCGAAACTATAGCTATTAAAAAGGGAGCGGTGGCTGGGCCTGGTGGCTCATGCCTGTGATCCTAGCACTTTGGGAGGCTGAGGCAGGAGGATAGCTTGAGGTCAGGGGTTCAAGACCAGCCTGAGCAACATAGACACCCTCTACTCCATCTCTACCAAAAAACAGAAAAATTAACCAGGTGTGGTGGCACACACATATAGTCCCAGCTACTCGGGAGGCTAAGGCAGGCAGCTCACTTGAGCCCAGGAGTTTGAGGTTGTAGTGAGCTATGATGATGCCACTGCACTCTACCTGGGGCAACAGAGAGAGACTGTATCTCAAAAAAAAAAAAAAAAGGCGGCGGGGGGAAGTGATGGGGTATATACAGACTTAAATAGAATTCTAAGGTATAAGTGAAACAAATAAGTTTTAGAACCAATTATTACATTTGTGTAAAATAACATGTATGTGTTCATGTGCACACAGAAAATATCCAAAATGTTAGAGTGATTAACTATGAGGGGCGGTATTAAAGGAGCTGAGTACCATTTTGGGGAAAGGGCACATTTTACTTGATATACTTCTGTGCAATATTAATGTTTTCCCAAGGTAAAAAAGTTAGTAAGATGTGTTTTCATCCTATGTACTTAAAATGCTTGAACATTGTCAAAAACCACAAAGTATGCTTGAACTTTTCCAGAAAAATTAAATTACACTTGGGGGGAAAATGATTGTTTATGGGTTAAAAGCAAAAACGTCTACCGATTTTATTTAGTTTGACTTTTTTTATGTTCTGTTTACTAAACTAGAAATAAATACTGAATCATAATTAAGAGACAAAATTAGAAAGAAATGCTACCCAAGGATGATATGTTTCCTGATGTATCTGCACAGTGATATATGTTGATGGTTAAGTACAAAAGAAAATATAGCTGGGAAGAAGTGTGTAGCATTAATCAACATGATACCCATTGAAATAATTCACTTCTTGTCAGTTTTCTTCCTGGTTGCCTTCTCTCATAGGCAAGAGGGAGTAATAACCCAAAAATCAAAGTATTTTTCTTTGGGTAGTTTGAAACTGGATGCTAATTGTTTTTTATAAACCAGCTGACAACAGTCGTGTTAAAGATCAGACCAAAGAGAGGATCAAGGGAACCTGCTCCCTTGGAGTTTACTAAGATAAACCTCAACATCACGCCCTTCTTTCTTTGTAGGCATTTTACTGTGCAGTAGTAGTTTAGGGCAACAAGTCTGGACCTCGCCTCTGAAGGTAAGTTGTCTTGTCTTCTTGAACTGTTATAAACGAGGAGGAGGTGGGGAAATTACAGGTTCTGATTTATTCATTCATTGTATTTTTCCTTCACTCACTGTTCTATGCATCGATTCATTTTTTTTTTAATTTATTGAATATGTTGTATGTTTAGCTCTGGGAATACAAAGTTAAAATGCCACCCCTAGACTCAAAGATTTTGCAGTTCAAGGAGAGATAAACAAGAAAAGGGAAAATTACAAGACAAAGTAATAAAAGGTTTGTATAGAACATATAGGGAACCCAAAGAGAAGCACAAGTGGGAGGACCAGGGAAGACTGCCTAGCAAAGGGAATGTCTGGACTGAGTCCTAAAGGAAGAAGGCATTCCACATACAGAAAGGGAGCAGTGTGCTAAGTCATGGTAGCGAACTAAAAAGCAAAGCACCTTTAGCGAACTGCTCATAGTTCACTATAGTGTTAGCAGAGTGCTAAGAGGGGAATGGTAAGGCCAGGGAGAGATGTGCAGGGATCAGGTGATGAGGGACTTTGCCATGCTAAGAAATATGAAATTCATCTCGAATTCATGCCGATGGTTATGGGTTTCAAGCAGGAAGATGACATGATTAGGGTTGGGTTTTAGAAAGATGTGTTGGGCAGTAACGTGAAGAAATAAAACTAGGTGAGAGATGTAAAGGGGCAGGATAATACTTAAGGGAGAAAAATTAGTGAGGAAGCAGTTGTAGTAACATAGGAAGGAGATGATGAGGGCTTTTGCTTTTTAGAGGACACATCAAAAAGCAGATGCAGATGCTGGTCCTTTGATTGGACACCGATGCCCTGGGAAGGACTATGGAGTCAGGAACTGAGGCAGTTTACAGAAGCCATTGGCAGTGATGGCCAGGGTGTGGGAAGCAAGGCCTAGGACAAGGAGTGGTTCTTGTGCACAAGCTGGGCTGCCTGCTCAAGGCCGTGGAGGTTACTTCCTTGGAGGAGATCTCTTCCTGCCCATCAAGGAGTCTGAGATTTTTTTATTCCCTCCTAGGGCAATTCTATGATAAGAAGGCCCCACAGACATTTCTAAAAGACATCCACCATGTATCAACAATTTTTGATACAAAACTTTTTGTTACTGGAGTTCCAAAGCAGATGGAGAGTAGGCATATGGAACACTAAGATTTGACAAGCAAATCTTCTCCCTGGGCTATGCCATTCCACTAGCTTTGACAACTGCCACATCTCACACACTCAACAGTATCAAAAGAAAAGTGAAAAGCAAGTCTTTAGAGCCGCTTTGATAAAAACAAAATGGCAACAAAAACCAACTTTGTTGACATATAATTTAGATACCATAAAATTTACTGGTTTTAAGTATGTGATTGAATAATTTTTAATAAATTTACAGAGTTATGCAACCATCACCATAATCCAGTTTCAGAACATTTCTATTGCCCCACTAAGATCCCTAATGTCCACTTAGAGTTAATCCTCATTCTCACCCCAGCCCCAAAAAACTACTAATCTACTTTTTGTCTCTATATATTTGCCTTATGTAGATGTCTCCTATAAATTGAATCATACAACATATGATCTTCTGTGTCTGGTGTCTTTCACTCAGCATAATAATTTTGAGTTTATCTATGTTGTAGCACATGTCAGCAGTTCATTCCTTTTTATGGTTGAACAGTATTCCATTGTATACCTGTCCCACCTTTCGTTTATCCATTCTTCACCAGGTGATGAACACAGGCGGCTTTGCTTTTGTTTCCACCTTTGTCCCTGGATTACAGGGCTTAGACTGACAGCTATCTCTTTCCTTCTCACTGTGCCTGCTGACAACATTAGATAGAATGGTACATCATTTTCCCTTCTGACACTTTTTAATAGTTAGTGAAAATAAAGACTAATGTCTTTATTGATTGATTAGACTCAATCATTAGAACAGTGCCTTTCAAATATTTCCAAACCACAGACAACTTTGGCAGAACCCCACACCCTACAGGTGTTTCCGTTGTTTCAATATGTTACTTAAAGAAATAAGCCCTGATGGTGCAACAATCTCTGTCTGATAAGGACTTTGAGGAGAGGGGGCTCCATACACATCCTGATAGAATGTACATGGTAACATTTCTTTGCATCCCCAAGCTATCTTTTGGGGCTAGGATTTAAAGGACTGTAAAGAATGCAAAAATAAGCTTGGAAAACGTATACCATATGGACACTAAAGGATTACTCTCCTCTTTCTGGCTATGAAATGACTAATTAACTATTTGAAGCTGAAATGTGTGGGATCATTTTCAGAAAATGGAATATTTTTCTCTCACTGAGCATATTGATTAGAGATGTAATCTAGACTGTCTGGGAATAGTTTCTCTGTAGCAGAACGAATCACACCCTTCAATGCACTGTTTAATTTTAGATATATCTTGTCACATCTATTTAAGTGGTTTGGCTCCAGATTTTTTCCCTTTAGTAGTGCCTGATGTCCACATTTATAATTTAGCTGTCATTTTCTCAAAAGGCAATGTGGGGTAATAAGAAGAGCAATTCCAAATTTTGTGACACACTAGTGGTGTAACCTTATACAAGTTAACCTCTAAGAGCAGGAGGTTTTTTTCATCTGTTGACTAATGAGGATTTGTGAGGATTAAATGAGACATGGAATTTAGCATTCTGTCTGCACATACTAGACAATCAAGAAATCATTGTTATTGTTAACAAAAAATGAATTTTCTATAATTAATATAAATAATATATCAAAAATTTCCTAATGATAGATTTTACTTGAGCAATATGTCCTATTGATGCCTCAACAAGATCATAATGTTACTACACATGGATCAGATAGCTAAGGAATAATATTCCTTCCATCATTGCCTTGAATGTAAACAAGAGCTTAGAGTAACAGAACTGTAACTGATAGACATTCTGAAGTCATCCTATTTTGAATCATTATTTAAAAATCAGGTCAACCTAACAATTTTTTTAATTCTATCTTCTCAGAATAAAATACAAAACTTTTCTGGTTGAGGCCGGGCGCAGTGGCTCGCCTGTAATCCTAGCTCTCTGGGAGGCTGAGGCGGGAGGATTGTTTGAGCTCAGGAGTTCGAAACCAGCCTGAGCAAGAGCGAGACCCCGTCTCTACTAAAAATAGAAAGAAATTAATTGGACAACTAAAAATATATAGAAAAAACTAGCCAGGCATGGTGGCACATGCCTGTAGTCCCAGCTACTCGGGAGGCTGAGGCAAGAAGATCGCTTGAGCCCAGGAGTTGGAGGTTGCTGTGAGCTAGGATGACGCCACGGCACTCTAGCCCAGGCAACACAGTGAGACTCTGTCTCAAAAAAAAAAAAAACACTTTTCTGGTTGAGACTAACAGAAGAAAATGATGTGAAAAACAAAAAAAAGCCTCATTCTCTCATCTTAGTAACAATAATTAAAAAAAAAAAATACAAATCCTTAGGGTCAGTTCCAGACCTGACCCAGGCCTGAGGTATGAATGTGGGGAAACAAGGAAACTTCCATTTTTGTCCATCCATTTGCAAGCACAGCATGAAAATCATTTATAGTAGAATATTAGTAAAATAGAAGCTAGTTCATCAAACAAATACTTCTCTGCTCAGTAAATAGTTTGTTAAAATCTTTATTAAATATTTTGGCCAATTTTTTCTTTCTTTACAAGTATAAATATGTGTGGGTAACTGATTCTGTGATCCCTGATTTAGGATCTTGCCATACCTCATAGTTAGCAATAAATTTTCATTATCAAGTTCTACAGTAATGAGAAGTGTGATAAATCAGCTCGATTGCGTCCTGACCTTAACATAGTTCCTGGTTCTTTTCTCTGGTGAATTACTTCTCTTTCTTAAAAGAGGAACACAGCCATGATTCCTGCCGGTTGTGGGCTCTAGTTCATTATTCGAAGTTTTATTGCAATGTGTCATGAGCATTCATGAAATGTGGCATGAAATATTCTTTAAGAGGTTAGCGTCAAGAGCACTATTGTGGTCAATCAGGTAGATGGATAGCTACATGCTCAGACTCCAAAGCACTTTCCTCCTATCCTTTGCCAGCTGGCTTCAAGATGAGCTGGAAGCAGTTCAGCTTACACCTTTCCATGCCACTGTTGTCTATTCAAAAAAACTGCTAAGTGCCTGCTCCACACTCAGTCCTCTGCCAGGTGCTGGTCTACAGACTCTCCACTCTCAGGGTGAAGACACAGTAAATAAGGGATCGCGTTACTGTAACAGGTGTTAGTCATTTATCCAGAACCTGCTACAAGCCCAGTGCTCTGTTAGGCACCGAGACTAGGACAGCAAAGAAAACAGACAAAAATCCCTGCCCTTGTGGACCTTGTATTTTAATGTGCTGTAAAATGCACAGGATACCATGAAAGCCCAGATAAAGAAGATCTAAAATAGATTAAAACTCACCAGTGGTTAGGGAAAGCTTTTCAAAGGAGGTGATACTGCAGAGTTTGAAAAGACAAAAAGGAAAGAAGCTAGATAAGGAAGGCATTCTAGGCACAATACGGGAGGTGTGAAGTAGCAGGATACATTTGGGAAACTACTGGCAGGCTGATATAGCTGCTGCTTTATCTGAAAACTGCAGCATGCCATTGAAATGTTTTAAGTGAAGAGTGCCATGATCATATTTGCATTTTAGAGTGCTCACTCTGCCTGCAGTACAGACAATGGACTGTGGAGAGGCCAGAGAGACCAATTAACCAGCTGGTGACACATTTCTGATTGCAGAGAGTCAGAATCTACATAACTTGGCAACTCATTACTACAGGAAAAAACTGAATGGGCAGAGGCGGGGCCTAGGTGACTCTGGCTATAAATGCAACTAGTTGAGTCATTGGTGGTGATGAAAACTTCTTCATCAACCAAACATCAGAGAGATTTTATACTGCATTCAGAAAGCCTAAGATTAGGTTACCTTCCCAGCCACTCTGGACCAAGCATCAGTTTCTGAGTTAAAGATGAGTTATTCCTGGAAACAGTAAGTGTCAGCTCTGAGAAGAGTTTTGATGACTAAAATGATCAGTTTATCAACATGGGTTTCCAAGAGCTAGTTAATTGTCTTCATTTTGGCTATATAACCTGCAGAGACAGCACAGTGGGAAGGGGGTGAAATAGGCTGTGTGTGAGAGAAGGGGAGAGAGGCAGTCTAGGCTTCCATTGCTTTAGACTGCCCACCACCTCTTCCCTCTGCTTCTGGGAAAAATACCCTAGTTTTCTGTTGGGAAACCACACTTCTCCCACGTTCAGCCATTTAGTTCTTGTGGGGCTGAGCCCACTCCAGCAATGGGCCGAAGACTTGGCCAATAAGAGTAGCTCATTTCCCCGCTCATGGTTCAGGGATGAGCATGGACAGAAGCAGGGCCAGTCAGCACCAGACGTGCTGACATTTAATAAAGAGAGGCTGTCTCTCTGGGGTATGGCTAAACTGGTAGGCATATATTTGGAATTTCTGGGAGCCACATTGCCCTCATGACGAGAGAGTCTTCCTAAGAATGAAACCAACCTAGAGGAAAACAGAGCGCAAAGATGGAAATATTCTGATCCAGCCATGCCTGATGCTGCATACTATTTCTGGATTTCCAGTTAAGTGAGCCAGTTTTGAGCTAGGCTTCTGTTACATGCAACAGAAATAGTCCTTTTTGCATCCCAGATGGCAAGAAGATAATTCTTTTTCCTATGTTTTCTGTAGTACTGTTTTTTTTTTTTCCATTTTTCCCTTTTTTCTCTGCCTTTTTCTCTTTTCTCTCTCTATACACAAACACACAGCCTCTTGGAAGGGCCAGAGGGGATATCAACATTGATCTCATAGCCACTTACAGCCCAAGAGTTTCTCTAGTCCACGTCCTGATACCTTATAGCTCTCCTTAGCTTTCGATAAGGAGAGTTTTGAGCCAAAATAAACTAGTCCTTTCCCTATAATAGGCTGTTCTCTAACCCGAAGATAGTTTCCAAACAAAAGATGTCATTAAATACAGGTTTTG
>NW_012154507.1:377741-383683 GCF_000956105.1 Propithecus coquereli | reverse complement strand
ATTAGCAAGCACATTTGTAGATCCCAACTAGTCATGAGCCCTCTGTTCATCATTGGAACCATTTTGGGAGATAATTCTCAATGGGACAGGAAACTCTTGTAATAAGTGGGAGTTTAGACTTGAAAACCTCTTAGGTCACTTCATATTCTAAGATGATGCAATTCTATGATAAAATATAATCATCTGAATTAATGCATAACTACTTTATAATTACACAATGTAGTTTGGGCTCTGGAATCAAACTGCCAGACTGGGTTCCAATTCCTCCTCTGCCACTTACCAGCTGCGAGGCCTTGGGTACATTATTTAACCTCTCTTGGTCTCAATATCCTCAATATCCTAAAATGGAGATAATAATCTTAACTCATAAAGTTGTTGTGAGGAGTAAGTGGGACTACATATAGCAAACAGAGCTAGCAAATAGAACTCAACAAATATTATCTCTAGCTGTATGTATGGGAGTGCAAGAGATTGTTTAAGGAGAGTGTATAAGAAGAGCAGAACCATGGAGAATATCAATATTCAGCTGATATACTGAATGGGGGTTGAATAGGGTCCTCCCCAACATTCTTATCCACCGGGAACCTTAGAATGTGACCATATTTGGAATTAGGGTCTTTGCAGATACAATCAAGTTAAGATGAGGTCATACTGGGTTAAGATGGTCCCTAATCTTATACTGATGTTCTTACAAGAAGAGGGAAATTTGGACACAGAGACATGCACAGAAGGAAGCAGGAGATCATGTGAAATGCAGAGATACAGGGAAGAAGGCCAGGTGATTACAAAGGCAGAGATTGGAGTGATTGAAGCCAAGGAACACCAAAGATGGCCAGCAACCATGAGAAGCTAGGAAAAGACAAGAAAGGATCCTCTTTTAGGGCCTTCAGAGAGCATGAGCTTGCTGACACCTTGATTTCTGACTTCTCATCTCTAGAAGTGTGAGAGAACAAATTTCTGTTGCTTTAAGCCACTCAGTTTGTGGTACTTTGTTATGGCACCCCTGAGGAAACAAATACAGCTGGTGAACAGTCATGGAAAACACAGAATGGGTAATAACTACACTTTATGGTTTCAATAGTTTCAGAAATATAATTTCAATTGATCCTCACAGACTACTTGTGAAGTAGCAGGACAGTTTAAAAATAAGAAAATTGATGATCACAGGTATTAGAAAGTGGCAGAAGCAGAATTTGAACCCAAATGAGGGGTCCTACTCAAACACTCTGACCCTATTAAGCAAAATGTTTCATCCCTTCTCATTCTCCCTGAAGTCTCCGTCCCCATCACAACTCCAACCTCACCCTCCTACCTCAAGCAATTTACTTTCAGGAGGATCACTGATCACTAATTTATACTTAAACATGAACTTTACTAATATCACACTGTCCAAATTTCAAATTGTACAGCTTTAACTCTTATGTAAAGAGCTACCCTTTGTAAGGAGGCTCAGGTATCTACATAGGTAAGAAAAACACACTGGGGAAAAACAGGTCATTTCTCTTCCTACAGTCACAGCCACAAGGCTGCAACCCCACTAACTCTAGTTACCCGAGTAGGGCCTAAATCCAGTATAACCTCATCCCAACTTAATTACATCTGCAAAGACCCTAGTTCTAAAAAGGCCACATTCTGAGGTTCCTGGTGGGCAAGACTTTTGGGGGGACACCATTCAACCCAGTACACCAGCTAAATGCTGGTGTTCTCCACGGTTCTACCCTTGAACCTCTTCTTACTGTACACCCTCGCCTTTGACATTTTCTACTCCCATATATACAGTTAAAGCTCACATTTGTAGAACGAAAATATTTTCACAGAAAGCTGTGAAACCATAAAGATGTGAACAGTCCACTTTCACCACAGCATTCCTATTGTATTCTGGCACAGAGAGATTTGGTAACTTTCCTGGGGTTGCATAGCTCCTCGGTTTCAGAGTAAACAAGGACCTTTGGTTCAGTGTTCCTTCCACCACAGTGACTAAACTACCTGACTGATCCTCCATAGATAAGATTCATAGATGCTACTTTAGCTGCTTTTTTGGATTAAAATAAAAACTTTCAACATAATGACTATGCCAAATAAAGCGTTGTCTGTACGTTATTACTCTCTAAAGCATCAGTAGGCTATGCCTTGCAATCGGAAAGCCTTAGTGTCCGTTCCCGGCATTGGGAGCTTCGGTTCCTACAAATAAGAAAACACCTATCCTCGGTATTTCTTGCGAGATCAAATGATAGGCAAAACGCCTGGCACACAGTAGGGGCTCAGCATCACTTGCCCCTAAAGTGCACGCGTCAAAACTTCCGAGTTTCCGTCTTCCCTCACAGATCGCTTGGCAGACGCGCAGGGGGGCCGCTGGAGGGCGTGCCGGGAGGAAGGACCCGGAGGCCGGCTCCGCCCCATTCGGGGCGCCGGACGCGCCTGGTTTCCTGGGCTCTCCGCGCCGCCGCACTCAGACCCGCGGCGCCCTAGCCTCTTCCTCCCTAGTCCTCCAGACGGTGCAATCTGCAAGCACTTGGGTCAACGCGGAATAAGGCACGGCCTCGGACAGCCCGGGGTGGTGCGCCGTGGCCGCGCGAGGCCCCCGCCTTAGCCGTCGCCGCCGCCCGAGCGCCAGAGCCCCGGCCCCGCCCCCCGCGGGTGGAGCTCTGTCGGCCGCGGCGTCGGCGCCCCCTCCTTTTGGGCTCCCTCGTCACCATGCCGCTCTACGAGGGCCTGGGGAGTAGCGGGGAGAAAACGGCGGTTGTGATCGACCTGGGAGAGGCCTTTACCAAGTGAGTGGCCGTGGCGCCGGCTGCGGTCAGCCCGAGGGGAGGGTGGATGGCCGAGCCCCAGGAAGGGCCCGGGTCCTCATCGCAGGCTCACAGGCAGCTCCGGGCCTCTCCCTTTCTTCGCTCTAGCTCTCTTGCAAATGACGGCCTTTATTACCACCTTGGGCGATGCGAATCCTGAGGACGACTGGTGGGGGTGATCGGGCTGTGACTCCCAGAGAGGGCCCAGGAAGGTTCCGGAGAATAGCCCTCGCTGCCACCTCGGATCGTCACCCCAAACCGAACGGACCTTTTGGGATCCATCATCTGTGCAGGGGATGACAGCGATGATCTAGGCCCCGCTTACCCTGGGGCTCAGCTGGTTAGGAAGGCAGCAACCGAATTGGAATGCTTGATGATGTTCCATCATGAAACATTTATTGAATGGAGCTTCTGTTGGTGCTGGAAATACAAATATGTTTAAGACAGGCCTATTGCTCTTCAAGAATAGGGAATCAAATTAGGGAAACTGGGCACATAAACAAAGAGGTGAAACTCTATAGATAAGACTCTGGAAATCTTTTGTTGGCCCCCTCTAAACTCTTAGGTTACGTTTAACATGTTTTAAAAGACAACTTGTAAACACGAGAATAGTAGGTTCAGTTAACCTTTTGGATGGCAGGATCCCTTTAAGGACCAGATGAAAACCACAAATGCACAAATCTTAAGATATTTGCACACAGTTTCAGGGGATTGGCAGGGTCTTTGCACCCGAGATTAAGAGTCCTTGTAGTGGGCTCCAGAGAGAGAGAAGTGATAGGCAATACATCAAATATATATGTGTACACACACACACACACACACACACACACATACGATTTCTGAAATGAAAACATTTGAAAAATCTTTGTGACCTCCAAGCATTTTCTAACATAGAGTAAATATTTAAATAACCATTTTTTGAATAAGTGGCCAGAAGAGCCTGTTTAAAAATTGGAGCTCAGGAGCTCCAGAATTGGATTCAACATAGTCCTTGATTATGACATTCTCTTACTGTTCTATGCAAGGCTTTCCCTTATTAATTTATATTTTCTTGTTTATTTAAAAATTTATCTTAATAGCATGATAAATACCTTGAGACCACTACTCAAAGATGTTTTGGTTGTACATTGAAGAAGCAGCAAAAAGAAATTAGACAGGAAGACAATTATTAGAAATGAAAGCAGGAAGGCGATAAGATGAATATATGAAGTAAAAGAAAGGAATTGAAGCTACTTAATGGGTTGCATGCTGGGGAATTTGAGGAGCACTAGTGCAAGTGAGCATGGAGATGGGGATAGTAGAAGATGAAGAGAGCTATTTGGGGATAGGAAGAAAGCAGTACAAAAACTAGACAAGACAGGAAGAGGCGATATTAAGACTATGACTAGCATGATGATCATTTTTAGCAAGTTTTTAAGCAAAGTTTTGTTTTACTAATATAAAATATGGAAGTAGCTAAATATTCAAGAAAAAAATAATATTTTTTAAGGAATGAAATATATAATTTTTGAAATGATACCAATGAAGACTACTAATATGGACAGCTTATTGTATGAGTTCACTAAGTATGAAATATGATTATAACTGTCAAATATGCATAGTTAAAAAAATAGACTGGAAGCAAACACACCAATATGGAAGCTAATAATATTAGAATGAAGGAATTATGAGTGATTCATCTGAATTATATGAATGAAGTCACATAGTATAGTACAGATCCAGGATTATAGCAACGTCTTGCCTAAAATTCACCTAAAATTAAAAATGGGGGGAAAAGGAAATATTACCCTAAAATAATATCGTTGACCCTTGAACAACACTGGTTTGGACTGTACGAATCCACTTTTATATGGATTTTTTCCAATAAATACAGTTGATCCCCAGTATCCTGGGGTTTGCATCTATAATCAAACGCGGATCAAGAATACAGTATTCACAGGATGGATGTGAAACCTGCAGATATGGAGGGCTGACTGTGGGAATTGAATATGTGTAGATTTGGGCATCTGTGGGGTGGGGAGGGTGGGCGCCTAGAACTAATCCCCTGTAGATACAGAGGGATGACTGTACACTGGTTTATTTCAGTATCACTAATTTTAAATAATTTGATTTTTTCCTTTAATACACAATTATTAATAGATGGCATTAACTTCTTAGTTTTTTGAGGGGGAGGGGGGTCCCTTTGCATCAAAGATATTTCCATATGTTTCTGTGACCATTGTTTTGAAACAAATACAGTGATATTTAGAATTACTAAACACTAGAATGACAAATATTTAGAATTCTGTAAGTTGAGTGTTTCAATTTTCTATTTATTTACAGGTGTGGATTTGCTGGAGAAACTGGTCCAAGATGTATAATTCCTAGTGTGATAAAAAGAGCTGGCCTGCCTAAGGTATTTTTTAAAACAAATGAGCAAAATAAATACTGTACTATAAAGTATTTTTAAATATGACTTCAAATAAGATTGGTTAGAATAGTGCTAAATATGTGACTTACAGCTATATTTCCAAGAGAACTTTTTAAAATCTACTTTATCAAGGTCTAATTTGCATATCATGAAGTTATGATATATAGCCACCACTACAATCCAATTTTAGAATATTTTCATCACCTCAGTAAGATCCCTAATGCCATTTACAGTTAATCCTCATTCTTACTCCTAGCCCACCACTGATATGTTTTCTGTTCCTATAGATTTGCCTTTTCTGTACATTTTATATAAATGGAATCATATAATATCAAGAGAAAATTTATAACCTTAGTAAAATACTTTTATAAGCCTAGTATAACATAATCACTGAATAATTTTATTCTTACCTTATTTAAAATATGTCAGGCGTTCGTTCCCTTATCTGTAGTTCTAAAATTCAAAGAATTTTGAAAAACAAACTTTTTTTTGACATGGGGGTCTCGCTGTGTTGCCCAGGCTAGTCTTAAACTCTTGGGCTCAAGCAATCCTCTTGCCTCAGCCAACAAGTAGCGGGGATTACAGGTGCAGCTCAAAAAACACTTTAGTAAGTTTCTTGCCAAAGCTTATTTGGCAAATTAGGAATTACAACCAATAGAAAGAATAATTTTACATTCCATAAAATTGATCTGTTAAAAAAATAAGATGTAGGTCTTTCTGTGGTCACATTATATATTCATTCC
>NW_012154507.1:358835-377691 GCF_000956105.1 Propithecus coquereli | reverse complement strand
GGATCCTTTTTGTCCAGGGGTTTGAGATCAGCTTGGGCAACAGAGTGAGACCCCTGTCTTAAAAAACAAAATTCCTTCACAGCTAAGTTTCAAAAAAGTTGTTGCAAATGTTTGCATTTTTTATGGTCATGTAAAAAAGAGCCCTTTTTTGAAGTGCATATTTATTAATAATTGTATAGGGGTGAAACGACATGATATCTACAGTTTGCTTAAAAGTACTCCAACAAAAATAAAAAGAGGGAGGAAGAAAAATAGACTTTAAAAACTATGGAGAAATGCTGATATTGAAGCTGGTCAATAGGGGTTTGTAGCAGTGTCTAATTTTGACTATGATTGTAAATTTTTATGAGGCTTAGTCAATATAGATATTTAAGTAGTTTTTATGGACCACTGATATTTACTATGTCCATTCTTCCTTCAGTCCATTTTTCTGTCATATCCTTTTCTAGTTGTATGAATTCCTTCAGCTGTTCCTGGAGAGATATATATAGACCAAATCTATGGCTGAACACTGCCATCTGTTTTAGTTTATTAGTCATATAAGTTGAAAAATAAAGTTACAGAATGAAAGCTACAATTCTAATTAAATCCTGTACTTTAGAAAGGATTAATTAGGAGGCACTAATACAAATTGAACTATAAAGCCTCTAAGACCAGGTAACTTCAGTTGATTAAATCAGAATATTTGTTAATTTTTTTTCTGACACGGTGCTTGAGAAAAGAGCTTTAAATTGCTTTATTGCGATGTTATGGTTATTAAATATAAAAATTATGTCTTCTCCCATATGGATAACATTTTAAGGGTAATTTATCACATAAACATTATTCCCTAATTAATCCTATCTCCACTTCAAAATGAAACTCAAATGAAAATTCCTTGACTATATACTTAAACATTGAATGTATAAATGATTTCAAGGAGTGCTTCAAATTTAAATATTTTCTATTTTCTGATACAAATCTTAAAGGCGTTTTTTTTCAATTCAGGTTGAGAATTTGGGATAAACCCTAAATGAACAGACATTATATTTCAAAGGATGACCCTATTCAATACTGAAAGTGTCCTAGTGTCCCTGTCACTATGGATCCTCCTTTCTATGCTTTACTTTTTGAAAAACAAAAACAAACAAACAAAAAAAGTCTTTTCACCTTCTAACATTGCATCACTTATGTATTATGTATGTATCTCCCTCTACTGGAATGTAAGTTCTCTAAGGACAAGATTCTTTGTATATTTTGTTGGACTGATTGATGCCAAGCACCTAGAATAATTCCTAGCACATGGTAGGATGCTCAATCATTTCTCTTCCGTCTACGAAGCTCCTTTAACATTTTTCACAGGGCAGGTCTACTGGTGTGGAGGATTTTTTTGTTTTTGTTTTTATTTTCAGATTTTATATGTCAGAAAAGTCTTTATATTATCTTCATTAGGCAGATCTCTTTCAAATTTCTCTAAAATCTTTTCCTCTCCCAGCCATGCCATTGCTTTCATTCAGGTGGTCATCATTTCTCTCATGGACTCTTGCAATGCTTGCAAATTGGTTTCTTACCACCGTTCTCAGTCCACTCCATTTCATGCTGGTCTATCCCACTTCAAAAGAAGTGAATGCAAACTGATCAAACTAAACACAAATATGACATTGTCTCTCCCTTACATAAAATATTTTGAATGGTTACTCATACCTGTGGGCTAAAGTCCAAACTCTTCACCATTGAGGAAACTGACACCCAGCAAATTTAACAGACTTGCCTGAGGTCAGTAAGTTAACATGGTTAGGACTTAAAACTGGAATTCAGGTCCATTATACTAAGCTGCTGGAAGAGTTGGACTTCTTTAAAATGATTCTTATCCTTATAGCATTTTGGGGTTTTGTTTTGTTTTTACCCCAGATTGTATTAGCAAGCACATTTGTAGATCCCAACTAGTCATGAGCCCTCTGTTCATCATTGGAACCATTTTGGGAGATAATTCTCAATGGGACAGGAAACTCTTGTAATAAGTGGGAGTTTAGACTTGAAAACCTCTTAGGTCACTTCATATTCTAAGATGATGCAATTCTATGATAAAATATAATCATCTGAATTAATGCATAACTACTTTATAATTACACAATGTAGTTTGGGCTCTGGAATCAAACTGCCAGACTGGGTTCCAATTCCTCCTCTGCCACTTACCAGCTGCGAGGCCTTGGGTACATTATTTAACCTCTCTTGGTCTCAATATCCTCAATATCCTAAAATGGAGATAATAATCTTAACTCATAAAGTTGTTGTGAGGAGTAAGTGGGACTACATATAGCAAACAGAGCTAGCAAATAGAACTCAACAAATATTATCTCTAGCTGTATGTATGGGAGTGCAAGAGATTGTTTAAGGAGAGTGTATAAGAAGAGCAGAACCATGGAGAATATCAATATTCAGCTGATATACTGAATGGGGGTTGAATAGGGTCCTCCCCAACATTCTTATCCACCGGGAACCTTAGAATGTGACCATATTTGGAATTAGGGTCTTTGCAGATACAATCAAGTTAAGATGAGGTCATACTGGGTTAAGATGGTCCCTAATCTTATACTGATGTTCTTACAAGAAGAGGGAAATTTGGACACAGAGACATGCACAGAAGGAAGCAGGAGATCATGTGAAATGCAGAGATACAGGGAAGAAGGCCAGGTGATTACAAAGGCAGAGATTGGAGTGATTGAAGCCAAGGAACACCAAAGATGGCCAGCAACCATGAGAAGCTAGGAAAAGACAAGAAAGGATCCTCTTTTAGGGCCTTCAGAGAGCATGAGCTTGCTGACACCTTGATTTCTGACTTCTCATCTCTAGAAGTGTGAGAGAACAAATTTCTGTTGCTTTAAGCCACTCAGTTTGTGGTACTTTGTTATGGCACCCCTGAGGAAACAAATACAGCTGGTGAACAGTCATGGAAAACACAGAATGGGTAATAACTACACTTTATGGTTTCAATAGTTTCAGAAATATAATTTCAATTGATCCTCACAGACTACTTGTGAAGTAGCAGGACAGTTTAAAAATAAGAAAATTGATGATCACAGGTATTAGAAAGTGGCAGAAGCAGAATTTGAACCCAAATGAGGGGTCCTACTCAAACACTCTGACCCTATTAAGCAAAATGTTTCATCCCTTCTCATTCTCCCTGAAGTCTCCGTCCCCATCACAACTCCAACCTCACCCTCCTACCTCAAGCAATTTACTTTCAGGAGGATCACTGATCACTAATTTATACTTAAACATGAACTTTACTAATATCACACTGTCCAAATTTCAAATTGTACAGCTTTAACTCTTATGTAAAGAGCTACCCTTTGTAAGGAGGCTCAGGTATCTACATAGGTAAGAAAAACACACTGGGGAAAAACAGGTCATTTCTCTTCCTACAGTCACAGCCACAAGGCTGCAACCCCACTAACTCTAGTTACCCGAGTAGGGCCTAAATCCAGTATAACCTCATCCCAACTTAATTACATCTGCAAAGACCCTAGTTCTAAAAAGGCCACATTCTGAGGTTCCTGGTGGGCAAGACTTTTGGGGGGACACCATTCAACCCAGTACACCAGCTAAATGCTGGTGTTCTCCACGGTTCTACCCTTGAACCTCTTCTTACTGTACACCCTCGCTTTTGACATTTTCTACTCCCATATATACAGTTAAAGCTCACATTTGTAGAACGAAAATATTTTCACAGAAAGCTGTGAAACCATAAAGATGTGAACAGTCCACTTTCACCACAGCATTCCTATTGTATTCTGGCACAGAGAGATTTGGTAACTTTCCTGGGGTTGCATAGCTCCTCGGTTTCAGAGTAAACAAGGACCTTTGGTTCAGTGTTCCTTCCACCACAGTGACTAAACTACCTGACTGATCCTCCATAGATAAGATTCATAGATGCTACTTTAGCTGCTTTTTTGGATTAAAATAAAAACTTTCAGCATAATGACTATGCCAAATAAAGCGTTGTCTGTACGTTATTACTCTCTAAAGCATCAGTAGGCTATGCCTTGCAATCGGAAAGCCTTAGTGTCCGTTCCCGGCATTGGGAGCTTCGGTTCCTACAAATAAGAAAACACCTATCCTCGGTATTTCTTGCGAGATCAAATGATAGGCAAAACGCCTGGCACACAGTAGGGGCTCAGCATCACTTGCCCCTAAAGTGCACGCGTCAAAACTTCCGAGTTTCCGTCTTCCCTCACAGATCGCTTGGCAGACGCGCAGGGGGGCCGCTGGAGGGCGTGCCGGGAGGAAGGACCCGGAGGCCGGCTCCGCCCCACTCGGGGCGCCGGACGCGCCTGGTTTCCTGGGCCCTCCGCGCCGCCGCACTCAGACCCGCGGCGCCCTAGCCTCTTCCTCCCTAGTCCTCCAGACGGTGCAATCTGCAAGCACTTGGGTCAACGCGGAATAAGGCACGGCCTCGGACAGCCCGGGGTGGTGCGCCGTGGCCGCGCGAGGCCCCCGCCTTAGCCGTCGCCGCCGCCCGAGCGCCAGAGCCCCGGCCCCGCCCCCCGCGGGTGGAGCTCTGTCGGCCGCGGCGTCGGCGCCCCCTCCTTTTGGGCTCCCTCGTCACCATGCCGCTCTACGAGGGCCTGGGGAGTAGCGGGGAGAAAACGGCGGTTGTGATCGACCTGGGAGAGGCCTTTACCAAGTGAGTGGCCGTGGCGCCGGCTGCGGTCAGCCCGAGGGGAGGGTGGATGGCCGAGCCCCAGGAAGGGCCCGGGTCCTCATCGCAGGCTCACAGGCAGCTCCGGGCCTCTCCCTTTCTTCGCTCTAGCTCTCTTGCAAATGACGGCCTTTATTACCACCTTGGGCGATGCGAATCCTGAGGACGACTGGTGGGGGTGATCGGGCTGTGACTCCCAGAGAGGGCCCAGGAAGGTTCCGGAGAATAGCCCTCGCTGCCACCTCGGATCGTCACCCCAAACCGAACGGACCTTTTGGGATCCATCATCTGTGCAGGGGATGACAGCGATGATCTAGGCCCCGCTTACCCTGGGGCTCAGCTGGTTAGGAAGGCAGCAACCGAATTGGAATGCTTGATGATGTTCCATCATGAAACATTTATTGAATGGAGCTTCTGTTGGTGCTGGAAATACAAATATGTTTAAGACAGGCCTATTGCTCTTCAAGAATAGGGAATCAAATTAGGGAAACTGGGCACATAAACAAAGAGGTGAAACTCTATAGATAAGACTCTGGAAATCTTTTGTTGGCCCCCTCTAAACTCTTAGGTTACGTTTAACATGTTTTAAAAGACAACTTGTAAACACGAGAATAGTAGGTTCAGTTAACCTTTTGGATGGCAGGATCCCTTTAAGGACCAGATGAAAACCACAAATGCACAAATCTTAAGATATTTGCACACAGTTTCAGGGGATTGGCAGGGTCTTTGCACCCGAGATTAAGAGTCCTTGTAGTGGGCTCCAGAGAGAGAGAAGTGATAGGCAATACATCAAATATATATGTGTACACACACACACACACACACACACACACATACGATTTCTGAAATGAAAACATTTGAAAAATCTTTGTGACCTCCAAGCATTTTCTAACATAGAGTAAATATTTAAATAACCATTTTTTGAATAAGTGGCCAGAAGAGCCTGTTTAAAAATTGGAGCTCAGGAGCTCCAGAATTGGATTCAACATAGTCCTTGATTATGACATTCTCTTACTGTTCTATGCAAGGCTTTCCCTTATTAATTTATATTTTCTTGTTTATTTAAAAATTTATCTTAATAGCATGATAAATACCTTGAGACCACTACTCAAAGATGTTTTGGTTGTACATTGAAGAAGCAGCAAAAAGAAATTAGACAGGAAGACAATTATTAGAAATAAAAGCAGGAAGGCGATAAGATGAATATATGAAGTAAAAGAAAGGAATTGAAGCTACTTAATGGGTTGCATGCTGGGGAATTTGAGGAGCACTAGTGCAAGTGAGCATGGAGATGGGGATAGTAGAAGATGAAGAGAGCTATTTGGGGATAGGAAGAAAGCAGTACAAAAACTAGACAAGACAGGAAGAGGCGATATTAAGACTATGACTAGCATGATGATCATTTTTAGCAAGTTTTTAAGCAAAGTTTTGTTTTACTAATATAAAATATGGAAGTAGCTAAATATTCAAGAAAAAAATAATATTTTTTAAGGAATGAAATATATAATTTTTAAAATGATACCAATGAAGACTACTAATATGGACAGCTTATTGTATGAGTTCACTAAGTATGAAATATGATTATAACTGTCAAATATGCATAGTTAAAAAAATAGACTGAAAGCAAACACACCAATATGGAAGCTAATAATATTAGAATGAAGGAATTATGAGTGATTCATCTGAATTATATGAATGAAGTCACATAGTATAGTACAGATCCAGGATTATAGCAACGTCTTGCCTAAAATTCACCTAAAATTAAAAATGGGGGGAAAAGGAAATATTACCCTAAAATAATATCGTTGACCCTTGAACAACACTGGTTTGGACTGTACGAATCCACTTTTATATGGATTTTTTCCAATAAATACAGTTGATCCCCAGTATCCTGGGGTTTGCATCTATAATCAAACGCGGATCAAGAATACAGTATTCACAGGATGGATGTGAAACCTGCAGATATGGAGGGCTGACTGTGGGAATTGAATATGTGTAGATTTGGGCATCTGTGGGGTGGGGAGGGTGGGCGCCTAGAACTAATCCCCTGTAGATACAGAGGGATGACTGTACACTGGTTTATTTCAGTATCACTAATTTTAAATAATTTGATTTTTTCCTTTAATACACAATTATTAATAGATGGCATTAACTTCTTAGTTTTTTGAGGGGGAGGGGGGTCCCTTTGCATCAAAGATATTTCCATATGTTTCTGTGACCATTGTTTTGAAACAAATACAGTGATATTTAGAATTACTAAACACTAGAATGACAAATATTTAGAATTCTGTAAGTTGAGTGTTTCAATTTTCTATTTATTTACAGGTGTGGATTTGCTGGAGAAACTGGTCCAAGATGTATAATTCCTAGTGTGATAAAAAGAGCTGGCCTGCCTAAGGTATTTTTTAAAACAAATGAGCAAAATAAATACTGTACTATAAAGTATTTTTAAATATGACTTCAAATAAGATTGGTTAGAATAGTGCTAAATATGTGACTTACAGCTATATTTCCAAGAGAACTTTTTAAAATCTACTTTATCAAGGTCTAATTTGCATATCATGAAGTTATGATATATAGCCACCACTACAATCCAATTTTAGAATATTTTCATCACCTCAGTAAGATCCCTAATGCCATTTACAGTTAATCCTCATTCTTACTCCTAGCCCACCACTGATATGTTTTCTGTTCCTATAGATTTGCCTTTTCTGTACATTTTATATAAATGGAATCATATAATATCAAGAGAAAATTTATAACCTTAGTAAAATACTTTTATAAGCCTAGTATAACATAATCACTGAATAATTTTATTCTTACCTTATTTAAAATATGTCAGGCGTTCGTTCCCTTATCTGTAGTTCTAAAATTCAAAGAATTTTGAAAAACAAACTTTTTTTTGACATGGGGGTCTCGCTGTGTTGCCCAGGCTAGTCTTAAACTCTTGGGCTCAAGCAATCCTCTTGCCTCAGCCAACAAGTAGCGGGGATTACAGGTGCAGCTCAAAAAACACTTTAGTAAGTTTCTTGCCAAAGCTTATTTGGCAAATTAGGAATTACAACCAATAGAAAGAATAATTTTACATTCCATAAAATTGATCTGTTAAAAAAATAAGATGTAGGTCTTTCTGTGGTCACATTATATATTCATTCCTGAAAAACTTCTGTTCTGCAGTATGATACATTTTTTAAAAAAACAAAGCAGGCTTATGGGAAAAATGAGGTTGGGGTAGACCATACAAAACCCTGTAATCAGAGCACTAGCAAAAACAATGATTGATACCTTAGGGGAAAATCTAAATAGTATTGGCTGGCCACTGAGTGTGGATATTAAAATAAAATCATAGATTAAAATACTGGCCAGTGGGTGCTGAGACAAAGCAGATGGAAGCAAGTTCTGAGCCAGTGGGACTGTTGTTAAATAGAGACTAGGAGGAAATACAGCCAATAGAGTCATGAAAGGATACACTTTGAGGAGGGAGCCCCTGGGGTAGGAAGTTATTTAAATTTTCTTAAATATCTGGAAGGATATCTACCTGTGTAACCATGGAGTTGATGACTTTCTTTTTCTCGAGGAAGGTTATAATTCTGCTATTTTTAGCTATAATTTTAGCTTCTCTTGGTTAATATGAACTAGTACAACTTTAACGTTATACTAACATTACACCCTTATTTAGCAATTGTATATGCGTTTTATAAAAACATGTTGTAGCAGAATAGACTAGACCATCGATTTATATTCGGCATTGGAATGCATCAGAAATCTTTTTAATTACACTTGATTAGGGAATGATTTCATTGATTTTAAAATTTTCTGCAAATCATTGAACAAACCAGAAATATAGTGGATATTTGTGGTATGATATTCAAAAATGTGATGGAAGTTCCTGTTTATTAATTTTTCATGTAATTTTGCTTTATAATAATTGGCATTACTCTGTTACTAGATAGATTTCTGACTGGACTTAGAACTTTTACATTCTCATTGGCATTTAGTGCTTTGAACTTTTATCTTCATTTGAAAAGACAAATGTATATAAAGATTACTTATATTTGACTATATATGGTTCGCAACCTTCTTTAAGCCACATAAAATGAGGAAATTAGCCAAGCTGATGATGGTCTTCCCTTTGAAAGAGTAAATGAAGAGAGGTGTGCCAATGATGCATCACTGTGCTTAGAGCTTTCTCAGGATCATAAATGAAGCCCTTGTTATATATTAGTGTTGACTTAGCACTTACGGTTTGGTAGTGTTTGCATATGCTGCTTTTGTGCTAATGGTATTTGTTCTCATTTGTACAACATATATTTATGAACAACCTACTATGTTCCTGGCACTGTATCATTTGAAGAAGGATGTATCAGACGCAAGCCAAAACAGTTCTTGCCCCATGGAACTTATAGTCTAACAGAAAGTTAAACATTTTATAAGTAATTAAGCGTGGTGATGTTGCAAAAGGGAAGATATTAGTGCCTTGGAAGTGACTCATGGGGACTGAACCAAGTTTGAGGAAGCCTGTAATGCTTTTTGGTGAATGCTGATTTTTATCATCAGTCATGCTAAAATGATAAGTCAGATGGAGGGAAGATGCATATGAGTACAGCTTTTACCTATGAACACGTGCTTCTATTACCACAAACCAAAAAATTCCATAATCTTAGATATGCCATTTCTTGAGGATTTCTAATTTAAGATATTAATCTGTATTTAATTTTTGTATCCTTAATACAAATTGCAATTTATTTATTACCAGAAAATGCATTGGTAAAATAAAACACAGTTTTAATCTGAGATTATTTTATTATATAAATTAATCATTTTAATTTTTTACAGCCTGTCAAAGTTGTTCAGTATAATATCAATACAGAAGAATTATATTCCTACCTAAAGGAATTCATCCACATCCTGTATTTTAGGTAAGATGCGATTGCTTTTTGGGTTTTTTCCCTAGGTTGTTTTTTTGTTTTGTTTTGTTTTGTTTTTGTGACTAGATAGAATTTCCTAGTGCCAGTCATAGTAATATTTGGTTGATGCAAAAAAAAAAAAAAAACTGACTTTCACTTCAATTTTTACTTGCTTATTTTCAACCTTTTCAAAAATATACTTGAAGACTAGAAAACTAACAAACATAAGGAAATATTGAAAATCAAATGTCCATTAATAAAGGGGATTGATAATTAAATTACTATACATCCATACAGTGAAACACTGTGCATTCATTAAAAAAGAGTTCTGTATCTAAATGCAGTAGTACAGAAAGGTGTTTTAGATATATTGATAAGTGGGAAAAAGCAAGTTGAAGAGCATCATCTATGGAATGAATATTTCTGTTAAAATATATGCATACATATTCACAAGAATGAAAAATATACAAACTGCTCTCAGTGGTAGTTTCTGGGTAGTAGGAGTATAAAGTTCTTGTATTTTCCAAGTTAAAAATGTCTGTAGTGTTTGGAGTTTTGTAAGCCTATATTACTTTTGTAACCTAATAAAAGAAAATCATTTTAATGGCTCAAGTTAATAATCATAGTAGGCTATAGTTTTAGTTTTCTGAAATAAATGAGCTAATAAAGTTCTGGCACAGTGCATGGCACATAGTAAGAGGTCAGAAACAGTATCTTTCAGGGGTAATAAAATGAAGATGTCTTTTCGTTTTAAAGCTTCTTAAGCTAAGGTGGTATAATTTCTCTATTGTTATCAAATTGCATTACTTACCAAAATAAATACAAACTTTTATTTACTTTTAAAAAACAAAATTATCACTTTTCAGGCATCTATTGGTGAATCCCAGAGACCGCCGAGTTGTGGTTATCGAGTCAGTATTATGTCCTTCCCACTTCAGAGAGACACTCACTCGTGTTCTTTTCAAATATTTTGAGGTACCTGTTTTTAAATCAACTGAATAAATTGCTTTTGAAGTTGAAATAAAAGTGATAAAATTCTTATTTGTCAGGGAATCTTTCTTCCCTTTTTTTGGTAGGTACTCAAAACTTAAACTAAAAAAGGTTCTCATTTTATCTCTTTTATTGTAGATACTACACAGTTGAGGAACCAGATGACAGAAACCTCTTCAAATTGACCATTTATTTTTTTCCTTAGTATGGTTATTTCATGCTTAATTAGCATTTCATACAACCCTTAGATAATTAGAGATTTTTTTTTTAAATTAGTGTTTGTTATTTATTTTAATGTAGATTTTTTGTTTGGAGACTTTTTCTCAGAATTAAAAGGTGTATTGTGTGCCATCGAGTTTGTGATGTGTTTCTTCCACGTCTTTCTAGCTTCCATTATTTAGTTATACTATTCGGAATTCTTTAATTTTTTCATTTTAATTTTTAAATTAGTGTTTGTTATTTATTTTAATGTAGATTTTTTATTTGGAGACTTTTTCTCAGAATTAAAAGGTGTATTGTATGCCATCGAGTTTGTGATGTGTTTCTTCCACGTCTTTCTAGCTTCCGTTATTTAGTTATACTATTCGGAATTCTTTAATTTTTTCATTTTAAGTTTTAAATTCCTTTTAAATAGAGTATTCAAACAGTCTTCCCCTCAGTGTAAGTGGGCACTGCCAAGAATAAGACTTACCTCTTAATATTAGTAATATGACTTATAGCTTTCATTTTATAGGAGTCAAGATTATTTTAAGACCAAAAATGTGTCTTAAGATAAATACATTTCAAAGTTAGACCAGCATCTTTATCATTTAAATTTTTAAAAATCTCTGCCTCCAAATTTAGTTTTTTTTCAGCAACGGGAAATGGAAGATTGTGTGAAATGTATACAGTATGTAAGATATTAAGCACATACAAATGTATTTTCTTACATACTGCTGAACTCAAAATATACCTAATACCAAAAATCACAATGTCTTATGAGGCAAGGGCAGTTAATAATTCTAAGTTACATTTTGGTAAGGCAGGTACAGAGAAACAGGTCGCATAGCCTCCTGTACTTACTGACATAGATTCAGGAATTTTGTTTGCAGTAGGGAGAACACAAAACAAAAGAAGACAAGTCACGTTAGCTTTCATCTGAATAACGTAGGAGATTCTTAGAGTTTTAGTTGTGTTTGCATTAGTATCCTTGTCTTGTATATTACTAGAATACCTGCTCTAACTATTTAGATAAGGGAAATATAGCCATTATTTTGTCTGCCACTTGATTATGGTGCACTTTCATATTTTGGTTGGATTTCTGGTATTTGCGAAGTCATCAGATCTGCAAATTCTCACTGAAAAAAGTATTAAAAAGAGCTAACTATTTTTGTAGTTTTGTTCTTGGGTTTAATTTTAACTGCTATATTTCAGTGTTTTAAAAATACAGTTCATATTATAAGCTTTGCAAATAAAGATAATCAAGAAAAGTCTTTTTCTGTATTTTCATCTTGCTGGTAAAGGCATCTCTTTATTTTTTTAGTTTAGCATCTTCCTCTGAATTTATGTTTTTGAACCTCCTCTTTTATCCCTTTCAGTTTTCTCTTCCAAAAGAGATAGAACAAGAATTAATAAAAATGCTTCATAATTGTCATTTTGGAATGAAACAACTTAGTTTAAAGTGTTTTTGTTTATTATAGTATATTTTTGATTATTGACTAAATGATTATACTAATATGATTTATGCAAATAAATCAAACAAGTTCTTAATTTAGTGCCATAAAATGGTTCAATAGGTCTCATGATATAATTTAATACAATTTTCCTGTGAATTTTTTCAAATATATTTTAATATAAGGCAGATACCTTCAGATTCGACACTTACTCTGGTTTTGTTGTTGTTGTTTTGATTGTGTTGTTTTCCAGGTTCCATCTGTCTTGCTTGCTCCAAGTCATCTAATGGCTCTTCTGACACTCGGAATTAACTCTGCCATGGTCCTGGATTGTGGATACAGGGAAAGCCTCGTGTTACCTGTATCTTTTTTATCAATCAGCCAATTTTGCAGTTTGAACTCTACTTTAACTATAATAATTAGACTTATTACAAATGATTTTTATTCTATTGAACTATTTTGGATTACCATATACAAATACAAATTACCATGTGAAAAAAGTTCACAGGATTGTAAGACCTAAGTTTACTTTTTATAGAAGTTGTCAAAAAAAAAAAAAGGAAGTTGTCATTATGATTTGGTCCCAGTATATACTCCAGGAGCAGACGTTATGAATATTAAGTTTTCAAAAGGAATATCAGCTAATTAGGATGTGTCAAAGAAGTTGACTAGGATAGGTTCTAGGAAAAAAATCATATGAAGAGTAATTGGAGAAACTGAAATGAGAAAGTTCAATCAAGAAAAATTAAAATTTAATGGGCCGGGCAAGGTGGCTCACGCCTGTAATCCTGGCACTCTGGGAGGCCGAGGCAGGCGGATTATTTGAGCTCAGGAGTTCACGACCAGCCTTAGCAAGAGCGAGACCCCGTCTCTCCTAAAAATAGAAAAATTAGCCAGATGTGGTGTTGCTTGTCTGTATTCCCAGCTACTCGGGAGGCTGAGGCAAGAGGATTGCTTGAGCCCAGGAGTTTGAGGTTGCTGTGAGCTAGGCTGACGCCATGGCACTCTACTTGGGGTAATAGAGTGAAACTCTGTCTCAAAAAAAAAAAAAACAAAAACTTAATGGCAACTTGAAATCTGCCTTCAAATAGCTGAAGGGCTTACTATAGAAAAGTGAATCCTTTTTTTTTTTCTCTCTTCAGAAGCTATCATGGATGTACCATGGGTTTATGAGCTTGGGTACTGAAATCAACAATATAATAAGTGTAAATCTCAGCTATGCTTCTTACTGTTTTCGTGATGTTGGTCAGATAGCTTAGTCTCTCTAAGCCTTGATTTCATCATCTATAAAATGAGGGTATTAATATTTCCATCTCAGGAGAGTTATGTGGGTTGAGTGAAGTAATGTATGTAAAGTGTTTAGCATAGGACCTGGCACATAGTAACTTGCTCAGTAAGTGCTATTATTTTTATATCATTCACCATAGAGGAGACCTTACTAATAAGTTCCCAAAATGGAATTACTGACTACGTGAACTGGTACATTTCTTTTCATTGTAAACCTTTAAGCAGAGTATAGGTAAATGTCTCTTAGAATTGTCACAGTGGACATTGCTTCATTGAGAGGGAACTTAAAGTACATGAATGTAAGACTCTTGCAATTTTGAGATCTTCATGTATATTTATTAGAAGAAACATTCATGGGAAGAGAATGAAAAATCATTAACTCTTAAGGAACTAAATCAGGCAGTAGTGTTTTAAATATCAAGTACTTTGTGATTAATTCTCAAAACAACCCTGCAACATGAGTACTATTTTTCTCATTATATAAATGAGAAAATTGAAAATTGGGATGGGTAGTTGACCAAAGTTTATGTAAACATATAACCAGGATATAAACTGATGTTTATATCCAAAGCTGATGCTCTTACCAGTATACTTTTTACCTTTTTATAACTATTGTACTTAAGAACACCAATCAAAACAATATGTAAAGTAAGGTAGCAAACCCACAATACAATATTGTCTGCTTTCCTCTCAGCTCTGCCCAACAGAAATTAATGTGGTCATATATGTAACTTAAAGTTTTCTAAAGAGTCACATTTTAATTTATTTATGTATGCATTATTTATTTGTTTATTTATTTAGATACAAGGTCTTCCTCTGTTCCCCAGCCTTGAGTACAGTGGCATCATCATAGCTCACTGCACCCGCAAACTCCTGGGCTCAAGCGATCCTCCTGCCTCAGCCTCCCGAGTAGCTGAGACTACAGGCATGCACCACCATGTCTGGCTAATCTCAAGAGCCACATTTTTAAAAGCACAAATAAAAGAGTTGAAATGATTGATACATTTTGTTTAATCCAGTATATTCAAAATATTCCAATATACAATCAAAACAAAAATTATAATGGGATATTTTAGAGTTTTCTTATATTAAAGTCTAAGTTTGGTGTGTTGTTTACTCTTACAGCACGTCCCCGTTCAGACTAGCCATATTTCAAGTGCTCAATAGCCACATGTGGCTAGTGGCTACCTTATTGTATGCCTCAGCTTTAACTGATGAATTGTGTGCATACATGTGTGTATTTTTATTCTATTTTCTTTGGTGAAGTATATGAACAAAGACTTACTCTTGGATTTTTCTGTAACTCTTTTAAAATTAAGAATTTGTCAACAGGGCCAGGAATGGTGGCTCCCACCTGTAATCCTAGCACTCTGGGAGGCTGAGGCAAGAGGATCACTTGAGGTCAGGAGTTCAAGATCAGACTGAACAAGAGCGAGACCCCGTCTCTACTAAAAATAGAAAAAATTAGCTGGGTGTGGTGGTGCACACCTATAGTCCCAGCTACTTGGGAGGCTGAGGCAGGAGGATTGCTTCAGCCCAGGAGTTTGAGGTTGCTGTGAGCCAGGCTGACATCACGGCACTCTAGCCTGGGCTACAGTGCAAGACTCTGTTTAAAAAAAAAAAAAAATTTGTCACCAAAGCTGATTTAGAACAACATTGCAGAATGTGGGGAAAATATCAAGAAAATCACACTTTATCTCCTAATATAGTAATATCCTTGACTGCTCTATAGATATATGAAGGAATTCCAGTACTAAATTGTTGGGGAGCACTCCCCTTAGGAGGAAAAGCTCTTCACAGGTAAGTTTCTTGGAATTTAGCACATTATCTTCACATGTGCCACAAAAACAGATGCTAATGAGTTTATTGATCAGTGTTGTGATGTGGACATTTAATTTTATTCTATTTTCTATTAGCTTTGAGTATTCATCTTTTAAGAATAAAACTATTTTTATTTACAGCATCAAAATCTTTTATGTAGTAAAAATATCAAATAAGAAAAGGATATCAGTTGCAATATTTTAATTCCAGTAACTTTTTTATTTTTTTTAATTCAGGGAGTTGGAAACTCAACTGTTGGAACAATGTACCGTTGACACAGGTGTTGCTAAAGAACAGAGCCTTCCTTCAGTGATGGGTAAATTCATTTTAAGCTGTTTAAGAGCATTTTACTTTCTCTTTTCATTTCTTTACCTTATATTTTAGTTTTTGCCCCATTGCATGGTTATTCTCTTTTCCCTCCTACCACTCTGATAATACTGCTTCAGTTACAAGTTCATCATTGAGCTCTTAATCACCAAATCCAGTAGTTTTGTGCTAGTCATCCTTTTAACATGTGGCTTATTATGTACTCTTGAAATTCTTTCTTCCCTAAGCTTTCAGGATTCTTTTCCTTTATGGTTTTCTATTATTTCTCTGAGTGTTCTCTCTGGGTTTCCTTTGCTCTTGCTTTCTCTACTGTTATTTCCCTAGGGATTGGTTTTTTTGTTTCTTCTTTCTTCCTACTGGCTTTTTAAAGGTGATCTCGGCCAGGCGCGGTGGCTCACGCCTGTAATCCTAGCTCTCTGGGAGGCCGAGGCGGGAGGATTGTTTGAGCTCAGGAGTTCGAAACCAGCCTGAGCAAGAGCGAGACTCCGTCTCTACTAAAAATGGAAAGAAATTAATTGGACAACTAAAAATATAAAGAAAAAATTAGCCGGGCATGGTGGCGCATGCCTGTAGTCCCAGCTACTTGGGAGGCTGAGGCAGGAGGATTGCTTGAGCCCAGGAGTTTGAGGTTGCTGTGAGCTAAGATGACGCCACGGCACTCTAGCCCGGGCAACACAGTGAGACTCTGTCTCAAAAAAAAAAAAAGGTGATCTCACCTGCTCCCATATATTACTGAGCCAGATTCATCTTCCAAACTTGATATCCATATTTCCAACTGATTATTAGATATAAACTATGCATCTTACTAAGAACCTCAAACTTAAGACTTCCAAAAGTGAACACATCATCTCTTCCCTGTTCGTTCGCTTGTTTATTTTTTGAGACAGAGTCTTGCTCTGTTGCGTGGGCTAGAGCACCATGGTGTCAGCATACCTCACAGCAACCTCAAATTCCTGGACTCAAGTGATCCTCCCACCTCAGCCTCCCAGAGTGAGGCCACTGTGAGGGCACAGGCGTGAGCCACTGTGCCCAGCCAGTCTCTTCCTTCTTTATCTTTATTAGATAAAGACAATGACATCTTCCTTATTTCCCATTTTAGAAACCTGGAAGTTATCATATTCTTTCAATTTTCCCCCAGAAATCTCTTTGAAATTTTACCTCTTTTTTCCATCTTCCACACTACTGAACATCTAAAAACAAAGACATTGTTTTAATCTAGGCCCTCATTTCTTGCTTGGATTATTATAGGAGCCTACTCTATGGACTGATTTAGTCTGTTTTATACTGTTAACTTTCCACAAAATCAATCTGATTATGTTGTTCTTTTGCTTGAGAATTTTTTGTTAGCTCCTACAGGTTCAAATCTAAAATATCTGTTTGATACACAAGTCTCTTCACAATCTAACTTTATTTCCCCTCTTAGCCTTACTCTATCCTTTGTTCATGATTTCAGCTTCAGTAAATTTCTTATAGTCTTCTAGGCACTGTGAGTCCTTGCACAACACTGCGCCTTCATTTATTTTCTTTTTTCACTGGGGATGTTTTTCTTTGCCTACTTGGGTTTTTGATCCCTCTACATGACCCAGCTAGAATGTCATCTTAAATGTAAAGCCTTTCTCATCTTCCTTAAGCAAAAAAATTGTTCCTCTCTCTGTTAAGCCCTTCACAGTATTTATTATAGCACATAAGACACATTCTCATTTGCCCGTTAACTTACTTGTTTCTCCCAGTGGAATTTGAAGATGCCTTTCTATTTATTTTTCAATCTGCAGCACCTAGTGTAGTGCTTGGGCACTGAATAAATGTTGGAAAGGAAAGGCAGGTTTTCAGGAGAGTAAGTCCTGCTTATCATGTTTTCCCATTATTCCTTATTGATAGTTAAAATAATAGTAATTTTCATTATGAAGATCTGATTATAATTTTCCTATTCCAGATAAACTTTGTCACCATTTTAATATATTGTGATGAGTTAATTTATAAAAGGTCTCTAAGGATGATAAGTTCAGTGTAGTCTCCCAAGATGTTTTTAGTAAATAAAATATCTTTAAAACTAATCAGGGAGGAGGAGGAGGGGATGGGCAAAAACCTACCTAACAGTACAGTGAACACTACCTGGTGATGGGCATGCTTATAACCCAGATTCAAGCATAACAAAAGTGATCTGTGTAACCAAAAACATTTGTACCCCCATAATATTTTGAAATAAAAGGAAAAACTAATTACATTTCCTTAAAATTCTAAACCATACCTTCTTGAATACTCTTTCTTCAGTCTAACTTCTTAGACTGAATGTTTCCTTCCTGTACTTCTCAAAGTCTGAGTCTGTGATAGTTAGCCATACAGTCTTACTAAGTACATTGATTTGAAAGGTGTACAATTTTAAATTATATATGAAAATGTTACGCTTTTTATTCTCCTAAATTAACTAATTTAAACTGCAATTTAAATGATTTTTCAGAGCCAGAGCCAGTGAATGCTTCTTGTTTCTATACCTCACTTACAAAATTTAAATAGTTGTGATTGTTTGCTAAGATTAAGGTACCTTTTCCCAAAACAGAATCTACTCCTAGCTAAATTAAAGCCTTTGTTTTCAAGCCTGTCTTACATTTGCCTAAAGAAAACTCTTTCTCATATTACCAAGTTTCTTTGACACATGTTAGAATTTATTTGAATATTCCTAGAGAGAGTATTTAAGTTGTGGAATGCTGTGGTTTTTAACACTTACTCTTAAATTGTAGGTTCTTATAATCAAGTTACATTTCTCACATCTATTTATGGCCTGGTGTCTTTTGGGATGTCTGTACCCTCTTGTGAGATAAATTTTAACACTTGAGGATAGGAATCTTCAAACTTTTTTGATCACATTCTGGCCCCAGAGGTAAAATAAAACTTTGAACATGTACCTTCAATCTGTATGTTTATTTACAAACTATGTATGTACTATTACTACCATATTATGAAATATACAAAAATAAGAACTTGGAAAGGATGACATATTAAAATAATAAATAATTCTAAATTCATACTTACTATTGGTAAAACATTTTTTGCTCCCTCAAAAGTAGTGTAAATATCCTTTTTTAAAAAAAATTGTGGCTTAACATTTTGAATGTATAGTTTTTAAGTTTAACTAATTTTAATACTTAGTTTCAGTGCTCAGAACCAAAAGATATAGCTGACAAGATGTGTAG
>NW_012154507.1:355958-357261 GCF_000956105.1 Propithecus coquereli | reverse complement strand
TTAATACCAATATTTCAGAATATTTAATAAAAAATTAGACAATAATGGATTTTAGAGTTAAATGGGACCTGGAAATAATTGAGTCCTCTTGGGCTCTGAAATATTAGATGATTTGTTCATTGTCACATAAGTAGTTAGGGTTAGAGCTAGTGCTGTAAAACAGATCTTGCTCTTCATTATATTGATTTCATATGTGCACTTAGTAAGGATTGCAAACTAATCTTTTTGGAAAGCAGTCTAGCATATTTATTAAAATTGAAAGTGTGCATCCCATTTAAAAGGGGGACGTTGAATGAAGTTTGGTAACTTCACAGTAAGGGATACCATGTAGCTATTAAAAAGAAGCAGCTAGATGTATTGATTTGGAAGAATGTCTATAGGTTAAGGACAAAAGCATGTTGCTGAATAATATGTAAAGTAGGAACCTATTTCTGTTAAAAACAAATACACAATACACATACAAATTTATTATATTACTTATCTAGTTTAGTTACCAAAATTTTTTTCAAATTATTTAAAAATTCTTAAGTGTAATTTATCTGTTCTTGGATTTTTAATTCAGTATAATTTGGTTGCTATAATGAAGGGCACCTGCCTCTGCCAAGCATATATATAAGATCTTGATGGCCAGGTATTTACCTTGCTTAGATAGTTATAAGGACTTCAATAAAACATAAAATGTGTAAGTAGCTTCAGCACCTAGTACACTGTTTAGCATATAGTATATTGTGGATTTTGAACAAGTGTTTTGAATTAGTAAATGAAATTCACTACATAATATATTATGAAAAGAATTTGTATCATGACTAACATGTTTTACAAGTAATTCAACCAAGTCATCAGATTTCTTGCATTCAACATCAATTTTATCTCTACTTTCAAAAAATGATTTATTCCTTAACTATTTCTGAAATAGTTTGTAAAGTAGCTTATTATAAAAGGTACTTTGCAATGGAAAGAAACTTTAAAAGAGTTAAGTGTTCAAAAATGCAAAAATACAAAATGATATAGTGGTAGTGGTGGTGGTCGTATTGGGGTATGCTAAGTTGGAGAAAACAATCATACCAAAATGCCTTAAACTAAGGAGCGTTACACTGCAACAAAGAGCAAAATTTAGGTTTGTGTTCTGACCAACCAAGATTTTTTAAAAAGGAATCGGATAGAGAAAAAACCTAATTCAAAGAAACATCCTCTTCAATTAGAATGGCTACATTTTATGATGCTAAATTTTATTTTCATTTGGTACTCTTTGTACATGGGATATCAAACAACATGCTAGTTCCCCACAAAGGTGATTTTTTTT
>NW_012154507.1:349867-352577 GCF_000956105.1 Propithecus coquereli | reverse complement strand
GAGCAAGTGGTCCTAAAGAAATGCTTCCTCTCCTTTTTAAAGAATCTTTCTAGAAGTCCCACTCACTTCTGCCTCCATTTCACTGTCTGATACTTAACTACATCTAGCTGCAAGGGAGCCTGGTAAATATAGTGTTGTAACTGGTGAGGTGGGGTTGGGGAGCACAAGATATACAGCTTAAAATAGGGTTTTATCTTTTTTATTTTCAAATTATTATAGATTAACAGATGTTTAATAGTTGTAAAAGATAATAGAAAAGTCATCCTGCGTAATTTCCCAGTTTCCCCCAATGGTTACATCTTATATAACTACAGCACAATATCAAAACTAGTAAATTGGCATTGGTATAAAGTATATGTATAGTTCTGGGTAATTTTATCATGTATAGATTTCTGTGATCCCTGTAACAATCAAGATATAGAACTATTACAAGACACAGAAATAAAAATACTGCTTGATCTCAAAAGCTGAATATCTAGAAACTGAATAGAACAGTGGGTACAAGGGAGAGGAGGGAAAGGAAATTGGGAGAAGATCAAGGACACAAACTCTTATAGTCATGTAAGGTAAGTCTAGAGATCTAATGCACAGCATGATGAGTATAGTTAATACTATTGTGTTGTATGCTGAAAATTTGCTGAGAGTAGATTTTAGGTGCTCTTACCCCACACACAAAAAAAGTAACTATGGAAGGTGAAGGGTAGGTTAATTTGGTTAACTGTAGTAATCATTTTACTATGTATATGTATATCAAAACATCACGTTGTATGCCTTAAATATATGTAATGAAAATGTATATATAACTATTTTATCACCATAAAGATCTTCCTCATGCCACCCAAAATAGAGTTCTTTTAATTTGATAAGAAACTGGAAAATGGATATCTTACTAGGCAGCTAGCAATCCTTGTCATATTATTTTTAAAAACAGACTGGGCACAGTGGCTCACACCTATAATCCCAGCACTTTGGGAGATGGGAGGATCACTTGGGGCCAGGAGTTCAAAACCAGCCTGGGCAACATAGTGAGAACCCTGTCTCTACAAAATAAATAAATAAATAAAATGAAAGACAAAAAAAAAGAAATGCGGCCAGGCGCAGTGCACTCAGGCCTGTAATCCTAGCACTTTGGAGGCCGAGGCGGGTGGATTGTTTGAGCTCAGGAGTTCGAGACTGGCCTGAGCAAGAGCGAGACCCTGTCTCTACTAAAATAGAAAGAAATTAATTGGACAACTAAAAATATATAGAAAAAATTAGCCGGGCATGGTGGCACATGCCTGTAGTCCCAGCTACTCAGGAGGCTGAGGCAGAAGGATCGCTTGAGCCCAGGAGTTTGAGGTTGCTGTGAGCTAGGATGATGCCATGGCACTCTAGCCCTGGCAACACAGTGAGACTCTGTCTCAAAAAAGAAGAAATGCAGGGGTAGGGGACGTTTGTTTGTTTTTAAAATTCTTGTAACACTAACTAATCTGCTTGTTGAATCTTACTAACTTTGATGGAATACTGTTCCTTCCCTGTTATTAGGCTTGGGGAGGTATAACTGGACATAAAATCTATGTAAATCTATACATAACAATAGTAATAGCTAACATTCAGGGAATGCCTCCTATGTCCCAGACCTGTCTGATTAACTCATTGAATCTTCACTTCAACCCCTGTGAGGCATGTACTATTATTCTTCCCATTTACAAATGAAAACGCCTTGTATTTTAACAATTAACATTAACATAGTACTGGTACTTAAAAATATTGTGTCAACAAAACTAATGGTGTATTCTGTACCATACTATGTGATACCAACAAAGCATTCTGTTTTTTAAACCTCATTAGAGATTCGGTTGTGGAAATTCTTTTTGAACAAGATAATGAAGAGAAATCAGTTGCCACTTTAATATTGGATTCCCTTATGCAGGTATTTTATCAACAGCCTTTAAAAATTTTTAAATGTTAATTTCTGTATTTTTACTTTAGCCATTTTAGGCAACTAACAGTGCTTGTTGTGTATTATTTTTAAGAACAAAGAAATGTGCGGGGGGGTTGGTTTGTTTTTAAATCTCTTGTATCAGTAATCTACTTGTTGAATGTTACTAACTTTTATAGAATACCATTCCTTTTTTTTAACTTTCTATACGTTGTAAACTTTTATGTTAAATTTTATAGTTAATGACATTTACTTGGGTTCTGAGATATGGTATCAATGCCATTTCAAACCCAGGGATAATGAATGCCAAGGACATGGCATTTTTTCAGAGCGGGTATACCAGATTTCTATTTTGTACCTAGTGTGGCTTGTGGTTCCTTTAAATTTAGATTTGTATAGTATTGAATTTTACATTCCACAGGGCATATGGTAATATGTCTCTTTTGTGTAATGACTTTGTAATCATAGAACTCCACAGAAATACCATTACCTTGGAAGACACTGTCTACCTCTAGGGCTCTGCTCAGTGAAGGACGTTATCATTCCTAATTCTTAGAGAGAACTGATGTGGAAATATAATTTTTCTAAGAGTGTTATCTTCCTACAACTGGCTCTGGGTATAATAATGAAGATAACACCTTAGAAAAATTAAGTTTCCATGTACTTTCCTTCCTAAAAAAGAAAAGTTACTTCCTCTCATGCTCTTTGCCCAACTTGGTCATTCTACCCTGAAAATGAGAACACTAACATATTATTGCTATATGCTCTGTGTAATTTAAAATTCTATAG
>NW_012154507.1:344593-346687 GCF_000956105.1 Propithecus coquereli | reverse complement strand
CTTACAACTGTTACTTTGTAATTGTTTCTCCACAGGTTTTAGCTTCCTTTCTGGAACATATACTCCATTGCAACAAGGCTCCCCTATTTTTTAACTTTGAAATCTCGCAATAAGATTACCAGGAATAGGTGTACCATTAATTGTCAATTGTATGGATTTACTATTTTGTTAACATTATCTCTTTTTGCAGTAAACATAATTTAAAAATTTTCTGCTTTGCATTCGTATTAACCCTGCCTTTTGTTGAATTTAGATTATTTATGAGAAGTTTTTTCATCATTGAATAATATGAAAAACAAGATCTCTGACTGAAAAAGAGATTTAAAGCTAGGTATTAAGTGGCAGACACCTAGTGGCTGAGGTTAAGGAATGTAGCCCTCTGTTATGTAATGAATTGTGTTCCACAAAAAGATATGTTGAAGTCCTAACCCCTATACTTGTGAATATGACCTCATTTGGAAATAGAGTTGCAGATGTACTCAAATTAAGGTGAGGTCATTAGAGTGGGCCCTAATCCAACATGACTGATATCCTTATAAGAAGAGGAAAATGCCATGTGAGACACACAAGGAGAACACCATGTGATGGAACAAGTCAAGCCAAGGAACGCCAAGAATTGCTGATGACACCAGAAGCGAAAAGAAAGGCACAGAACAAATTCTTCAAGAGAGCTTTTGAGAACATGGCCCTGCTGACCCCTTGATTTCAAGAAGTCTGAAACAATAAATTTCTGTTGTTTTATGCAACTCAGTTTGTGGTTTCTTGTTATGACAGCCCTAATAAACTAATATATGCTTCTTAATTCACTAGCTCAACACATACTTATTGAACATCTTGCCAGATACTAATTTAGGTTTTTGAGATACATTAGTGAACAAAATAGACAAAAATCCTGCCTTTCTGGAACCTACATTCCAAGAGAGTGAGAGAAGGTTGGGAGATAGATCTAACATAGTAAGTTAGAGGATAATAGCTTCCATGGAAAAAATAAGTAGGGTAAAGTGGATGGTGGGATAGTTGCCAATTAGAATAGAGTTTAGTGTTATCAGGGTTGGCCTTGTTTTTTAGTGACTTTTGAACAAAGACAAATTAGGCAAGTGAATTAACTATGTGGATATTTGGAAGAAAAAGTGATACAGGAAGAAGAAACAGCCAGGGCAGGAACGCTAAGGAAGGGTACGCCTAACGTGTTCCAGGATCTGCAAGGAGGCCAATTTGACTGGTGTAGAGTAGGTAAGGAAAAGAAAAGTAATAGGAGATGGGAGAGTGGGGACAATCTTGTAAGGACATATCTCACACAGTGAAACAGTAGGATACCCTTAGAATGATGACAAGATCTGACTTGGTGTTTTTTGTTTGCTTTTTAGAGACAAAAGTCTTGCTCTGTCACCCAGGCTGGAGTGCAGTGGTGTGATCATAGCTCACTGCAACCTCAAACTCCTGAGCTCAAGTGATCTTCCTACCACAGCCTCCCAAGTAGCTGGGACTACAGATGTGTGCCACCATGTCTGGCTAATTTTTTTTTTTTTAAAGACCATGCCTGGCTAATTTTTTTCTTTTAAAGAGATGGGGTCTGGCTATATTGCTCAGGCTCTTCTCAAACTCTTGGCCTCAAGTGACTCTCCCACCTTGGCCTTCCCAAATACTAGGATTACAAGCATGGGCTACCCCGCCTGGGCCTGGCTTGTTTTAACTGGATTATTCTGGATGTTGTGTAAAGAATAGAAGACTGAAAGCAGAAAAATCAGTTATAAAACAATTACAGTAATTGAGATGAGGTAATGGTTTAAACCATTAAACCAAGCAGTAAAGGGTGCAAGCAGTAAAGGTGAGAAGTCTGATTCTGGATCTATCTTGAAGGTAGACCAATAGGATTTCCTGATTTGATATGGATGTTTCAGTTACCTGTTGCTATGTAACAATCTACCAAAATTTGGCGGCTTAAAACAGCGAGAATTTTATTTGCTTATTGTTCTGTGGATCAAGAATTCAGGCAAGGCTGGGCGCGGTGGCTCACGCCTGTAATCCTAGCTCTCTGGGAGGCTGAGGCGGGCGGATTGTTTGAGCTCAGGAGTTCGAAACCAGCCTGAGCAA
>NW_012154507.1:342637-344543 GCF_000956105.1 Propithecus coquereli | reverse complement strand
AATTTTTCTTGAACCTTGACTTTTCCTTAAATTATATTAATTTTCAGAATTATATACCTATTTCTCTTGGCATTTGCACTGTGAATTTAAGTAAACTTCTTCATCCAGTTAAAGTCATGCCTTAGAATAGTGAAAGCTGTGAATTTATTCCAGTGTTGCTACCATTGCTCAAAACGTTTGTTTTAATGCCTTCCAAAGCTAATGAGCCACAATGAAAATTGGTCTCTTTATTTCATCATTACACTTTGTTTCAGACTGAGTTTATCAAATGTTTTAAGTAATGATAGTTTCACTGAAATAAGAAAATAACCTAATAAGTACAGTTGACCTTTGAACAACACTGAACTGCAGGGGTCCACTTATACACAGATTTTTTTCCAGTAAATGTACTGGAAAATTTTTTGGAGATTTGCTGCAACTGTTTGAAAAAACAGATGAACTGCACAGCCTAGAAATATCAAAAAAATTAAGAAGAAGTTATGTCACAAATACATAAAATATATGCAGATACTATTCTGTTTATGTGTTAATTGACCGTTACTGGTAAGGCTTCTGGTCAGCAGTAGGCTATTAGTAGTTAAGTTTTGGGGGAGTCAGAAGTTACATGTGGATTTTCCACTGCTGGAGTGGGGAAGTGGGGCAGTGCATGCCCCAACTCCTGTGTTGTTTAAGGGTCAAATGTAACTACTTTGAAGGGGAAAATATCATGAATATGTACATTTGTAAACATTTTGATTTGTGTTTTATGATACAGTTAGAGCTAGTAGTTATCAGGATCATACATTCAGAGAGAGAAACAAGTATTGAGATTTTTAAAAGAATATTGCATTTTTACTTATAAAGTAGAATTTGGTTAAAATGTAATTTTGATCTTGGACAAATGGATTTAGTAACTAAATTATTTTTTAAAGACTTCCTGTGGGTCATTATAAGATCTTCAATATAAAATCTTAGAACATTATAATGATTCTTGTTTGGTTTTGCAGTGCTATTTATTTTATTTATTGACATGTAACCTTGGAATAGTGGCAAAACAAAACAAAACAAACAAACAAACAAAAAACCCAAAAACCTGAAGGGTCTTATTGATTGTATTTACATAAAGTTGAAAATACCTTCCATCTCATTCTACCTCACTTGCTTTTAGACACAGTGATACTTGTTATCATATTCACTACATGCTGCTAAAGGGCATTTAAGTTACTTTCAACATAGGAGTTATGGCTTACTGTACTATTTATAATATAAGCTATAGAATAGCTTAACTGGAATTAATTGAATAATGTGACTATGCATTGCTGAATTTTACCAGTCCACTCGTCATATAGTGAAGTGGATGTATATGTACATAAAGATTTCTGGTAAAAGTTTTCATCTCAGCTATAAAAATATTTTTATCACACAGGAGCTATTTTTGGAGCATTGCAAGATATACTTGGGAGCCGTTCAGTTTCAAAGGAATATTATAATCAGACAGGTCGTATACCTGATTGGTGTTCTCTCAATAATCCACCTTTGGAAATGATGTTTGATGTCGGGAAAGCTCAGCCGCCTCTGATGAAGAGAGCATTTTCCACTGAGAAATAAAAGTTTGATTAAAATTCATCTTTCCTTCATTTCTAATATTTAATCAATTACAAGAGAATTGTACAAAATATGTAGGATGCTTTGTTATAGGTGACTACAGTGAAAGTGAAAGCACTTCCTTGTTTACCCTTTGCATCAATATGTAATTCTTTTGACTTTGTTTCCCTTGTGTAGTGGTAGAATGGTAGCTGATGCTTATGAGACTTATTGTATTTATATCAGTAAAATATAGTAGAACAGTTTAATTTTGGAAGTTTGTTACATAGTCCATTTTTCAAAAAGAATAACAACACTGTCCCTGCACAGCTCACATAATCTG